>NW_022589720.1:17328345-17857710 GCF_004348235.1 Phoca vitulina
TTTCTTTCTTTCTTTCTTTCTTTCTTTCTTTCTTTCTTTCTTTCTTTCTTTCTTTCTTTTTCTTTTTCTTTAATACTTATAGAACATAAAGTTATTTCTGTTAAATGCAGATATTATTTTATACATTTAAATATCTCTCCTATGCCACGTAAATGACAAAAACGAAAAGGTGTCACCTAATCATGTTTAACACATGATCCCTCAGGATAAAGAGGTATGTCCTCCTATAGATAGCATTCACTATAAACATAAATTTAATATTAGGATAAAAGATAAATAATAGAAATGAAACAGAGTTGTATTTTTAAAAATTATACCTGTTCCTCTAAGATATCCTCTCATTGAGGAATTTTCCTGACTTCTTCTACCTCACTGAGAACATAGTCCTTTAAATTTACAGGAGGCATTAGTACTTACAAATAAAAATTACTTTTGAACAAAAGCAGTTAAGACTGCTTTTTACTTTTTTCTAAACTAAGTTTTCTAAAGTATGCTCTTAGGAAGCCAGAAGTAGGCACATTTGCACATCCGGCTATCTTATACATATTTACTATCTTCTCTGTGTAAAGGTGAACTTTAAGATACATGAGGCATAATTCTTCTTCTCAAGTTGTTAGTTAGCATGCTGTAGAAACAGCAACCTGTGCACAAATGACTAGAATGTAAGCTCTAAGTGACAAGTGACAAAAAGGTTTACATTGTAAAATCTCCTTGAGAGGGTAAGGAATCATAACTTCAACTTGGAGGGCACAAAGATTTGTAATGAAGTCCTATGAGGAATGAATCCTATATGATTGATATGAATGAATTATATATGAATTATATATATTATATATATATATATATATATATCACGGCAAAGCTGGAAAGGAGGGCGGGATACAAGGCAGCATATCAAAGCGTGAAGTGTAAGGTTTTTGTATGTGTTAAACTGGCTCACTTTTACTACCTGTGTGACCAAAACAGGTTATGTAACACCTCTGAGCTTCCATATCTTCATCTGTAAAATGGACATAACAAACCCAACTTCACAGAATTGCTGTGAAGGTGAAATGAGGTCATGTGTGCAAAATGCTAGGCAGAATGGCCTACATTATGCACTCTACAAATGATACATAATTTTTATGCTTTTGGTGAATATTATCAACATTCCCAGTAGTAACAAAAGTCCTAGAAAACTATAAACTTGGGCAAGCTCTGGGCGAAATGATCTCAATGGGCTTATTTCAAAGTGTGCTTGAAAAATTATCTGTGGGCAATAAAATTGACAAAAGTGCTGGCTGAAATGAAAATTAGAAGGTCTTTGGATGTTAGGATAAGGACACTGGGCATGCTCTATTATCTATCCATGCCTGGCCTTGGGAGCATGCATGGTGTTTTTCAGTTCTCAAGAAATATTCATTTAGCTGCTTTTGTTTGATTTAAATTAGATTTTCTGGTAGCCACTGAGGGGCACCTGGATGGCTCCGTTGGTTAAGCGTCTGCCTTTGGTTCAGGTCGTGATCCTGAGGTCCTGGAATCGAGCCCTGCATCAGGCTCCCTGCTTAGTGGGGAGTCTGTCTCTCCCTCGGCCCCTCCCTGCTCTCATGCTCTCTCTCTTTCTTTCTCTCAAATAAATAAAATCTAAAAAAAAAAAAAAAAAAAAAAAAAAAAAAATCCTGGTAGCCATTGAAAACAGGCAAGCAGATAAAAGATATAACCTGAGCTATGCTTTAGTGGTATTATTACTTAGCAGCAATGTGTAGGATAAATTAGAGAAATGTGGAACACAATTATAATGATTAAGACTAATCATAAATGTAAACTGTTTACCAGAACGATTACAGATACATGGTGGACATGAGAGATATTTTCAAGGAAATATACTAAGATTTCACTAAAATGAGTGGGGTGATAGATACAAGGGAGGAGGCATTGGGTAGCATGCTGAAGATTAAATCTGAGGTTCCAAGTGTCTTGGGTAGAAGATATGGTACGTTACATCTGAGCTATGGTGAGTTTGTGGAACAATGTCAAGACACCACATTTTACCAGTTGGATGACCTCAAGAAAAGGTCAGAGGTAAATAGTTAGTTAGAAAGTATTAGCACAGAAGTAAGTGAAAAGAACATGAGAAAGAAACCTTTGGTAAAAGCCTGGATTCAGAGCGGAATTCGTAGAGTCAAACAAAAGCATCATGAAAAGGCAATCCCAGATATTTGAAGGAAACAGAAATCTGAAATTCTGAACCTGAAATCTTCAGTCAAGAGTAGAAAAGACTCTGAAGAGACAAAACAAAACAAAACAACAGCAACAACGAAAAAACCAAAAGTGGGGACACCCGGGTGGCTCAGTCAGTTAAGCGTTTGCCTTCAGCTCGGGTCATGATCCCAGGGTGCTGGGATTCAGTCCTGTGTTGGGCTCCCTGCTCAACGGGGAGCCTGCTTCTCCCTCTCCGTCTCCCTCTCCCTCTCCCCCTTCTTGTGCTCTCTCTCCCTCTCTCTTAAGTAAATAAATAAATAAAATCTTTAAAAATCACAAGCAATTACTGAAAAAGTTGAGGATCTTTGGAGATGCTGGCTTAATAGTAACTTTTTTTCTTCCGAATAAGTTTCAATAAAAAAGTAGAAATGGATGTTAGAATGCATGCAAGAGATGGGATGAATTCTGAAAGTAGATTTAATAAATGCTAACTATTATTTCAAGAAATTTACTTGGAAAAAGCAAAAAAGGTAGGATGAGAGCTTAAAAATAAAGCTTTTGTTTGTTTTTATTTTTTCATCCAAGGGAAAATGTTTTTATAATCAAAAACTTGAACACAAAAAGAAAAAGTTAGATAAATTGAAGCAGACTTAAGTTTTAATGCTGGATCCCACTAGACATCACTGAGGCTTAGTAGACTCATATATAAATATAAGTACCTACCATGTCTGTCTTTAAAAAAATTAAGTTAATGTATGATTTTAATTTAAAAAATAAAAATAATAATTTAGTGTGGTATAATTCACATACATTAAACTTTATATTTAATTATATAGTTTCATGAGTTTCAAAAATGTCTACTCCCTAATAACCACTTCTACAATTAAGATAAAGGATATTTCTACCACTGAAAAAAGTTCTCTTGTGCCCTCATTGTCCCAGCCCCTGACCACAGGCAACCACTGACCTAGATTCTGTTATTATAGATAAGATTTATCTTCCCTAAATTTTATATAAGTGATATCATACATATTAGTTGTTTCTGGTTTCTTTTTCTCAGCATAATGCTCATGAAATTGATCCATATCACTGAGTTTATGCATCATTAATTCCTTATTATTTCTGAATGAATTTCATTGTAGGAATAATATCCATTTAATTTATCCATTTTATCCAATTTATTCGTTCAGTTGTTGATGGGTATTTGAGGGTTTTCTACTTTAGGGCTAATACTAATAGAGCTACTATGAACATTCTTGCACAAATCTCTGTGTAGATATATGTTCTACCTGAGAGCTTTTATATGAAAGTTCAAAAAAAATCACTATCTCTGAGAAAACTGGAAAAGCAGGCATCTGGAGTCCAGCATTGGCTACTATATTTAGATGGGATATTAGTTTTCCAATTTATTAGATGCCACTACCATATTTATATACATACAAAACATTTCATCAAGAATTAGGTATGTAGGCTCTTCAGATAACTAATTGCGTGGCCCCGACTATGGTCCCAACCCAACTTGAGTAGATAGTTGATGGTTCAGGAAAAACTGGTTGTAGCTGTTAGTATCAGCAGTTTACCTTCTGCATGCTGTCTCAAAACGGTCATAGAATTTTAGAACCTGAATGGCAAAATTCCTCTCCAGAGTGATTAAATGGCTCTACTCCTACTATTCTAGGTCATCTGCTTCCTTGGTGAGAAAGAAAGAACCTGAGCCTGGTTCTTTTCTCTCATCCATGCACCCATGCACGCTGAAATCAAATTTCAGCGGCCAAATTTGATTTGTAAGGGACTATTTCTATGGCAGCATGTGGGAGTATTTTTCCATCTGTTTCATGTAACTAAAAGAAGCACCCTCAGATTTTCCAGACCCAAGGAAAGAGGAATTCATCTACTGATTCGTTTCAATTTACAGAAATATTTGTTGGGTGGCAAGTCCTGCCTGAGAAGCAGATCTGGCCCACTATCAAGAAATACTGCAACCTCAGATTCTTTACTGGTTCTCTACTATAGCACTGGGGAGTTTGGGCTATTTTGAAAGGCACTGTAAACTGCCCCTTTTTCTTACGGAGAGATGGGCATAATGAGGTGGCAGAAAGCTACGGAAAAGAGAATTTAAACCAATCTTTACAAAAATGTAAAACGTGTATCTCCATGGTGCTCCTGCCTGCAAAATATTTGTAGGGTATGTTGTCTTCAAGAACTTTCCTTACACTACTGCTTCAATCAACACATCTAGATAGATAGAAAGAGAGAGATAGAAGGATGAATGGATAGATAGAAAGACACACACACACACACACACACACACACACATTGAAGACCTTGATTGGAAGTGCTACAACCCCACTGGATTGTTGAGCCAAAGCCTCCACTTGAGGCATCTGACAGTCTGGTTGGGAGAAGAAAATAAAGAGGGGAAATCTTCTGAAAGGAGCGAAGTGGAAGAGAGAAAAGAGAGCTTGGGGGACAGACCTGCAAGCAGGGAGCTAAACCTAGGAAATAGGGTACAGCCATGAGGTGATTTTAATGTGGTGTTTACATGATCTTTTCATTTTAAAGTAGTTTTGATTTTGGCTTCTTATTTTTATTTCCCAGACACCAGTGACCTCTGATACACAGCAACCGTGTGCAAAGAGGTATCGTGTGTAAACAGGGGAGGAAAAGTAACAAACTCAATGAGGGCAACAGGAGGGAGGCAGCAGACAGTAGTTGTTTAAGGCAAATAGGAGTGAAGAAGTTCCAGATTACAACCAGGTCGAACAAGGAAAGTCCCAAGGAGGACTGACACGTGGAGTCAGATACAAGAAAAATGGAAAAGTAAGCCTCGATCAAGGCAACCCTCTTTTTCCTCAAATACTCTGAAAGAAGGAGACCACTGAAAAAGAGGGAGAGTGGCAGGTATTTAGGTTATATGGTTACATGTGGCTTTCATTGGACTTGGCTGTGCAACTCAGGTGCAGGATTCCTTCCAGCTACCAATTAAATCAAATTCCGTGGATTTGGAATTGCCTCATATTGCCTGCCTATATTGCAATGCTCCATGTTTTCCTCAAAGGCTATATGGTATTGATCAAATATGTTTTATTTTCACTTATCACAAGTTTCCTTCTAAAAACAAATATTCTTCCCAGGAAATATTTTATCTCATTTTCAAAATCTATAGAACTCTGAAATAATGGTATTCATTTGAATACTTTGATGACCATCTCCAACACACAGATTGAAATTTGGCCTAAAGAGTTAGAGATTGATAATATTCAATATAAAGTTGTTCTGCAGATTCATAAGAAATGAGTGAAAGGATTTTGGTTATTTAATATTTCTGAGGGGGCTTCTTCATTCTCACTAGTATCTTGTAAGTAAAAGGTATCAGTGTCTTCAAAAGAATTTTTGAAGGTATCTTTGATCATTTAACTTGGCAAGTTTGTCTTGGAGAGTATGGTTTCATCAGACAATAGAGAGTGATCATTAGTGAATTCTCATATCTATCTATCAATTTCAAGTTGTAGCTCACACATTGCGCTAAATCCACTTCAGAAATTTATGGGAAAGTTTTGGCACTTTTGACACTTTAGAAACTAGTTAAGATAAATTGAAGCCTATGAGGCAGAGGAGGTAAAACAGACTCTTATTTGTAATTCAGTCCAAGTTGAGCATTTTTAGTTACACGCTCTAAGCTGGTTCTTAACTTTTCCATGGACTTCTAACCTGTAAATCCTAAATAAAATAATAATGTATAAATCTCATTGTCAGAACAAAGGCAACTCCTATATATGAAGTTACCTATAATTAAAATTCTGAACACGAAAGAGACAGTTTGGTTTTAATTAATAAGAGGGTTAAATTGTTCATATTATATGAGATTCTCTTAGTCTGTTTGGGCTGCCATATCAAAAATACCAAAGGCTGAGTGGCTTAAACAACAAACATCTATTTCTCAGAGTTGCAGAGGTTGGGAAGTCCAAGATCAAGGCACTTGTAGACTTGGTGTCTGGTGAGGGCTCACTTAATAATTCACAGAACACTGTCTTCTGGAATCGTCCTCCCACAGGGAAAGGGAGAACTCTTGTGTCTTTTCCTATAAGAATCATTCATGAGGACTCCACCCTGATGACCTCATGCCTTCCCAAATGCCCCACCTTCAAATACCATCATATTGGGGATTAGGCTTTCAACATATGAATTTTGGGGGGAAAAAACATTCAGTCTATTGCAGGGTTTATACAAGAGTATCTATGCACATATGTATAACTAAACGTATACCCATGTCAATAATAAAAACAAGTAAAATAAAGCATGCTAGTCTGCCTAATCAGATTATTTGATTCAGCATAAAATATTGTTAATTATTTTAACACTATCTTATTATATTAAAATGTTAATTATTTAATTATGTTAAAATGTGTTAATTACTAATTGTTAATATATTGATTAACTAGATAGTTAATTTCATTTTGATTATTCATTATCCACAGGTAAGGTTTTCAGATTGATTTGAAATGGAAGACTGGCTTAAAATGAGGACCAATCACTTCCTGAATAGCCATGTCAACAATGTGACTTTATATAGGGAAAACCAAGAAAGAATAATCGAAAATAGAAATAATTATATAGAGCTAATATTATCTGATTTCCTTAACTTCAGATAACCCTTTGTCTTATTGTGGGAGTCTACAGTTAATTTCCAGCAATTTACAAGCTGACATGACCAATTGGACGTTGTGGTGCCTTCAGATTTCATGAACGGGAAGATGGCAGGATTCCACATACTGCTTCTAACATGCAGAGAATGCAATGTCCAGACGTACTACTTTAGAGGAAGATTGAGGCTAAAAATGCTGACCTGCGCACTCTTAGCTTGCCATAAACATGACTAATAGTCCATGGCACTGGCGTCACTGTGCAGGACTCATTCAGAGAACCGTGTAGCTCATCTTTGCTGCAATAAATTATTTTCTAAAATGAGGGGGGTGCGGTTGGGGTACCCATCAGAATTGCTGAGAAGGGGAGTGTGATAGGAACTTTTGTCACTGTTGGAAAGTGAGTGAGCTGCGTGACACTGAGTGGGCCGTGACATTGACTGAAATAGATTTACTCAGGGAGGCAAGTTAGATATATCTTTGATCTTTTTATAAGCCACTAGATAGAAAAAAAAAAATTAAGCAGCAGGAAAAGAGGGACAAGATAAAAGAAAGTGTCTTTTCTCTCTCTTTTTTAATTCTTATAATGTTCTGATTCTTCAACCTAGAGCTTTAAATATTTTTGTAAATACTTTCTTTGGAAAGTATTTACATCTTACAGTAATTTAAGTATTTACATCTTACAGTAATTTTGTATTTGTATTCCAAATACTTTGGAAAGTATTTACATCTTACAGTAATTTTGTATGTACTAAGCCTCTAAAGCTATAGATGCTTTATAAATCTGCGATGTAAATTTATTTCTCTCCATAATCCCTGTCACTTTCCCTGTATCCACATAAAAAGCAAGAGATGTAACATTTCATTATTAATTACAGCAACAAGCAAGCTGGCTGTCAGAGTCAGACCCAACACACTCCCCCCACCAAGCTGCAGAGCTTTCAGCCATTTACTCACTAAGCTTATGATGATGATGGAGTTTTTAAAACCTGCTGTTTGTAATGGACAGTAGGCCTTAAAAATCTGTCATAAATTGCTCAGTTGAGGAAATCAAATGGCAAAGAAAGCGATGCAGGTAAGAGCAAACAAATTGTACCATAAAAGAAAGTTGTGTCTTTAACTGAGCTTTCATTTTACAAAGAATCCCAGGGCAGCTCTGTGACCATAAGCCGATGCTGTGGGATTGTTTAACTGAGAATGGTTATTCACAGTAAAGGGGCTGAACACACAGGAAGGGAAAAATTAAAAACAAACCACGACAAAAGAATAAAAAGCACCCCAAAGTGCTTTTTGTTTTTGTTTTAAAATAATACGGTCCAGCAGAGTAAAAATGACTAAATCAACTTTTTTAAAGTGTATTTTCCTTACAGACTACAATAGTTATGAAAGCACATTTCAAGATGAACACAAATCAAGTTAAAGATCTAAGCATATGAAGTAATTTTCTTTCCCAACTAGTAAGCAATTTTTAAAATGCACATAGATTTTGATATTTTTCATTCATTCATTCAAACAATATTAATGAGTACCTATTATAGTCCAGGTTTTTCTCCTAAGTACTTTGGAATACAAGGATGAACTAAACAGAAAACAGTCCCCTCCTAAAGTAGGGAGGTAGCAAAAAAAAGCCCCAAAACAAAACAACAACACCCCAAACAACAACCCAATATATATATAATACATAGGTAAGTTAAATAAATGGTGTATTTTAAAGGGATAAATGCTGAAAAAAATAGGAAAATTAAAACATTAGGTAAAAGGTCCTGGGAGGGCAGGTGTGATGCTAGGAGAGGAGGAGGAGGATGCAAGTTCAACTAGAAGGTAAGATGTTGGAAATCACATTTGGGAAATGAGGGAGTTGGCAATATAGACACTTGGAGGCAGAAGAGCTTTCCAAGTGGAGTTATCACCTTAAAAAATTGTATTTGCTGCCAAAACCATACCTCCCAGATTGATTTAAGAGAAGCTCTTGTAAACATGGAGAGCAGAGGAGGGGTTCGCTCTGTGATGTCCCCACATGAAGCAGCTCTAATATGGGTCAGGGCTCATCAAAGACTAATCATACCACTCCACAACAATTATATTCACCAAACACCTTTTTTAAAGGCTTATATTTGGCACCCAAAGTATCAATACAAAGAAGGACTTGTATCTATTTCTGCACATGCTTATGTCTATTTCTAATCATATATACATAATAACAATATATAAAGCTAATATTCCCATTGATGATATGACTTCTTTACTCATTCACAGAAGAATTTTTCTACCATGGTGGTATCATATTAGTCAATTACTTTTAGTTTTAAATCCTAGGGGCGAACATTACCTAGGTAGGTACTGTATTTATGGTGTTGGAGGGAAAAAAAATACATTGGAAAGATAAACAAAAATTGGAGAAAAATCTGCTATTGTGATGCAGGTGGAATCATTTGGATCCTAAAATCTTATCCAGGCAGGAAGAACTGATTCTGGAATTGTAGGCAAGAGGACAAGAAATGGTCAATAGTATGACATGAGCTCACACCACTAAAGAAAAAAATCAGAATTTTATGAATCATTCTAAAATCTAAGCATTTGTTAGTCTTAATTATGAACATATGAATCTCTTTAACCCAAACTTCCAGTATAATTTGCAAAGTACACTTGCTATTTCTAAAAGCCTCTTACAACTCACAACTGGCTTTACAACTTTCCTAAGTTTTGACCATACATATTCTATGAATTTTAGGCTTTGTTCTCATATTTTGTATATTAATTGGCACTCAAATTTTAGTTAAAAGTTCTATGTGGTCCAGTGTGCATGACTGTGCATGCAAATTATATTAAACAAGATCATAAAATTGATAGAATTCTGAATCTTTATGTTGTTTTTTGAGTCTCCTAGGACTGATACTCAGTCATACATTTTCACTCTCTCCCTCTTCCTCTCTCTCCCTCCCACTCTTTACTCCCTCTCCCCACCCTACCCCACCCCCAACTATGGCAGTCTGAGTGTTGCTTTAGGACATTTACTAAATATACTACTGTGTATTTCTCAGTGATTATGGACAATTAGATTCAATGACTGTTCTCCTTTATTATAAGTTCCCCTTAACATTTGTGATTTTAATTGTGGAAAATAACCATGCACATTCATGGATGTGTGTTCCTCTCAATCTGTCTCATCAATTTCCCAGGAGCAATTGGTGCAATTTAAATCTTCACCTAACTATGCTCCTTCCATCCTAATTGGTGACATCTATTTTTAAAGTAAGGTCTGTTCTTGGGCTGTTATTTTATTTTGGTAATTTATTGAGAACCCATTGCCCAAAACAGACACATGGGTGCTATAAATAAAGCAGTCTAATAATTGCTTGAACAAAACTGGGCCCAATGGACAGGCAATGAACTCGCAATAAGGTTAGGATGTAGATGTACCTGTAATTTCTCTGAATAACCTTTTTTATTTCTCTTTATATACTACTGTGCATTTTATAAAATGATAATTTTGAAAGATACCAGCAATTTTATTTAAACAAAGAATAAAAGAGCCATAGAATTTGAGGGATATTTTATTAAGTTATAGATTTAAATTAAAAAAAAACAGAAATAAATGTGTGTTGATGGAAAAATTATTCATATGGAAGCAATGAGATTTCCACTGTAGAGCTAGAGATATTTCACATTTTAAAAGTTTGCTCCCTTTGTGGTAACTTTTATTTGCTATTTAAATTCAACTTAACCTTCCCTGTCCTCTAATAGTAAAAATAGTGCTTGCGGTCTTTTATTGTTTCCATGCACAATTTAAACAAAATAATTTAGTGTTTTAGTTGGCTCAGGAACTGTGAGTTCTAAAGGTTGCTAATTTACAAAATGGCTTATGTAACTCATCTGCAATGTGAAAGTTTTGGAAGTTTCTTCATAAAGAAAAGTATAAAAGTTTTATTTTACTTAATTTTATAATGCAAAATATAAGGAGATTAAAAACAATTATACTTACAAACTGATTCTGAACTGATACATTTAAATGTTTTTTTATAAGTATTCATTTGTTTTTTATGTTAGTGAGAATATTAGTTGCTTTTCCTTCTTAAAAATTGTTCCTAAAGTGGCTATATTGATGTTTTAAAATAAATTAAACTTGGGAAAATTAAAACAAAATGAAAATAAATATGCTTCTTTTATATTTAGCAGAAAGTTCTTTACTTGTCTTTGAATTCAATGGAATCCTTTTTAA
This sequence comes from Phoca vitulina, assembly GCF_004348235.1. NCBI lineage: Eukaryota > Metazoa > Chordata > Mammalia > Carnivora > Phocidae > Phoca > Phoca vitulina. The sequence goes on from NW_022589720.1 coordinate 17,339,389, forward strand.
AATTAAGTTTAACTTTAACACATCAAATGTATGTTTGAATATGAGTAAGATCAAACAGATTTTGAGCCATTTCTACAAGATCTTAATTTTAATATCCATGCAGACAAAAGCTGCAATTTAATATTTTGTTCCACTGTCAATTTATTATTCTCCAATTTTTGACATGACAAATCCCTTTTTATTTTCAATTATTAACTTATAAATATGTAGGATGCATATATGCACACAGAGAGACCAGACATCAATGGAAATCTTGTCAATTAACAAATGTTCATCTTAATATCAATCATAAACTGAAATCCTATAGACAAAACAGGTAACCAGATACTCTTTTATAACTTTTCTTCTAAAACTTTGAAGTTTTGGTAAATTTGGTGTCATCTGTTTTTTCCCCTAATATTACTTCCCTCCATTAAAAAACAGTAATAATAATTCTGGAGGGTTAACAACACTGTGATTTATTTATTTGATCCTTATTTTGGTAATTTATTTATTTATTTATTTATTTATTTATTTATTTATTTATTTTTATTTATTTGAGAGAGAGAGAATGAGAGAGAGCAAGCACATGAGAGGGGGGAGGGTCAGAGGGAGAACCAGACTCCCTGCCGAGCAGGGAGCCCGATGCGGGACTCGATCCAGGGACTCCAGGATCATGACCTGAGCCGAAGGCAGTCGCTTAACCAACTGAGCCACCCAGGCGCCCTATTTTGGTAATTTATTGATTCATATAGTTATCAAAGCAGTCTTCAGATTAAACAAAAACAAAAAGACTGCATTGACCAGTTAACATATGCTCTTTTGTAGTAGTATTCACAGCAGAAAGCCACTCATAAATTGGCAAAATTAGCATCAGTAGTGAAGAAAAGCGCGGATGCTTCAATTGCAAGAAGTCTTCAGGACCCGTTGCAGAACCTTGTGATAAGGCATCTGCAGTAACTGTCTACATCGTGTTTCCATTTAGCTGGTGTCATCACTCTGTGTCACTTTCATCCATTCCACAATTTGCATGAAAAGAAAGCAAACCACAATAGCTCTTTAAATTCTGGAAATGTATGGTAAACCGTCAGTTTGCCTTCATAAAGTTGTTTATCTCAGGATTTTACTTAGCACACAATTTCTCAATAAATGTAGCCCTCTTTCCCAAATGCAAAGGAAATCCCATTGATCAGTGGGGATTGCAGTGCTTACCAACGTCAAAATGGAGACAGCTTAATTTCTTAGATTAACATTTGGCTCAAACTGGCAAAGGTTTCCTAAGAAATTACTATTAATATATTTAAAAGTATCCAAATTCTTTTTTTATAATTTTTTTTTTTTTTTTTAAGATTTTATTTATTTATTTGACAGAGACAGAGAGAGAGAGAACACAAGCAGGGAGAGTGGAGAGGGAGAAGCAGGCTTTCTGCAGAGCAGGGAGCCCGATGCGGGGCTCGATCCCAGGATCCCGGGATCATGACCTGAGCCGAAGGCAGACGCTTAACGACTGAGCCACCCAGGCGCCCCAAAAGTATCCAAATTCTTTATCTTCCTCCCATCAGCCCGAAATATAAGCCAAGGCCATGTGGCTGCATCTTAATCACGTACGAGCTTGTGAGCCATCCACTGAAAGCCTGTCTGAGTTCATAGATATGAGAGATTGTAATATTTTAACATTTCCTACTGCCAAGTCGTTAAGCAGTAAAATGATCTTGGCACTTTCCTGCCAGTTCATCAGGAAGAACTACTTTAGTTTTGCTTAGTCTCTTGATGAAACAAATGGAAGGCAGCTGTACCAAACGGCCTTTCAGAAACATGTTGCCAAACAAATCCCTGGAACTTTCACCCCTTTGCACGGCTAATTGAGATGGCTTGAAGCAGAGGAACCTACAAATATATCAGCATAGAAAATCAAGGCTTAACTATTAGTGATTAAAATCATACAACTATCAGCTCATGATTCTAGTGTCATGCTCGCGTCCCACATTACCTTTATCCAAGATAAATCATGTGATGATATCTCAGCTAAAGATATATTTTGCATATTTTAGCATACTTATCGCACTATGTATATTAAATTAAATACATATTTCCGCTTACTTATTTATATTTTAATTTATATTCATTTTACATTTAATTACATTTTAAAAGTTTTGATCACACAAGTGATGCCAAAAGGTACACTGGATGGATAATTTCAAACAAGAGAGAAGCGTAGAAAGTAAAAAGGTATAGTCCCATTCTCACATACATCCAATCTTATATTTTGGTACGTATTTTTTAGGCCATTCTCTCCATGTGGATGTGTGTGTGTCTATGTGTATTTTTGTGTGTGCATATATAAGCTAGGTTATTTTATTCTGCAATCTTACAGCAAAAATCAACACATTTCTTTATTACTGTTAATATTTTTATTAAAATTGGATCAGATCTTGGGTCCCTAATATGCTATTATGTGAACTAAGAACTCCCCTCACCTCAGAGGAGTCAGAAAGCTACAAAAGTCTTTTTTAAAATTTTATTTTAATCCCAGTATAGTTAACATACACTGTTATACTAGTTTCAGGTGTATGGTATAGTGATTCAACAATTCTATACATTACTCAGTGCTCATCATGATGACTGCACTATTAATCTCCCTCACTTATTCTACTCATCCCCCTACTCACCTCCCCTCTAGTAACCACCAGTTTGTTCTCTATACTTAAGAGTCTGGTTTTTTTGTTAGTCTCTTTTTTCCTTTGTTTTGTTCCTTAAATTCCACATATGAGAGAAATCATATGGTATTTGTCTTTCTTTTACTGACAAAAGTCCCCAAAGTCTTGATCAGAACACAATGTTTTGGGGAGAGCCCCCCAGACTTGAAACACACAAGTCACCAAGGACATGCTCTCCAGGCAAAATTACATCATCCCACGAACTGGCTGCCAATTCATGGATACCTGTCCTACACAGATTATGCATTCTCCTGCTTCAGAGAGTTTGCAGGTGCTGTTCCCTCAGCCTGCCCACCTCCTGCTCCAGCACTCTCATCCAGCCAACTCTTACTCACCTTTCCTCTCAGCTTGAAAGCACACAGCTTTCTTATGGAGGCCTTTTTTTTTTTTTTTTTAAGATTTTATTTATTTGACAAAGAGAGACACAGCGAGAGAGGGAACACAAGCAGGGGGAGTGGGAGAAGGAAAAGCAGGCTTCCCGCTTAGTAGGGAGCCCGATGCCAGGCTTGATCCCAGGACCCTGGGATCATGACCTGAGCCGAAGGCAGATGCTTAATGAATGAGCCAGGAGGCCTTCTTTATCAGCCCAGATGAAGTTAGGGACTGCCCCCCTAGTGGGCGACATGACTCTTGTATATCCACTTCCTAACACTTCTCAACACTTGTTTTCGCTGAATCTCCACTTCCCATAAACTATGCTCTCCATGGGAGCAGGGCAGAGTGCCAGATATTTATTCCTTAACTGATATTTATTGAACATCTACTATGGTAAAGCAATGTGCTGGCTGGTAAGGATAAAGTGATATATTCCAATGGCATGATTCTCTCTTTCTCATTGACCTTACCTTTGAGACAGATGTGAACAAAATGTTACACCAATAATTACTTAATTAGAATGGTAGTAGCATCTTAGAAGGGAAAGTGTATAGATCCATGTAAGTATAGGGAGCAAATCTGCTGAGATAGGTGGCGATTTAGGGACACGCCCAAGAAGAAGTCACATTTGAGACCTGAAGAGTAAATAGAGGAATTTATCAGGAGAAGCTTACCTCCTGGGACGCCTGGGTGGCTCAGTTGGTTAAGCCTCTGCCTTCGGCTCAGGTCATGATCTCAGGGTCCTGGGATCAAGTCCCTCATCGGGCTCCCTGCTCAGGAGGGAGCCTGCTTCTCCCTCTGCCTGCTGCTCCCCCCTGCTTGTGCTCTCTCTCTCTCTCTCTCTCTGATAAATAAATAAATAAAATCTTTAAAGAAGCTTAACTCCTTAGTGGAACTGGAAGGTATGTGGAGTAAAGAGCTTAGTGAGCAACAGGTGATGGATAGATATTGAAGAAGAACAGTAGACTTAGGCCAGGCTGGTCAGCAAAGATTTTATGTCATCCTCGTGTATGTTAATCTTCTCTGTATCGCTACAATTTTGGTATATGTGCTGCTGAAGTGAGCACAGCAAGGTTTTTATATTATTGAATATTTTCATCTTTTCCCTAAGAATATCGGAAAGCTATTAAACAGTATTAAGCACATCCCAGATACGAATAAATCTGCAACTAGAATATCAATAATGGTGAATTTGGCCAAGATGGTGAAAACAAAGAGAATAGAATTGGAAAATATTTAAGAGTTAGAAATGGGAGAAATAGTGGTTAATTGAATATGAAGTCCCTGGGTCAAGGAAAATAAAGTAAAAAATAATAATGATAAAAGCAACACGTAACACTTAGATAGCACTTGTTAGTGCCTATCATTATTTTAAGTGTTTCACATGTAGGTTTGTTTAATTCTCACATTAACCATATGGAGTAGTACTATTATTATTCCAATACCATAGATAACAGAAGTGAAGTGAAGATATATTAAATAACTTGCCCTAAGTAACATTAGTCACTTTGCCATTTAGGAGAACTGGTATTCAAAGTCTAGTGGTTTGGCTCTAGAATTTATCACTCAAACACTGCCTCCAGGTTTTGTGGAATGAGAAACCAAATGGATGGTAGTGCCCTAAACGGAAGCAGAGAACTTTGGAGGAGTGAGTCTGGGTCAAAGTATAAAACTTGAATTTGGGGTATGCTGAACGTGAGATGCCTTCTGTAATGTGCAAGTGAAGGTGATAGGTCTGACATTTCAAAGTGGAATGTAAGCAGGAGATAACATTCTGGGACTCATCACAGCACAGACAACAACTAAAGCCATGGGGTAAATGAGATTATCTGGAGTTACACGATGCAGTACAAGAAGGTAGAGTCTGTGCTGTGTTGAGGAAGAGGGGCTGGCATAGGACTCTGAGAAGGAAGTGCCTCCTGAGTAGCAGGGAAAAAAACCACAAAAAACCCCACAAAAAAACACAACAACAATGGGAAAATGTTGTCACAGAGCCAAAGGAAGACCCTTGTCAAGGAAAGGACCATAACTGGTACATTGTAGGCTCTAAAAATATTTCTTGACTTATTGATTGTTCATTAGGCTACACTTGAGCATCTATATATTTTTACTAGGGTGTTCTCAGATCACTTCTGTTCATGCATAAATCCATGATTGTGATCTATAAGATTGTGCCTTTACCCTAGTAACAGCAAAATTTTAGGAAATGATGAACTATTTTTCTAGAAAACATAATATGTTCCTTCTGCATCGAATTACTGATTCAAAAATATATTTGATTTCTAACATCTAAATCGCAGTAAATCTTTTTTTTTTTTTTTTTTTTTTAAGATTTTATTTATTTATTTGACAGAGACAGAGATAGCGAGAGCAGGAACACAAGCAGCGGGAGTGGGAGAGGGAGAAGCAGGCTTCCCCTTGAGGAGGGAGCCGGATGTGGGACTCGATCCCAGGACCCTGGGATCATGACCTGAGCCGAAGGCAGACGCTTAACGACTGAGCCACCCAGGCGCCCTAAATCGCAGTAAATCTTGAAAGTCACATCCATTGGCTAAAGTCCAATACGTTTCCAAAAAATAAGCAGATTTAATATTAATCTTATCCAACTAATAGTTGAAAAGGATTCTTGATTTATCTCACTGGCAGGTTATACCATTTTAATTAATGTACAACTAATGGTAATGGCAATATTTACAATTTTATATGCAAGTATAATGGAGACACAGATAACTCTTTCAATTATTTTTGTCCTCATGGTCAATGCCCCATGGTCCAAAATTTAATTAAATTTTTTGCATTAATGGTAAAATGGAAAATTGGGATTGAAGTGTGCAGTGTATTTTATTTGTTACAAAGAGGCACTTGCCCTATATTCAATTTTAACCATTTATAATGCTCTACTTATTTAGATTAATTCCTAATTTTATAAATATTACTTCAACTCACATTTTCATAAGGTAAAAGTAGCAATCTGTCTCCTGCATCGCAGTACTAATAGTCTGATATCAGTTATGTATGTATGTGCCAGAAAGTTCAAAACACAGTCAAAATTAAATTTATGTAATTAAATATATAGATTCAGAAGAAAGTGTCAGATAGATTTTATGGAAAATGTAGATAAATGCATTGCAATTCTATTTAAATTGAGTTAAATTTACCTGACATCAAAAATATGAGATGCTCATATAACCATTTCACAGGATTGTAAATTCCTCCCTGAAAATGTTTTTCATCTTACTATTTTGACCTCCCAAACAGCGTCTTGGAATGTGTATGGATGGACACAGAGTTATTTCTCAGCTAATATTCTCTCCATTTGAAGACATAAATGAATACCTGAATAAATACCTAAATTGTCTTTTCTAGAAAGTTTCAGGGAAATTTTATTTAAATATTTAATCTGATTATGAAATATTTGTGAAATTAGTTTAAGTAAAATTTTTAAACATACAATTTAATGTTTTATCTAGATTCCTAGAAAAAATTAATTACAAACACAGCTAAGAAAAAGAAAAATCCTGATAACTTACATAGTGTATTTTATCATATAGTATCCAATGTTTTATAAATATAGAGACATATATATATTTTTTTTCTCCTTCAATTATCCACTCTCTCCTGTGCCACCATTTTATTTCTTTCTTCCAAGTGATCCCTAGAAGCTTTTGAACAATCTTGAGGTTTCATCTATATTTCTTTAAAATTTATAGAACTTGTTCATTATGTCTAATCTAAGAATTAATTGGCAAACTGTTGACCTTCCCTTATAAACATATGGGGCCACCTCTCATCCCATTCCACATTTCCCATTAGGGAGCACATTAAGTCAGGTTACCACCCTCTCTCATTACTACAGTAGCTTCCTAAATTGTCTCCTGCTCTTCACCTTAAAATAATTTCTTCCTACTAAAGCCAGTAATTATTTAAAAATGTAAATCAGATTATGTTCTCCCCTGCTTGCCACCCTCCATTGGCATCCCATCACACTCAGAATAAGAGATTCAGCAATTTTTCATGGTAGTTAGACGGATATAAGATTCACGTAGGTTGTCCCCATGTCTCTAGATTTGATTGCTTTCTTTCCCCTTTGCCACCCGTGCTCTAGTTCTGCTGACCTTCTCCCTCTTTCTTTAACAGGTAAGGCTTATGACAGTGACTTTTCTCTGCCCTCTGCCAGGAAAACCCTTTCTCAAATCAGTTTATTAATGCCTGGTCCAAATACCCTCTTTCAAATAGCCTGTCACTTATTCACCTTGTTCTAGCTTCATTTTGTTATCAGTACTTACTATCACATGTATCTATTTTCCTTCCTAAGAATTCTCTCTTGCTAGAATGCAAGCTTCTTGAAATCAGCCTCTTTTCTTTTTCTTTCCTTCCTTGCTTCCTTCCTTCCTTCCTTCTTTCCTTCCTTCCTTTCTTGTTTTTGTTATTGTTTTATGCATCCCAATGCGATGATCACTAAAGACTTCTGATGGTCTTCTCTTGTGACTGTCTTTACTACTATTTTCCAACTGAAAAAAAAATGGCAACTTTTTCATATTTTAAGCTAATAATTTTGGACTTTTTAACAAAGTAAAATATAAAATTAGAAACAGATATTACTTTATTCAAAAGCTAATCATTTACATTCAAATTACCTTGATTTAGATGGTAATCATTTTTTACATTTCTTATTATGTATGCATTGGAGTGTAAATTGAAATTATTGTGTTATTCAAGTTTCATGAAATTTACAGCTTATGTAATTTTTCAGTACTATCCGGTCACATAAACTATATATATATATATATATATATTTTTTTTTTTAAATCAAACTAGAATATGGCAACCTTGTAAAATTTAACTGAATTTCCAAGCAGGAAGTCTATGTTTATATAAAGAGGAATAGAATCCTAGTGAAGCACAGAAGAAGATGCTAAAATTGTAAGCAGTTCAAATTCTTTATCTAAAGAGTTGAGGGGCTCTGGGAATATGGTGATTTATTTATTTATTACTTATTTTTTAAGTAACCTCTTCCTGCAACATGGGGTTCAAACGCACTACCCTGAGATCAAGAGTTGCACGCCCTGCTGGCTGAGCCAGCCAGGTGCCCTGGGAACATCGTAATTTAAATTCAATTTTTTTGCAGCACCCTGGTGGCTCATAGTTAAACATCTATCTTCGGCTTAGGTCATGATCCCAGGATCCTGGGATTGAGCCCCACATCAGATTTTCTGCTCAGTGGGGAGTCTGCTTCTCCCTCTGCCTCTGCATGCCACTCCCCCTGCTTTTGCCCTCTCTTTCTGTGTCAAACAAAATAAATAAAATCTTTAAAAAAAATAAATTCAATTTTCTTCAACCCCATGTCAAGGGAGTCATCTTTTGTGAGAAAATGGTTATTACCATTTGTGATAAAATCATATATTAAAATCATATATACACAATTATGTAAAAATACTTATGTATGCATGTGTATAAGTATACACATACAATATATAAAATTATCAAAATTTGTCCAAGGTCATAAACTAATTATTAGAAAATTGACAATGGTATCACATTGCCTTTTCATTAGTCTCTGTTCTTTCTGTTAGATTTTCAGCTTATTCATAAGGGAGGTGTCTGGTTATTTACTAAAATACTAAAAATAATGGTGACTCAGGCTGTCACCTTGATTCCAACGGGTACTGAAGAAATTCACATTGACTCCAAATAAGTAAAACTAAATTAGTTATTCCCATTGTGATGCTTTTACCCACAATGTGTAATAGATAGCTATTCTCTAATTCTTCCTAAAAATAAATACACTTATCTATCCCTTTCTTAGACCACTTAGATATGTATTGGCATAGAGACAAAGGAAGAAGGGGATGGGAATGGTGACTAAATGCACTTGAAAATATTCAGTCAAGTATTTCATTTCTAATGCAGTGTAAACTATAGCAGAAAGTACTTTGTTGAACCAACTCAGTTTCAAAGCAGTCACATAGTAGGGTTGCAGTAAGTATGAAATAAACATTTTTTTGACAAAATGAAACAATGTATTGATGGAGGAATTAATTATCTAGCTCACAGATGAGCAGGGAAAGAGAAGATCTAAGAGTTGAGACTAAAATTATAGAAATTTCTGAAGCACACCATAGCTCAGAAATTCAATCTGAATATATTCCAATTCAGTGCCTTTCAATAGACACACAGTGATTGCCAACCTTTTTTCATACTAACAAAACAAAACAAAACAAAAAAAATTAAAAACCCTCTTACCATTTATACATTTTTCAAGCATGAAAATGTGCCTGAATTACACAGTGCACACTTTACCCAAATATGATTCTAGTGGCTGCAAACAATTTTAATGACATGCAAACGTTCAATATAATTCTAACACTAGAATTCAAATCAATATTTGTTAATGAAGTAAGCAGCAACCCGAAAACACCTTTGAAATACTCTTAGTGGCCATTATAATGCATAGTCTATTTACAGTATATTTAAGTGTTTAATCTTGCAGCAATGTAAATGAAAAACATATGATGTACCTTATATTAAGTATTCAACTGAAAGTCCCTATAACATTACCTTAAAAATGTTAATCTGCTATTGAGAGAGCCAGAAAAGCATTCTTGTGTTAGGTATTTTCATGTTTTCCCTTGTATCAATTAGTATTATATTTTCAACTTTCCATATAATTTAACAACAGATTGAATGAAGGACTTAAAGGGTTTAGCACAACATGAATATATATTTTGTGTAATTTTTTTTAAAAAGAAGCCATAGACACAATAACTGGATAACAAAATGTTATTTGTAACTTTTCACCTTATGGCCCTCATTCAATTATGTTTACCTCATTTTCCCATTATTATAGGCCTTTATCTACCCCCAATTGAAGGAAGGGGGCATGGCAAACTAGTAACTAGAAAGTCAATCATGTGTGAGAGGGAGATACGTGTTTTTATTCAACTACATTTTAAAACACTGAAACTGCCCCTAAATTAATGTTTACTTTTAATATTTCTTAATATAGATAAAAACTAATTATGTATTCACAGTGGGAAGATAGGTAGTTTTGCTCTTATAATAAAGCAGTGCTGAAATGGGTCCTTCCTTGAACAGTTACATCATCTTTACTTTGTATCACTTGAAAACAACAATGTCCTGGGAGGCTGTGAATTTTCTATTTACACACCCGCATAAACACGCCAAGACCATAAGAAATAGGGCTAGTGTAGCCATACCTCAGGGAGGTCCAGAAATTATGTTTACTGCAAATGGGTATGTATAATAAATATATCTATAGGTACATTTTTACAATATTATTTCTCCAGATGTGTTCTTATGGAAACTTAACTTTGTGCATCCAGTGTTAGCTTCCCAGAAATTCATCTATTGTAAAAATTAGGTAATATTTTATGCCCATATTCGTTATTATTTGTGATTCTATTTTTATTCCATAAAAGACCTTTCAATCAAATTTAATTCCAGGGCCATTTTCTTGGTGAACCTTTTCCATTTCATGACAATTGCCAGTTTCTTTTTATCTCAAGTAACAGGTTAGGCATCTGTCCCCAACTTTTCACCCAGTCGATAATACTTTCTGATTCTCTTTTGATGATGTTTGTTTTCTCTTTCTCTGCCCTCCACTCAACATTAAAATCTAAGGCAAGATATTAATGGAGTTGAGTGGGAAGAAGTCCCATCTAACCTACCAAGCACAGAGGGAACTGTGGTCACCAGGATTTGCTCTATCAAGGAAAAAAAAATAATCACTAGAAACAGGCATTGATTATTCATGACAAGTACCTGATCTTTTTTAGAGATTATTATTTTTTTAAAGATTTACTTATTTTCTTTGAGAGACAGAGCACGCATGTGTGCAAGCGAAGGCAGTGGGGAGGGGGCAGAGTCTTAAGCAGACTGCGCTGATTTCGAAGCCCAGGGCTGATCTCACAACTGAGTCAGATGCTTAACCCACTGCACCACCCAGGAGCCCCTAGAGATTATTATGAATAGCACTTATCAAGCAGTAATAAAGATATCCACGGTACTATCTTAAACGCATATGATTTCTGGTTTTCCATCCTGGCTGTCTCATACTCCTGATTTCTACCCTCACATACCCAAATTGTGCTCTTTTTCCCTGCTCTTTGATTTCCTAACTGGCACGTCAGCTCCTTTGGGATTTTGTTCCTCTACAGCCCTCTTTTCATCACTACCACCTACAAATCTAGCAGCGCAAGTACTTAAAGATTTGTCTTGTGACTGGAAGTATGATGCTTGCTTGGATTTCCTTATGTCAACTGCCTACACCTTTGAGCCTCATCCATCTGTTACTACTGCTACTTCTATAATTAAAAACCACCTTTTATTAAGCATTTGCTGTATTTCAGACATCATTTTAAGTTCTTCACTTACATTGTCTCACTTATGCTCACAGCTTTCTGAGTTGTGCATTATGTATAGCCCCTTTCTATATTTTTTCTCTGAAATTATCATGGATTTTGGTTCAGTTTTATTCACTTTCATTTATTTTAATTTTTTCCAGCTTTATTTGAGATATAACTGACACATCACATTGTGTAAGTTTCAGGTGTACAATGTGTTGATTTGATACAATTAAAAATTGCAAAGTAAAAAAAAAAAAAATTGCAAAGTAATTACCACCATAGTACTAAGATTTTGAGAAATGACTATTATCACACAGCAGAGATAGAAATACATTTGAGGATGTCTGTATTAGTTTCCTAGAATGGCCGTAACAAATTACCATAAATTTGGTGGCTTTAAATAACAGAAATGTATTTTCCCACAGTTCAGGAAGCCAGAAGTCTAGTGGCAAGATGTCGGCAAAGTTGGTTCCTTCTGGAGGCTCTTAAGGAAAGTCTGTTTGTTTGTTTGTTTGTTTGTTTCTTTCTTTCTTTCTTTCTTTCTTAGATTTTTATTTATTTGAGAGAGAGAGAGAAAGAGAGCACAAGCAGGGGAGGGACAGAGAGGGAGGGAGAAGCAGACTCCCCACTGAGTAGGGAGCCAGACGCTGGGCTTGATCCCAGGACCCCTGGGATCATGACCTAAGACATGGGCAGACACTTAACCAACTGAGCCACCCAGGCATCCAAAGGAAAGTCTGTTTCATATTTCTCTTCTAGCTTCTGGTGTTTGCCAGCAATTATTGGTGTTCCTTGGTTTATAGCATCATTACTCCAATATCTGACCTATTGTCATGCGGCCTTCTTCCCACTGTGGCTCTACCATGTCTCTGTATCCAAATATCCCTCTCTCTCTTTTTTTTAAAGACACTAATTATCAGATTGAGGGCCCACCCTAATCCAGTATGACCTTATATTAACTTGATTACATCAGCAAATAACCTTATTTCCAAATAAGGTCACCTTCGCAGGCACCAGGGATTAGGACATGAACATATCTTTTGGGGTGACAAAATTCAACTCAATACAATGTCTGATTTCAAATTGCATGCTCCATTATATAGTTTGCTCCTCCAAACTATGCTGTAGAGCTTTACTGGATATCTCCCTTTTAAAGTCCTGCCATGATCTCCACCATAATGCTTCCTGTATTTATTTCATGTGCTTTGTCCTGTATGTTTTTCTAGACCCAATTTCAAGCCATCCTTAACAAGAATTTGCAAAAATAATCCCGTATTATACAATCACTCAGTTAACCCAAAATAAGCAATGTTTTCCGTGACTGTCTAGTTCTATTGTTTCTTCTGCCTCGTGACCTCTAGGAAACTCTCTGACTTGAGTTTCAGTAGAGTGTCTATACCTACCACACATCTGATTTGATGATCTCCAAACTCAATAGGCTGCAAGTCAGTAAGTGAACAAAACCACTTTGATTAATTTTAAATAATTCATTTATAAATTAATTTATTCAATAAATTTTTCATTCAAATACATACAACATACACACAAACACAAACACACACACACACACACCAATGACCCTTGACTTAAAAATCTTAGAGATACCCTTATCTCTTCATATTTATATCTATAACAACTCAGTTATGAATATTTTCTGTTTGTAAAATTTTTTTGTAATATCTGCCCTCTCCATTCTTTCTTGATAGGCTTGGCCTCCCTGTCTACTCTGGCTTTCTAACCTGACAAATATCATTAATTATTCACAAAGTTAGTTAATATTTACTACATATTTAAAACTCATTTGTTTTACTATTTTATATGTAGCAGTCTTGCCTTCTGAAAAGAAAGTAAGCCCCTCACAGTCAAGTACCTAATATAATATCCTTATGGTTTTACATCCCACCGTACTATGTATTCAGTACTCAATAACTGTTAATATGCATAACAAACGTAACTTAAATATACATATAATTTATGTATAGCTATGCTTGCCATTAGTTATCAGAGACAACTGTAGATTTTTAAGAACTTAAGAAACTAAAATCTCTTCTAGATATGAAGTGGCTAAGAAAAACTCAGGGTTTTTTTTGTTGCTAAATTATAGATAAAAAGCTTTTCAGGCCTAAGTGGTAAGGCAGACAGAGCTGTGGTTAGTTAGATCTTCTAATAGAGTTGTACCATTGCTAGTTCCTTAGTATGCAAAAAAGTTGTACCCCCTACATAGACAAATCAGAAAAACAGACTGGCTGTAGTAGGCTCAAGCATATGGCTTGGTGATGGGAGAAGAGATGTCAGTTCAACCTTAGAGGCTCTTTCCACAGGATGCCATTGTGCAATGCACACACTGAACAACCACACGGGGTGGTCCTGGCTTTAGCTCAAAGAATGAAAGGACTTCTTTAGTAAGGAACTGTGGTTTTAATACTTTGCATACTTATTGTGTGTTAAGCACTTACTGTATTTTAGTGCCTTATGTGAATTAATCCACTTAGTATTTATATCTGTATGAATCTCTACATGCACACACCCATTTTACTCATGTGGAAACCAAGGCACAGACAGCTTAAATAACTTGCCAGAGGTCACACACAGCCTTTAAATGGTAGTTTTGGTTTCAAATATATGCAATCAGATACCAAAACCCTATTCATGAACACTATACTGTCTCTAAACTGATGAAAGGAACTCTGATGAAGGGAATAAAAATAAATGTAAGAACTTGGCACTATTGAAAAAGGGATAATAAGCAATAAGTAGGAGGCATTATTAAGTCAAGGAACTCACTTTGGGAAACCATGGCTTAGAGAATCATAGGCATGTGATAGGATTTATTTTTTTAAATAAATACGAGGTTCAGAAATCATTCCATGAGTTTTAATCTTCTAAGCAATTTTTGAATTAGGCTAATATCATTTCTCCAAAGGTTAAATCAGAGAAGGGGTTGGCCCTTTGTTTTGTTTTGCTTTGTTCCACTGCTAATAATTTTGGTTTCCAAGTAGTGAAACAAGTAATTCCCAAATCATAAGCTTGTTAGACCTTAGCTAAAATACATAACATTAGAAGATTGTAATTTTCCTAATTGTAGAGAAAATTATTTTAAAAGTAATTTCCCCCTCAGAAGCCATTCCAAGAGTGAAGATTAAATATGCAGAGAGACTATGATTTAGTTTAAAAAAAATAAAGGGAAAATAGCTTTTAAAGGAGTGCAACTGAAAACAGTTTAAGTCAATATATTTAATTACTAGGATTTTGTTATATACTCTTTAACCACATAAAAAGACTTATAACATGTTTCCAATTCATACAGCACTGATCTGATGGTCTCAACTTTTGAAAACACATAGCTATGAACAAAAAGGTTTTAATAGTGCAAAGAGATTGCTCTTGCATTTTTGGGAAAATAGCACAATATTCCATTTTAATTTCAGCTGTAAGGTTCTATCCTCAGAGAGAGAAGCAAGCACACAGTTAACTCCATGTTGTTATTGCATAAGAACACTAATTCATAGGCTAATGGTATGGCAAGCCTTTCCTATCACATTCTGGAGTTTCTATCTTGCCTGACCCTTCACCCAGGGAACTTGATCCCTCTGGTAGGAGGAACGGTGCCTACATGCTGGGCTCCAGAGAGAAAGAAGCACTAAGAATTTTCAGGCCTTACCCTCCTTTGTTTATCTCCCTCAATGAAAAAATTAAAACATCTATTATTTGTTAATTACCTATTATGTGGCAGATAATGTGCTGGACATTTGGGCATTATTCAATTCCTAAAGAAAATATTTGTTAGTCTATCTCTGTTTTATAGAAATGTGAAACAATATGGGTGTCAGGATGAAGTATCTTGTCTAAGGCCATAATCTCAAAGAAGAAATTTATCTTCACCTTTAAATATAATGTGCAGATGAAGCACCTCCTGTTCTTGACAAAGTGAAGATGCTGATTTAGAAGGTAAAATTCTGCATCTTTAACAAGAGGTGATGTTCTCATTCCAGTCACAGGTTTCACTGCTTGTTTTCCTATTAGAATCTGTAACTGATTCCCTGGGCTCTAAGGTTCTATGAAGTCCTGAAGGGAGAGGTAAGCATGTGGATTCTCCCATCAAAGTGCTTAGTTTTACATTCTGGATTTGACACTTAGTATCCATTTTCACCTTCAGAAAGTCAAACCCTCCAAGACTCAGTTTCTTCATCCGTAAAGTGGGAGTTACAGTAGAGCGCTCTCGCACTGTAGGTGTAAAGACCAAATTAGAATACCCATTATAGATAGGGACATAGTGTGCGGCACACAGTAAATGTTCTGTATATATTAACTGATACTTTTCATTTAAGAAATGGCTTAGAAAATTCAAGAAATAGAGCCCCTCACTGAACTTCCTCAACCTATGTAACATTGTATTATTTGTCTATTGTTATGTAAAACATTGCCACGAATTTAGCCCCTTAAAAGACACAAATATACAATCAAGCCCTTTCCGTTAGGAGTCTGGTGCATTTAGCTAGGTCTTCCCCTCAGGGTCTCATAAGACTGAAATCAAAGTGTTGGGCATCTATGTCATCACCTGGAGGCTGGACTCGGAAAGACCTGCTTCTCTATATCCTCTCAGACTGTTGGTAGAACTCCTTTTCCTGTGGTTGTGTAGGACTGAGATCCCCGTTGTCTTGCTGTCGACTAGACTGGCATCCTCTAGAGGCTGGTTTCAGGTTCTGCCATGTGTTTCCCATCTCAAACAATAAAGAACCTTTCATTGAATCCTTACTACACATCAAATCTCTCTGATTCCCTTTTTGCTCCCAACCAGAGAAAACTCTGCTTTTAAAGGGCTTGTGTGATTAAATCATGTCCTATGGTAAGGTCAATTATGCTATATGCCATGGGCAAATTACGGGAGTAAAATCTATCATCGTTACAGTCCCCAGGAATATGCACAAAGTGGACCACAGTTGGAGGGAAATCTTGGGGGCTAAGTCAGATTACCAATTACTATAAACATAAAGAAGGCCACTATGTAATTGAAGAGCTGAAAATTCTTAATTCTAAAGTAAAAAATAAAATATGTACCTTGATCCAAAATATTAGGAAACATGCATAGTCAGAAATTCAGTTTTAAGCAGATATAAAGATCTTTTACCATACAATCACAGCATTAACAATTAAGAACCCTTTATATTTTAGGGAAACAATGATTTTCTTGGAATGATGTATTTTGAGGTTTGAGGTCTGGAAGCAGATCACTGAAGACAGCAGGTTTTAAAGCACTCAAAAATGTCTCAAAGTTGAAAGTTTTATAGAAGGAAAGACGTTGATATCAAATAAGAAATATTACATAAGCATTATTAATGTGTTTAAGGAAATATATTTCCCTACAATAGGAGGAGACAAAGGCAATACTGGTTAAAAAAAGATTTACAGACATGAGCTGCATGCACTTGTTTTACGGACTAGAACATTTTTCTGCCTTCTAGAATTGGAGAATATGCAACGACTCATTCTGCCTTATGGGCATTTCAGAGCTTTTAATCTAATAAAACCTATATGTCAGCTGGTAGCATGTCAAGGCCTCATTACCCTGCTTCCTCGGTGCTTGATGTGGATGGTTTAGTCCCTGCACAAATGTACCCCTTGGGGTTCCCTGAGGTGGAGCTGTGCAGGTTTGCATCTTTACTTACTGACAAAAAAGGGAAAAAAGATAGCATTAAATATTCAATTCCCGGTTTCACTTATGCATTCACTAAGAATGATGAAAGTGGAGATTATGTGGCATGGCCTCAGAATTGTGCACGAGCATGCTCTTTACCTTATATGCCTCATCAGAAGCTCATTTCCAACCGTATTCAGTAGACAAGCGTGCTCCCTCTTTGTCATAACATCACCTGAGCTTACTCAGAGATAGCCAGCAAACAATCGGAGCTTAACTGGTTCAACTCATAAAAGGAAGGTAAATTTAAATTGTACCTTAATGGGGGAAAAAAAAAAAAATATGGCAGAGAGAATTGACAGAGACTTGTCAAATACAATTTAGTGAATGTGATTTTTATTATTGAACGGTATTTGCCCATGAAGTCTTATTCAACTGGAAAAAATAATAAATGTTAGGGGGTCCCTCTTTGAGTACTTTCTCTTATGGGGTCACATCACCTATGTTTAAGGAAGAAAAATAAATAATGGAGTATTTTCTGTCTTTAAATCGTGAGGAGAAAAATTGTAAAAGACCACATGCATCATATAATTTGGCTGAAGGATAAAGGTGATCAAAATATATGTAATTTTTATGTAAGATACTAAGTACCTGACGAGTTTTGCGAGTGTTTCAAAATTTAAAATCGTTAAAAACAAACATTCCGATGAGCACTGGAGAATTGAGATGTTTTAAAGTAAAATTGTAACTGAACTTAATCTCGCACTGTCTTCTTCTTAGCCTTTTTGACATTTTAATTGCTGTGTCATTTTTCACTAGGATGGGAAGCGTTTTTTACATATGTATAATGTAGCTTGTGTTAATGTGTATCGATTAAAGTATAGATGGGGATGCCATGTTGTTGGAATTTTCTCTATTATGTCCTTACTGAATGCCTCTCTCTCCCCTTTTGTGTTTCTTTTTTTAAATGGTGAAAAGAAAACATGTTTTTAATATGTCTCTATGCTACATGAACTCTAGTATTAATAGGAGAAAAAGGCAGTTTAACAAAAGACAGATTAGAATGTATCTTCCTCACAAACTTGTCTTTCATTTCTGGATGGGAGACTTTGCAGGAAAATCAATAACTTCCTTTGAGTCAAGTGATCTAGTTGCTTCTGAGAAATTTACATCTCCCTGACAGGCAGTTTGTAAGGTCTGGTTCACCTGGGTCACAGGAGTCTGCATAATTTGCATCTTGGGCAACTTCTCTCTTTCCTTTTACCTGTTCCATGAGGAAGGAAGATTGAACCTGGTCATAAAGAGGAGCTCATTATGTCTCAACTGAGAAGAGTAATTCTGTGGGTGTTCCTAGAGTTCAAGAATGTCATATAATGATAATATTTTCTCACAGATCCTCAGACCTATACATACACCAGGAAATGAAAGTAACATACACTGAGTCATATTTGATGCATTTGACCTGACATTCACCAAATAAAATTGAATTGTCCCACCAAGGTCATTGGTGAAATACAATCTTAAGATGGATATACAGATCATTTGCCAAGAAATATACAAGAGGGAAAGATATTTAGGTTACCATTTGTACACCTGAAAAAAAAATCCCTGTATTTTATTCTAACCTTTAAAATATATAAGGTCTAAATGTCAAATAAATGTTTATATTATTATATGATAATAAATAGAATATATTTCCTAGTTTGTGCAATAGCTTAGTTTAAAAATAAATAAAAACCAAGGAAACATTGCTGAAATATTTTTGAATCAAAAACAAATTCAGTGGCATTAATTACAATTAAGTCTTTAGTATACCTATTTGAATCTCACCTACAATTAAATGTGAATCTCTTTGGACAACAAACCAAATAAATACATGGCACAGAGTCTGAAACCCACTCTATTCCAATGGTTTCTCTCCAGGATAAATATTATAATGAGATTTAAATATACTAATGTTTATTCTGTAATCATGAAAACTAATGTCTAGATGTAAATAAAATACATTATTACAACTTACTATATTGTGTTCAAATTAATATTTTAAGCCTGATCTATAAAATAGAGGGAGACTACAACTTTACAATGGATTCTTGTATGTCCGTTTCACAGTTTTCCTCTTTGCAATTTGGGATGAATTTCCTTTTAAAAAAAAAAAAAAAAAGACCACATTATTTAGGCACCTACATTCACCTAGGAAAGTCTATTTAGTACCATTAAACTTGAACACTAATAACCGTGGCTTAAGCTGTAGTTCCTGGAAGCAGCCCATCGTACCTTGTGAAAGTGTTCCAGTATAGTATTGCTCATGGGCACCATTTGGAAAGAAAAATGGCTTTATCTATTTCTTCCATGCATCCTCCCCTCATTATTTTTGGATATAACAGAATAAATAATATTTACTGAACATTTATCACGATGTCATTTTAAGTGATGCACGTGTGTTTTCAATTGGTCTACAGCAAGCCGTTCTGAGGTTGGTATAACAGAGCTGCCTTTTATTGAAGTATACATTCATGAAGACCTTCCATTCACATAATGGGAGATTAAATTTCCCACAGGAGCAAATAAGAAGCTGAATGAATGTGTTCCTTAAAAATACAGTGATAATGCAGCTTCAATGAGATTATTTCTAAATCTGGTGTCTGATGTGCTACTCCAGCAGCTTCTTTTCCGTTATTCTCTAGTACCAGCCCTTGTAAACCCAATTTTAATATCATGATTACAGGGTATACTTTTTTGGGTTGCATGTTCACAATGCATGTTAAAATAAAAGTATACGTACAGACACTATCACAAACATATATTCTGATACACTTAACTGCTCGATTCACTACCTATTCACAAACTGGCCCTAATGATTGTTTTTTTTTTTTAATCCAATGTACTATCGCTTCATAAAAATAACAAAGGCAAGATTTATAATGATGTCCCCTCAGTTTCGAAATGTTGTGACTCTTCATAATTGCTTTCCTTGCAGTATTTCAAAGTTTACATATAAAATGAAACTTCATTATTTAAAAATTTGTTCACAGTTCTATGGCTGGCATTGATTTCTCTAAGCTTTTGAACATACAAATGCTCTAGAGGGTCCATAGGTTTTGCAGAGTAGATTTTGGAGCAGTGGTGAATTTGAGGGAGAAAATAGAGAAGGGATGGTATGTGTAAGGAGCTAATATGGCTTTGATTAATATATATGGAGGAAAAAAAAGTGATGCTACCTTAAAAAAAAACGATTTTCAAGAAAATTACACCCATGCACCATTTTCTGATTAAAATGATGAAATATTCTTTTTTTTTTTTTAAAGATTTTATTTATTTATTTGACAGAGAGACACAGCGAGAGAGGGAACACAAGCAGGGGGAGTGGGAGAGGGAGAAGCAGGCTTCCCGCCGAGCAGGGAGCCCGATGCGGGGCTCGATCCCAGGACCCCGGGATCATGACCTGAGCCGAAGGCAGACGCTTAACGACTGAGCCACCCAGGCGCCCCAAAATGATGAAATATTCTTAACACAAATATGTATAATCATAGGCATATTTTCATTATCTTAACAGGTTTTATCGTAGAAAACTAGTCATTTTCATCATGGAGGTAGCTGGATAATAAATTACCATATTCACAGTTGAAAAGCAGTATTTTCTCTCTTTCCCCTCTGTATGTACTATTGTCAAAACATCCTGTCCTGTTCTCTTTCTCCTCCAACCTTGTTATTGAACGGCGTGCATTGACAGCTTCTTTCTCTTTTAGCTGATTTATTACCAGATCTTTACCTTGCACATATCAATTTTAAAAAGTAAAAAAAAAAATGACTGCAAAGTTAATTTGAATGAAATCTCAGAAATCTTTTAACGGATAAGTAATACTGTCTAAATATCTTGAGGTTCATAAGAAACTTGAATTGTTGGCCCTCAATCCTTATGTTTTATATGGAAATACTTTTTTTTTTTAAGATTTTATTTATTTATTTTGACAGAGAGAGAGACAGCGAGAGCAGGAACACAAGCAGGGGGAGTAGGAGAGGGAGAAGCAGACTCCCCACTGAGCAGGGAGCCCGATGTGGGGCTCGATCCCAGCACCCTGGGATCATGACCTGAGCCGAAGGCAGATGCTTAACGGCTGAGCCACCCAGGTGCCCCTGGAAATACTTTTGAAAGACAATAAATGATTTCCGACTGAGAATAATAAACTAGTCTAAAATCATCATTCACCCTTAATAGTCATATACCTTTAATGGCATGAGACAAACACATGGATGAGAAAATGGAGACCTCAGTTTGTTTAGATTAGACCCATTCAATCAGCAGGAGAAAACACGTACAGGAATGGATACAGTTTGTGGGACAATGTGTTAGAATCTCTCTGTTAATATTCTGGGGCTGCTGGTCACATGGATGATTTTAAGCATCAGCATATATAAATGCCAATCAAATAAATTACTCATGAGGAGCCAATGCCCTGCTGAAAGAAAGATACCCAAGGGAGTTGCAATGACCTTACACTGCGAAACCAAAGCAGATTGAAAAGTTTCATGCCACGGACAGATTTTGACAGTGGTAATGGTATTGGTGTCCTTGGTTTGCTCATACTCTGGGGAGTTATAACTTTAAAAGCTTTGATTTTTGTTTATCATGACAAGTTCTTCAAATATATAGCTCTTTAGACTCAATGGCTCTGTCATGCCCCATTTCTCTTCTGTAGGTCTGGAATCAACCGTAAGAAAATAAAACATGGCCATATTTTTAAAAGGTATCATTTAAATCTTTTTAATTCTACTTTGGAACATATAAATACTATGAATTTATAGTGCTATAAACAGGTAATGATATCATGATGAAAACTAGATTTTCTCATTTTATGTAGGTTTGGATATTTTTTTTTTTATGAAGTATTCTGATATGACTCCTCTGGGTCTGGTTTCATTAATGACATTGCAGTTAAGCTTTAAAAATCCATATTCCATTTCTAATAGCTTTCCTCTGGCACATGAATATATATCTGACCCAAAGGGTGACATCAACCTTTATTTCTCAATCATATTGATTTTCCTCAATCTCTCCTCACAACACCATCACCAAACTAAATGGATAGTTTCCCATTGTTTCTAAAAGTCATTATTTTCCTCCCAATACATTTAAATGCCACTTGTGACAGCTGAAAAAGAACAAGAGAATTCTCGTGGCACTAAGGTGAGGAGCTGAGGACACTCAGAGGAGGGCGGAAGTATTTTCTTTTTTTTTAAGTATTCATTGTGGGTGCTGTACCAATGGCATCCTTGTTCTGATTAAGTGTACCTCTTAACTTTATGGGATGATAGTGCTGTATGTATATATGCATGAAGATAATGCTGTATGTTTATATCCATCTGGTCATGTTTGCTGTGTGTGTTTATATGCATGGAGATGGTATGTCTCTTTGTAAGTATGTAGCAATTTTGAATGGATGGCAAATTGAAGTTTTGTGAGTCTTCTCTTCATGTCTCATCTCCCATTCTTACACTACTTGTCTCCACTGAGAGTGCCCATTTTTTTCTGAATTCTGTTTCATAGTTAGAGTTCAATTCTCTGACTAATTATACAGCGATAGACTTGGCTATCTTGAGCTACTTGAAGGAAGACGTCATTTAATTTTAAAACAATTTATTCAGCATGCATTACAGAATCAAAGACGGATGGATACAGATTTACGGCAATATTAATGCTTATTTCTCTCCTATGTCCTTTTCATTCCTTTAAACTTAAAAGCAAATGAGCGAAAATTGGCTTTCGTTTGTGTGCTTTTTTGCTTTTCAACTTCTTTCCGTCCTGACTCTCTTAGCAGCTCTCAAATATGGACACATATTATTTGTGTTGCACACGATTCAAGTACTGTTTTGAGTTATTGTGGTACAAAGTCTGATATATGTCATATATAAAAATAAAGGGTCAAATACATTCCTTCAAAGAATAATCAAGGTAAATAATGTGTGCATGGGGCATACACTGCACAAATAAATACCACAAAGAGACAGCAGTCCTTGCTGCGAGGCACACATCTTCCCTGGTGACCTCCCATTGACAATAACTACACTCCACTAAGGAAGAATAAGGATCCTTTCTTATGTCAGACAAAAATAAAGTACTGCTACTTTGGATGAATTTTATTTTCCCTCTTTCTATTTGCCCCTCTGCCTATCTGCCCATCCAGTTTCTATTTCTATTGTCTAAATCACAGACTATCTATTTCCCTTTCCACGTATTTATGTCTGTCTATCTTCCCCCTTTCCTGTCCGTCCTGTCTCTCTGTCTGCATCCTTCTGTTGTGTCTGTCTTTGGCTCTCAATTTCACTCTACTTCTGTTTTTTTCTCTCTGCCTCTATTTCTGTTTCTGTCTCTCTCTCTGTACACACATACCCGTCTTCATATTTCCTCATTTTTACTTTATCCTCTTCTCATATTTATAAATATAGAGAGATCTATAATTTACACTTTGTAGGTTAAACTCATTACTGTTCTGCTCCCTTGCAGAGTAAAATATCAATCACACTAACCCACTTACAGAGTCAAAGTTCTTTCTTATAGACGACAAACCCCCTGAGAGTATGAAAATGAAAAGTCTTATCCATAATGATGACAGCGTGCATTAGATTTGCATAGTGCCTTTCCCGTCAAACTGTTCTATAGCCCATTTAGACCTCTGACTTCAAGAAGGCATACAGAATTGTTTAACACAATGACCTTGACCAATCTCACAGTAAAGTCTGATTCTGGGAAAATAACACCTGAAACAAAAAAAAATTTGCATCTACTGTTCCTTAAAGTTTAAATTATACCCACAATAGGCAGTCTTTCTCAGGGCTGAATCTGTGCCCACATTATATTGTGTAGGGGGAAGGTTGTTTTGTGTTCAAAGTTAGCAGAGATGAGAGGTGGTAAGTAAAATGAGGAATATATATATGTTTCTTTTTTAATCAGTGCTTTCCACCAAATCATCATTCTTCCCAAACACTCCTGGACTGACTTTTCTATATTGAAGGAATACATCTAGTTGAACATTGTATAATCTACCCTCTGGCAGTAAAACCACTAATTCGCTGAATCTGAGAACTGGTAGCACATCCCTTATGATAACAATAACCTTAATAGTAAGATATTTTTTTCTAACCCTCAATTAGATTGAATCATAAAATTAACATTTATCTTATTTTATTCATTTTCAGTAGCTACAGTTAATTAAAATTTTAATTAACCACCAGTCTAAGTCATTAGAATTCATGCGAATCTCAAATCAAAATGTTAGCAGATACACACTTAGCAATAGGTGCTGTCAGAGGTACACACAGGCTTATCCTTGCCAGTTTTAACAGTTAAAGTTAGAGACCCTACATAGTATTTAAAAGAAAATACTTTAAGAATGTCTAGTCCAAGAACTAGCATGATGCATTTAACAGCATCCTTGACCTTTGCATCTGTTCCTGACTCCATGCTGAAGCAACCATTCAGGTTCTGTAAGTAGCTCACTGGTTCTGTATATCAGTATCGTTATCTCTAACACTGAGATAATAACTCTGACCTACCACAGAGGGATCTGCAATGATTAATTGGATAATGTCTGTTAAGTGCTTCGAGCTACTTAGAATAAATGCGCTATATGGCTATTAAGCGTTGTTATTGTAAGATGTTGCTTCAGTGTAGTATCAGTGACTGACTGCTCTATGATTATGAGCAAAATTATTTCCTCTGATAATATGAGTACAATACACATGGATTTAAAAATATATCCTTTGGAATATATTTAGACTTTCTGAATGATTGAAAGCAAAGGACAGCCTTCTATACCGTATAGTATACACATTCAGTTGCATGGGTAATCGTGCTCCCTCTCTGCCAGGCACTTTCACAAGTACTTCGTTTTTGCAATAATTCTGCATGTCCATGCTGTTTGTTAATTTTATACATGGGGAACCTGGGGCAGTGACATTCAAATGACCTTCCCAAAGCCACACATCTGGTGACAGGTAGAACTGACACACAATCCTTGGAAAAACTACTTCAGACCTCCCATGCTTAACCACTCCATTATACTGTATGCCTTTTCTGTTTACATTCGTGTTACATACATTTATTTACTGCTCAAGAAAGGGGAAGGGTCTGCTTATATACTATTTGCTTATCTATCCCACTGAAGAGAAACTCTGCAAAATTAGTCCAAGAAGAGTAACCAGAGACAAAACCTTAAGGAAGGATTGCGGTCTAAGAAGGCAAGAGTGGGAGTCAGAATGAAAAAGCCTAAGCTTCCTTTTCCATGTGAAGCTTGCCATTTATTTCCTAATCTTCAGGTAAAATAGTGTAATCTTGATGTCCCAAAGTTTTTAAATGCATAAAAAAAAGAACATGTTATATGAAGATATTTTATAGCATCTGGGAAAGGAATAGGTATTTTCTTCTTTAATCTTTCATCATCTAGGATAATTTGGGCTATAAATAAAAATAAAACCCAAAACAGTATGTTTAAAATCATAAAATACATTATCTCTCAAAACAAGAAATCCAAAGATAGAGTCGTTTAATTTAATTTTCAATTCCTTATCTTAACATCCTCATCAAAGAGCTAGACTCTATGTTCCTTTCCTATATACCTCACATGTTGCCTTGACTATCTTTCCTTGGATCCTCTGGCTATGTGAATGGATGTGGTTCATGAACACAATTGTCATTCTCTTAAAAGGAAGAAAGGGAATGTCTATTGGTTAGATAATAGTATAGAGTTTGGTATTATCCTCATACTTTATTGAATGTACTTCCTTTTTTCTTTCCCATACTTATAATTATTCCTAATGTGAGAGTGAATATATTTAACTGCTGTTAATTTTAAACATGTCTCAATGCACATTTTATGTAACAAAATGAAAGAAATTTTTAGTCCATTAGATTCCATGGCACTGAATTGAACTAAATTTTCTCCTAATTCTATGACTCTACAATCCATCTTTCTTCAAGCTCAATGCAGACAGTACCCGGAATTTAATAATCAGACCCAATGACATTTATGTTTGATGTGCATGTTCTTCTGCATGTCATATTAAAATGTGGAGTTTAATATCACACACACACAGGACAAAAACAAAACAAAACACTCTACCTGACCAGTCTTCATTTCCAGGCTTGGCTCTCTAATATATATATATATATAACATTTTGATTTATATATAACATTTTGATTTTCTAATTTTTATTTAGCAAGTTTTAGTGATGCATGTGTGTATGTACAAATACATACATAGATACCTATCTTACTGCTGGAATGAACTTTAGGGAATCTTAAGTCTAATCCTCTACAATAGTTAAATGAAATCTTTTAAAGAATTGCTTGATTTTCACATCAGTTAATATTTCCTTTCTATGAGATGGCAAGATATCATTTGTACTGCTTTTATTATACTGGGAGTCTGCTGTGTGCTGTAGCTATTCATATAATTATATTGTTACTCCTACTAGACTATAAAAATAAAGACACAACTAACATTTACATAATGTATAATTTCCTCAGTATTTTCCATGGTACAATAATTTTTTGCAGCACTAATAGGTATCATATGATAAAGGACTTCAGTTAAATAAATCTAGAGAATTCTAGTTTAAACAAAATTGTTGAGCCTATAAAAATTAATATGCAACATGCCACTCCAAGTGGAATGGAGATAGCATGCCGAATTTCCCAAGTATTTGACCAGGAATCACTTTTTTTTGCTGCTGTTGAATCCATAGCAGGGCTAGTGCTCTGTGAAATACATTATGGAAGTGTTGGTGTCATAATTTGCAATTCACAGGGGCGCCTGGGTGGCTCAGTTGGTTAAGCAACTGCCTTCGGCTCAGGTCATGATTCTGGAGTCCCGGGATTGAGTGCCACATCGGGTTCCCTGCTCAGCGGGGGGTCTGCTTCTCCCTCGGACCCTTCCCCTCTCATGCTCTCTGTCTCCCATTCTCTCTATCAGATAAATAAATAAAATCTTTAATAATAATAATAATAATAATAATTTGCAATTCATAAAATACTTTAAAATATATAAATAATATATATAATATATAATATATGAATTATATATATTATATATAAATACATATATGTATGTATTTTTTCACTGGACATTTAAGGTGGTTAGATTAACAATCCATATCACTTTCAGTCTACAGATGAGGAAGTTGAAGTTAAAAATAAGTTTAATCACAAATTCAAAACTAAAATGGGCTCCAACTTCAACTAAATCATGTGGTTTCTTCATTATATTGTTCTAAACACATGTATATGTGTCCGTTTTCTTTGTATTTCTTTCAGCACCTAGGACAGCATCTTGTACCTTGCAATTGCTAAAAAAAAAAAATCTTCCTTCGGATTTCATTTGATTTAATAGTAAATTATAATTGGACCAAGAAATATGCAAGCAAGAAGCATTTCTATGTGCCTAATATTTTGTGCACATATTAATATAACAAAATTATTTTATTTAATTAGTTCAAGATCTATAGCATTTACAAAAGCTTGTCAAGACCAGAATTAAGTTCTGCCTTCCTTTCCATCAAAGCTGCAAGTCTAGAATTTAGTGAGAAATCAGATGTAAATCATGAATTGGAAAATCTGTTGTGACATAGCTCTAGGTAAGAAATGGGATAATTAATCTAGACCATAATGAATATAAATGGAGTTCTACCTGTTCTATTAAGTGAACCACAGGAATTAGTCAATACCATTTGTCTTAAGGACAAGTAAAGATTGAACCAAGTAAAAAGGCTATATTAATGTGGATTGGTAATTAACAAGAGCCCCCACACTTTGGTCATTAATAATAAAAAATATGAAAATTATGTTTTATATACATATAACCACATATGTGCCCGATACCAACTCATTTTGCAAAGCTGGAAGCTTTAATCAAATATCATAAATTGTATTAGTTATGAAATAAATTTTACTATTTTTGAATATAAGACATTGGGAACCATCTCAATGCCTTAATGACTTTATTTAGTTTCTTTATTAGTCTTCTCTTCTCCCTATAAATGTTATTGTTATAATGGTCTATATCTAATTACCTAGAGTTAAATTGAAAATTTCAACTAAATATTGATTAATTTAAATATGTACTAACTGATTTATCATTTAATATAAAAAGCTATGTCTCAATTAATTAGATATTTCAGATAAAAGACAAAGAGCCTTGGATTTGTGAATTATATAGAAAATAAACTCATTTCTTTTACTTTAGGCTGAATAGACTCTCTTTCCGCTGGCTTAACAACTGTCAATATTTTGCTACCCATTATGTGATAGCATCAATTAGGAAAATATAATGTACAGCCAAATGTTCCTTCAGCACAAGTAGTTAACAATTTATTTAATGTCAGATTTGGGGGAAAAACATGTTTGTAATACAAGCAAAAATTTTGTAGCTTCTCCTATGTCTATTAGGTTATTCTGGTAAAATCTGGAAGCACACAAATGTTCAGGATCAAAGGGAAAGTTGATATAAAATTATGTGGAAAACTGGAGAACAGGACAAAATATGTATTTATATGTTTGTCCATTTCCTAAGTTTGAGTTTTGCTAAATATCAAATTAAAAAGTCAGTTTTTATAATAAAATTAAAGAGAATATGGTGCTAATTTTTGAAGAAAATGCCGCTAAGGATTTATAAGTTGAATGGGACACTCCTGAAAAAGGAATTAATAGAGGTGGCATCTATGTAGGTCAAGTTTCAATGGGAAGTGAAAAAGCCAGTGGGAGAATGAAGTCTAATCAGAATGAGGAAAGACAAATCTGGATGCCCCTAAGGGCTCGTTTTCTTCACCTTTTCAGTGATTTAGCAAGCAAGTAGTTCAGCTCTTCTGAACCACCTGAAGGAAAAGCAACATGATACCAGATGCAGAGCTCAGAGCTTTCTCCCTTTAACTGGGCCACTTCCTCAACCAGGAAGCACAAATCTTACTAGAGTTCCTAAATGTTTTAGTCCCACCCCCTAAATATCTGCAGACCATTATCAGAGTGGGGTCTCTCTGATCCAGTCCTTCCTGCAGTGATTACAGCCCAGCTGTAACTGATCTTAGCATGTCTCCATGGATTGCTGAGAGATTGGGGGAACATATCTTACTTTTTGGTTTATATACTTTCCCCAAATAATTGTATATATTTCACACACACACACACACACACACACACACACACACACACACCTGTCTTATAGTGCTTGTGATGTATCTGTGGCCTCCACAGTATAGGAGAGCAGTCTTATATCTAAATGTAGCAACAAAACCTTGACATTTCATGCTAAATCAAAGACTTCAAACCACATAAATTCCTTCACTGTTTTCTTCCCTTTTTTTCCTTTTGAAAATCTGTTTCAAGGTAAGTGTTTACTTATTACATAATATTTTAGCCAACATGTTTTAGGAAACAGTCATTCTTATACTTGAAATAGTATGTTTGGATGGTCACAGTTATTAAGTGACACTCTCTGCTCAATTATCACATATTTTTTCTTCCTGGCTTGCTCACTTAAATGACCAGCAACTTAGTTTCTCATATGAGATACCAAATACCAACTTATTTTCCCTTCCTTATCTCTTCCAGCAGCAGGTCTGGTTGGTGCTATCTCAAATATTTTCTTGGTAATTCTACTTGACTCCCTCTCTTCTTATAAATACCCTACTCCAAGTTATCATCACTTTCTGCCTTGACTGCCATCCTACCTGGTCTCCTAGCTTTCACTTTCCCTCTCATCAAACCAAACCTCAAGCAATCATTTAATCAGACCATACCATTCCCCATCTGCCAGGAACAAAATCCAAACTAAGTGTCCCTGTAGGATCTGCTGTTTTCTACCTCTTCTATTTCACAATCTACCACTCTCCCTTTGCTTCTCTCATTATCCTCAGGCCATATTTCTCTGGAACACTCTTTGCCTGGATATCTTCATGTTTTGTCCCTCTACTTCCCTCAGATCTCGACTCAAATGCCACCTGATCAAGAAAGCCTTCCCTCAACACTGAATCTTACACACAGCCATATATTCATACTCTGCCCCCTTATTCTAACTTTTATTTTTATTCTATAGTATTTATAATAGCCTAATATAATACATATTTGCTTGTTTATTGCTTCACTGAGTATAAATACGGTAAAACAAGAATCTGACTTTCTAGTCTATTACCGCATCCTCAGAATTTAGTGCACTGCTCCTCTGAAGAAATACTCATTAATGAAATGTTTATATAAATCACACAGTCACAGCCAAATCAACAAATCCCCAAATTATGTATTTCTCTAGATTCTATTTTCTTTTACACAGAAATGGCTTTGCTTTGTTGTTGTTATTAATTGTATTTATTTTTTTAAAGTTTTATTTATGTGAGAGAGAGAGCACAAGCAGGAGGAGGGGCAGAGGGAGAATGAGAAGCAGACTCCCCACTGAGCAGGGAGCCCGACATGGGGCTCGATCCCAGGACCCTGGATCATGACCTGAGCTGAAAGGCAGATGCTTGACATACTGAACCACCCAGGTGCCCCAATTGTATTTATTTTTTTTAATAAAATGGGAATATATTAGAAAAACAAGAGGAAAATTCCCCTAATTTGGCATGGGAACCACACTTGTACTTTGCCTCACAGGGGAGAGGAGGATGAATCCCCAGCTTAAATTGTGCAGCACAACAAGCAGATATAGCATCGACCTAGAAAATTCCATGAATTCCTTGAAAGTCCAACTATTCACAGAAAATCCATATTCAAGTGCAGACTTTAATTTGGAGTTAGTTTTCTGTTGGATCTGTATATAGCTTTGAAAGTGATTAAAGCTATATACAGATTGATTTCTGCATTTAGAAATTAATCACACACATGGCTGGATTATAGTCATCATTCCTGCAGTCCTAGCACAACCTAGCTCCGTGAGACTGGAAAAAAAGTGAGAAAAACCACCCACCTACCACATAGCCAAACATTTGCAGACACAGTACGTATAGAGGGGTTGCTTCCCATGTTCTTTTCTCTAAAAACATTATCTAGAATTTTTTTCCTGTTGGCTTTTCCAAATCTTTGTACATTTTTAAATATTTTATTTTTATTTATTTATTTATTTATTTATTTATTTATTTATTTATTTGAGAGAGAGACTGAGATAGAGAGAGCATGAGAGGGGGGAGGGTCAGAGGGAGAAGCAGACTCCCTGCTGAGCAGGGAGCCCGATGTGGGACTCGATCCCAGGACTCCAGGATCATGACCCGAGCCGAAGGCAGTCGCTTAACCAACTGAGCCACCCAGGCGCCCTGTACATTTTTAAATAGGACAGATTATTTTGACTGATAAAAATGTGGCTCACACTAATAAACATAGCTCTGTCAACTCTTCATTCTGAAAATAAAATAACATTTCACTATCTTCAAATTATTAAAAAAAAAGAAGACAATGTTGGTATCACTACTGATAGTGAAAGAAAGGAAGCGATTAGACTCTTGTACCCTTTTCTGGCTACATCTTTCTGCCATGGCTTGCTTCTACAGCCTGTTCCACAAACACCAAAATGTAATTGTAAATATTCAAGGCTTTCTTTCATCTTTGTAGGTTTAATTGGTCATTCCTCTCTGCTTAGCCGAATTTTAAGACCTCTCTTTTTCTGGTTAATTTCTATACAGATTTCAAATCAGAGACCAAAGTTAAACTCCAGATGGATGGTCACCTTCTCCAAATGAAAAATTTCCTTAGGAGACTAGATTCAACTCAAACACCATGTATGTCTTGAGGTATCATTGATTTAATTATTCGCATATGCATTAAAGCTTTTTTGGGGTTACTGTGATACATTATTTTTATAGAGGATATTATTTATCTTCAAAGTTATAAGTATACCTATAAATAGTGTTTTTTTTCAGGAAATTTCTTTTTAAATGCCTATATATTTTGGATGTTTAAAAGCATTTTTTTTCCCCTTTATAAATAGCACTTCAAAGCAGTGGGCATCTTGTTCCTACATCTTTGTAAATTTTTCTGATTATTTCCTTTAGATTCCTAGAAATTGCTGGATATATGTGTCAACATTTAACATACTTCGTCAAGTTGCCACTGTGAAAATTTGTATCAATTCTTACACTTATGATAGCCCATGGGGGTGCTCTTTGCTCCCAAATACTGCAAACTTTGGGTAAATGAATATTTTAACTTCACAATACTGAGACACAGCCTATGTTGTTTTGTGGGTCTTTTATACCAATTAGAATGCTGGAAAATAGAAAAGAAAGTCTTAAAATCATTATGAGTTTCGGATTAAAGGACTTTCCCTTTTTAGTTTATACATACCTACTTTCAAATTTGACTTAATATATTACACTTTATTTTTAAAAAAGATTTTATTTATTTGAGTGAGAGAGAGCGTGCAGGCATGCGAGAGAGTAGATTACTGGGTGGAGGAGCAGAGGGAGAGGTAGAAACAGACTCCCTGCTGATCAGGGAGCCCAATGCTGTACTCAGTCCCAGGACCCTGGGATCATGACCTGAGCTGAAGGCAGACGCTTAACTGATTGAGCCACCCAGGCGCCCTTAGATTACATTTAACAACACAAACACAAACACAAAATTATTTGCATTTGGAAATCTCTGATGGTTTCACTCTGAAAAGACAGTCTTGCACAATGGTTAAAACTGTGTGGTGAAGACTCACACAGGTCTGAGTCCAAATTCAAGCGTATGATCTTGAAACACAGTTAACCATCTGGAATATGGGGGAGGTAACACCTCTTAGAGTTAAAATGATCTTACAAATGTTGAGAATTTAGAGAAATCCTTAATACACGACAGGCGCATTAACTGTATACAACCAGCATATAACAGGCGGTCAATAAACCATGGCAACAAGGGAGCTAATGACTAATACAGCATCTCAGATTTATACACTCATCAATACAAAATGGAACTCACCTCTCTATGTGCTTGGGCATCCATTCCCTGTGATATTCTTTCCAAAGTTAATGAATATAACGAAGCAAAACTAATTTGGTGAGTGTGATTATTTGTGTTGTTATCATAAATAGGTTTATGAAATTGTATAGACTTTTCTTTGAAGCAGGTTAATTGCATTTGTCCAATAAGAGGTTTAGTACTATAAATAGAAAACAGTTAAAGATTTTTCAACATTGTCTTAAAAGTATTTAACTGAAATTAAATATACACTACGATATTTTGCTCATTATCTTAAAGTTGGAAGACAAATTAAATGTTTCAGAAGTTAATTATTTTAATATACATCTAAAATTCAAATTATAATTCTTCCAAAAAATGCAATAAAATAACTTTAAAAGATAGTTACTCAGCTAAAACCTAAAAACAAACAAACAAACAAAAACAACAAAACTAGCTCCTGTGTGCTAGAATATTTTTTTTTTTTTTACAAGCCTCCCAATTATTCCCATTGAAGGAAAATCAACAGTACTACAGGATCAAACACGGCCACCAGAAACAAATTTAAAATAGAGTCACACTTACATTAAGGGACTGAACAAATTTGTCCTTCCACCTATTAACTGAGCACCTGAAAAGTCCTAGACTTTAGACACCTAGGGAGGTATGAAGAGTGGGAAAATTATGTGACATGTGTCTTCAAGAATGAGTAGCATTATTTAACCAAACAGAGTGGACAGGCATTATTAAGCAGAGGAAGGACCTAACATATGCAAACACGGGGGTAATTCAGGATGCAGAGAAACTAGGGTGGTTGCATGGAAAGCCTGGCTTAGAAGACTCTGAGTCCAAGGCAGAAGCATAGTTGAGGATGGCTTATGTTAAAAGATTGGATCTTGTTCACTTCCCTCATTTATCAAGAAACATGGAAACTCTGAGGGATTTTACCCCTCTCATAACATCTGCCCCATCTCTTCACATCATAAATGACATAGGAATAACTCAGATCATCAATTATTTCACAGCTTAATCCTGCTACTTTTTCTATCAAAGGCACCCTACGGTCTCTCAGTACTTCTAAGTACTTTCCTCAGTACTTCCAAGTTTCAGCTACACTTTCAGGAGATGATCTTTTTAACTGCTTAGTAGAGAAAATTAGGTCTATACATTGGGAACTACTTCACCTTTCTTCCTCAAACATACAGATTCACCTAAACCTACAATTGCCTTTAATGTTTTAACTTTTCATTTTATGGCAAGTGAATCATTTACTCTCTGATGTCAAACAATTCTTTCACCAAAGTTTTTAAATTCGAATGCCTTTAGGACATACACTGCAGTTACCCACAGAATCTACAACAGTTTTCTGCTTCAGAGATGGTTGTTCTGCCCATACAGGTTCACGTATTTTGCTAGACATCCAACAGCATATAACTTGGGGCATCTTGAACTACACTTTCTCCCTTTTATATATTTGACATTGAGTTTTTAGCTAAATCTTTCCTCTGTATATATAAACCCATTCAGATAAATTACATAAATAAATAAACAGACCCTCTGTCTGTTTCCATCCTGTCTTCTCCCTCGCAGGCAAAATTATCAAGAAGCATATGTACTGTCTGAGTCTCTGTCCACTTCTTTCTCTCTCACTAACATTCTCAACTTATTCTAATTTGTTTCAGATTCCTATTACTTACAAAAGTTGTTGATAAGGTCACCCATATACCCCCAGTGGACAAATTTAATAAACACTGGCCAGATTTTTTTTTTCTCCATACCACTAAAGATGCTTGATACCCCCCTTAGCCTTGAATCTCTTCCTCTAGCTTGTGTCTCATGACACTTTCCTGCTTTTCCTCTTACTGTTCTACTCCCACCCCCGAATTTGAGTCTTCTTAGGTTTATCATCTTCTATAAAGATATTAAATATGGGGTGCCTGTGTGGCTCAGTCATTAAGCATCTGCCTTCGGCTCAGGTCATGATCCCAGGGTCCTGGGATCGAGCCCCACACATCAGGCTCCCTGCTCCGTGGGAAGCCTTCTTCTCCCTCTCCCACTCCCCGTACTTGTGTTCCCTCTCTCGCTGTCTCTCTCTCTGACAAATAAATAAATGAAATCTTTAAAAAAAGATATTAAATAATGAAATTCTTAGAGATTCGTCTTTGGCTTTCTTTCCTTTGAGATCTATATTCTTTCCATATCTAATCACATTTATAACTAGTTCTAATTACCATTTGTGTGCTAACATCTCCAAAATTTATATTTCAATCTCGGTTTTATTTATATGTTTTTTCACAATATAAAATATTCAGTTTTATTGCATATACTTAACTATCCTCGTATATGCTTCGGTATCATTATATTTTATGTTGCATAGGCACATTAAATCTAATGGCACAAAAGCAGACATCATCATTTGGCTCTGTTCCTCCCTTCAATACCCGTCCTCATTCCTGGTCCTTGATTTCAATGAGTGGTATCTACATTCATCCATTTTTGCAAATTAGACATCTAAGAGTCACTCTTGATATCTCCTTCTCTTTGATTCCTCTCTTCCTCCATACAACCCATTAAAGAGTACCTTAAAATGTTTAAACACAAATTAAGAATCTATTCCTAAAATATCCCTTAAGTCTTGCTGTTCTGTCCATAACAACCACAGTCCTCATGTCCTGAGCTACCACAATCTCCTGTCAATACCTTCTGTGCTGCCTCCCCACATCCACCCTGGCCTCTTCCACTCTTTTTTTCTAATCATATCACTTTCCCATCTGACTTAAACCTTGCATTTGATTTCCTTTGAATTTAGGAAAAAGACCAGACTTATGGTTTTTACAGCCCTGAATTATCAGTTATAACCTCTTATTTGTTCTCTGTGTTCAAATGTACTGGCCTTTCATTTCTTTAACTTTTCTGAGCCTCTTCGTATTTAAGGAATTTTTGTTTGTTTGTTTCCTCTGTTTGTTTGTTTGTTTGTTTTTCCTAACCTAGCTTCTATCACTCTTCAGTTGTCAACTTAAGTCTCCTTGCCTGACTTCCCAGGCTCCTCAGGTCACTTTAGTATATGCTAGTAATATGTGTTGGGTTGTAATTTTACATTACAGGCTATTTGGTTAAGGCTCCTCTCACCTAGCGTATAAGGGTGGCACTGAAACAGTGCTTCCTCAATACCTAGCTTGGTACATGGTTCAGTCACACAGGTGTCTGCCTAAAAGTATAAACATTTAATCTCTTGGAATGAAAGGTATTAAAGGTAATTATTCAGGGTAGGATGGTCGTTAAGATTTTTGTTTTTAGAAATTATATACCACAGGAAAATAAGAGAAACTGAAGGAGTGAGGGTATTCTAAAAAAAAATAGTGACATTGGTTAGGACGTTATTTTAATAGTTTAGGTTCTTGCCTAGATGAGGGATATGAACCAAGGTAATAGCAGTTGGGTAAAAAGGAAAGGTGAAAGTGATAAATATTTATAAGATTGATGCAGGGTGTGTTTCTGATTGGCTGAGCTGGACCAGAGAAAATGGAAGCCGCATGAGCAAATGATTGGCTCTCTAAGTTAGTAATCAGATGTAGAAGAGAAGGAGCAGTTTGTGGTGAAGTCTTAGTTACTTTTTACAAAGGCTGAATTTCAGTCATTTGATATGGAAAAGTCTAGAAGAATATTAGCACACGGTCCCCAGGGAGTGATAGACTGGTGGGGAAATGAGTTTGGGAGTCCCTGGTCCTGGTGGCAGATAAAGCCATGGATGTGCTTAGAATACAAAGATACTGAGCCATGGGGATAATTACGTTGCAGAAGGAGAATGGAGGGATTTGAGCTCAAGGAAATTTACAAGAAATGGATACAAGTTTAGAAAGAAAATGAAAAGCAAGTTGGGTAATGACAAACAAGCAAATGAGATATTCAAGAAGAGAGTGGTGAGTCAAGATGAGGATTAAAGAATATATGGTCCATAATATTTGGTGATTAAAATATCTTTCTGGAATTTTCAAATGTATCCTTATTGAACTTAGATGGGCAGAAATGAAGCTAATTATGTTGAAAAGTAAATGGGACAGAAAGCCAGAAATTATAGTAGAAACTATTCTTTATTCTTGGTTGTAAAAGGAAAAAACAATATGGTGGTAGCTAGATCAGAAAGCAGAGGAGGTAGGTGTTTTTGTCTTGTGAAAATAATAAAACCAAATTTAATAAAACCAAATATAATTTAATTTAATAAAACCAAAATGTTTTACCCTTCCATAGCACCCATTATATCTCATGCTAGTCACCAAGGTCACTTCCTGGCCTCGTGATGGGAGGGAAGGGACACCGTATTAGTACTGTGGGGCCTCAGAGGGAGATGCTCAGTCAAACCCACAGAACAAATTAAATCAGCTAAGCAAAACATAACTGACTGGAGTTCAAGTGGAATGTTAAAAATTCAGAAAGATAAAAGGTATTCTGCAAGGATATTAAACTGATAAGATCAAGAATGAAGTTAAAAAAAAATCAGAAATCCACCCTCAAAAAAGAATAATAGTAAGGGAATCAATAGTTAAGGAGGACACCACATGACAATGCCTAGAATAGAAAGCATTATTAATGGGCTTCTTAAAAATGTTCTAATTTAATGTATGAAGGATGGATAATTTAGAAAGTAAGTCTAAATAGCTTAGTGATTCAAAAACCACAAAGTGTAGAATTAAAAAGACATGAAACCCTGACCTTCCCAGCTCTGTGAATCACTAAGGGTTTGATTTTAGACAAGTCACTGAATGTCTCTTAACTCAGTTTCTCCATTTATAAAATGGGTAATAATGCCTACTCTTAAGATTGCAGAGAGGAATAAATAAGACAACATACCTAAAACACTTAGCATGTAATACATTCCTAAAGAGCTGATAAAATCATTCCTGTTCCTGATGCAGTCCTAAACGGAAAGAACATAGTGGATGGATGATATAATTAATCCTCTTTTTGAAACTAAAAATAGCTTTTCATTTTCAAAAATATATGCTGTTGAATTGTCACTTAAAAAAGATTATAATGTCCACTTTCCCCTGGGCTGAAGTTCAGGCAGAATATAATTTCAGGGTCATAAATACCCCTTGCCTGGAGCTACTACCTCATCCATTCCTCAATGGCTATAGCAAGACATTTTCCCCAGGTCTAAAATGTCCATTCCTAGTAAATGCACAACTAGTTGCCCAAAACAAGTAAAGAATGATTACTTCTGATATACGCATAGGCACAAAAATGAACATAGTCAATTCTAACCCCCACCCCGCAAAGAAAAGAGATAATTAACCAGAAAAAGAGGAGGGGGGAGTCTTCTTGAACACTGTATCTTCTTACTTAGAGTCCTCATACTGGCTTCACATGTGTAGAGCTAGACAGAGTCAAGGTATGAACTGGCCATGCTCATCACTCTGCTGTGAATGTCACACTCCTAATCAGTAGCCCACCATTTGTCAATTTTCCAGGTAGAGAACGGAGCCAGCTCAAGTTTTCCCTGACAGCCTAGTTTCATTAGCATGATGCCTCATGCATAGTCAACATTCAAGATATGCATGTTGGCTGTTTCATTATGTTATTTTATCAAGACTCAGTTTATCTCAAGCTGTTTACTTATAAATCTTCTTCCTCCCTCCTATCCCTTGCAAATAAAATATTCCATTTGCGCATCTGTAAAAAAAAAAAAAAAAAAAGAAAAAAGAAAAAGAACAGAATCTTCCTTCTCTTTGATGCATATATCAAGGCTTATTACAAAACTGCTTCTTGCAGAAATAGCACACATGAGTACTGGCATGCAACCCGGACCCTAAATTATTTGGAAGAAATAGCTGTATACTATAGAATCAAGGAGATCTTTCCTTGAAATTCACAGTAAGTCTCTCTTCATGTAACATGGACAATGTTATTTACCATTCCTCATCTCAAGCAAATTTAGGTGTGTAAATGAGATAATGCTGGTGCTTATTTCTTACAAGGTAACTGAAAGTGCTCCGTGGGAAAAAGAAATATCAAACAATGCAGCCAGGTGTTTATTTTACACCACTACAAGAGTTTTACTGATAATCTATCACTGATATATGAAATGAAGGAGCTGTTGAGGGATGAGTGCCATTTACATTCATTACACAAAAGAGATTTTTATCTATATACAACTGTTTGTATATTCTAAGGCTCACAAAAGGAGTGGATGCTTTGTGGTTTTCAGTAAGCATAATATAAAATAATGTTGAGGGACTTTACAGCAACAGATAGGAGATCCCAGTCAAATTGAACGCATTCCTAATTCCCTGAACATTTTGGGGAAACACACTTGAGTCATTCATTTGGTTCTAAATAAACCTGATAGACATTCATCTGGGCATCCCCTCGTGGGGATCTTCTGTTCTTAAGTGCCCTTGAGTAGGATCTTTCTGGCAGAGTTAAGTGCCTCACATTATGAGAAACCTTAATTTTGTACTGCCTTCTTGCACACGAAGCATCAAATTCAGGCAAAAGTTAACAATTCCTCTTTCAAAGTCAATTTAAAACACACACGTATATGTGGAACTTTTAAAAGTCAAAATTATTGTCATGCAGTGAAAACCCCGAAGCGAAATTGAATAATGTCAAGTTGTCCACTTCCTTTTGATTTGATTTCATAGAGAAAAGTTTTGAAGTCAATCTACAAACAGAGTCAAAGCTTGCTGAATGTAGATCAAGAAGGTGAAAATCTATTCACATATCTTTTTTACAGTTAATGTGAGAGACACAGCGGCCATTCCATGGACACAATCTATAGCTTTTTACAAACCTGCATGAGACACACTGAAGGAGCAATTTTTAATGACACAGCTGATAGAAACTTGAATATTTATTCTTCTAATTTGGAGTAAAATAGGAATGAAGTTATGTTTAAAAAGCCTTTAATAATACAAGATGTATTAATGAAAAATCATCTGAGTAGATTTCTTGAAGACAATCATTTTACCAAAGTTTTAGGGATGCTATTACATATCAAGTGTAAGTGTTCCAGAATGTTTGAATTTATTTCAAATATAAGCCTATAAAACAAAATGGATAATCAGATTAGGAATTTTACAATAGAAGAGAAGAAACTCATATACAAATGAATCATCAGGATATGGTCTTGATTTTATTTGCTAACTTATGATTTCGCCTTTTATTTTCAGGTGTCCTTTTTATAAATTAGTGGTGTTACCAATAAATAAGTGCATGTGACTTACGAAAGATTACCCTTAGGCAACACTTACACAAACACAGGTGAAGTCGCCTAGGAACAATAGACCGGTAACTGGCACCTTGGCAGATGGTACTCAAGTTGCTGGCAGGTGATGAAGGTGGGGAAAGACACTTGTCATTTCAAATCCCACAGACCAACACTTTCAACTCAGAAATGAAAATCTCCCACTTATAAATCCCTGAGGTAGAAGAGCCTGCAACAGGAAATCATTCTAAACCTCGCCTCTGTGCTGTATCCCAGTCACTTGTTTAATAAGCAACTGAAACTGTTTTCATGCCTCCCATAGCTCTTGGCATTGACCATACCAGTGGCCATTTAATTAAGATTCCTTTTAAACTTGTGAATGTTAGCTGAATATCTCAAGAGGCTGATTCCCTTCACTTTGAAGCCCATTTTGAACCCAAATGCATTAACTTGGGCTGTCGCCATTTCTTCCTGTGCTGTCACTTAAGATATACTCCACATAAAATAAAGAACATCGACCTTGAAAGAGGAAAAAAAAAAAAAGGTGGGGGGGAGAAAAAAATCTACATTTAGCAACCCAGACCAGAATCTAGGCTCTGTCAAAGTGATTTCTTATTCCATTTTATGGAAGCAGTATCATGCTTTATCACTTCTGGTTCATGTCTTACAGCTGAGGCAACCCACTTGAATTGGTAAGTTGCTTAGTTAAAGTATACACGTGCTGTTCATGTTGTCACTGTGATTTAAAGTAAGAGAGGTATTCTGCGGATAAAATACAACTGAAATGGGGACGGGAAGTGGGATTGAGAAACGTTAAATCGCATATAATTAACAGTTTTGCTTCTTGCTGGTCATTTCCCCCTTTTTTTAACGGGTGGTATGCAGATGCCCTACAGCGGAAAGGGCAGGATGCTTAGTGTGGAAGGTGTCAACATTATATCATCCTAAATCGTTCATTCAACTGGGCATCAGAAATAGAAAGTGGGAAGATAGGTTTGATCACTGCAAGTAAATTTGACAAATTGTCACCTGCCTACACTATTACCAGGCTGCATCATCTCACAAAACTCCTATAAATGCCTGCTGCCTATTAGCATTTTAAAGGGCTTTGTGGCCATCATAGTCCCACTTTGGAGCTAGGGATGTTTCATTATCCTCAATTAAACCTCTCTCAGAAGCAAGACTGGCAAGCATTTATTTATATATTTTCCTTAGAGGCGACATGGGAGGCATGGATTTTGTAAAGTAGGCAGGGTGCTGTTCCGTGCGGCATGAAGAGGCAACGCTGGTTTGGAATAATTCTCCTAATGTGCAGCTATCCCCATTAAAACATAAACCATAACTGTGGAAAGCAATTTGCTCAGTAGCAGAGAACTAACAGGATTTCTTATTGTGATTCAATAACAAGGGAGCATGAAGATGCAATGCTGAAAAAGCTCCCCAAACTCTTTTAATTTTGTTGAAATGTACTTTTCTTCTGTGAAACCAATGTGAAAAGTTGAAATCGCTCCTATTACACTCACAAGTGAGATGTATATACATTTCATGTAAATTAACATTTTCTGACTTCAATAAATGTAAACACTCTCTCATTCGCACATTCCAAAATGAGAATTAATAAAAACTTGAACCTATGACACTCTGGACACACAGCAAAAGCAAATCCACAGTGGGGTCAAAAGTTGACGTATTTAAAGTTCTAATCAGTTTTGTCATCATTTATCCACTGCTTCCCTCCCTTTCACTAACAATTGATTAGAGTTCAATACAGATTTTAAAGCAACATGAAAGGTTGATAAATATTAATAATAAATATATTTAAGTCGATAGCATTATTAATAGAATCCTTCCTATATAATACGGCCAAAATCAGTAATAGCATACAAATATATGAGATGCAGAGATATTATATATTATAGACTACTAAAGTCAAAATCAATACTACCAACTGGGAATCTATTATTTTATTATCTATACTTATAAGAAGATATTTATGTTAGAAGCCATCAATGATCCTAATGAATATATAAAAACACATTTGTTTAAAATTTGCTGCTAACTCATTCCTTTTCATAACATTATCCACTTGCAAAGGACAAGGAACAGAAATATCTTTGTATCTTTTTCTTTATTTTTTTTCCCTGTTTGTAGTGGTAGCACCCAATAGCGAGACAAGTAATGACTAGCAATCCGCCGTCCTCCGCGGGGATAAGGAATGCCTCCAGAGCACCCCCACTCTCTCTGCCCACCTGCTCCCAGCCCAGTGGGCTAAATCACCAGGCCTGCTCCTACGTGCTTTTCTAAGGCTTGCTCCCTTCCCAGCTGGTGAGCCAACACTTTCCATCACTTAACCTCTTGGCAACAGATGCCTCTCACTTAGGCACAGATGCTGAGAATCCACCCATCTCTAACATTAGCCTTGTGTTCTGACTAATT
This sequence comes from Phoca vitulina, assembly GCF_004348235.1. NCBI lineage: Eukaryota > Metazoa > Chordata > Mammalia > Carnivora > Phocidae > Phoca > Phoca vitulina. The sequence goes on from NW_022589720.1 coordinate 17,382,021, forward strand.
GGGCCAGCAGAGTCACAATTAAGATTTGAATAATTAGATAACGGGGATGATTACTTTTATAATTAATCCTCATATTGAGTCATCATGATCTGTCCTGGGTGATGGCCACTGGTCTGTACTTAATTCAAATTGAGAGAGTTTTAAAAGCAAAGCATTACTAAAAAATATCCCTCACTTCTCCCTCAGAATGAATGTATTTTTTAAAAAATATGACACTAGGGGCACCTGGGTGGCTCAGTCGTTAAGCATCTGCCTTCGGCTCAGGTCATGATCCCAGGGTCCTGGGATCGAGCCCCGCATCGGGCTCCCTGCTCAGCAGGAAGCCTGCTTCTCCCTCTCCCACTCCCCCTGCTTGTGTTCCCTCTCTGGCTGTGTCTGTCTCTGTCAAATAAATAAATAAAATCTTAAAAAAATAAAAAAATATGACACTACATATAGATACATAATTTTCACTTTTAAATTAGATTTTATAGTGATTTCTTAGATGGTAAGTACTCATTTCAATTCAATTCATACTTTTTTTTTTTTTTTTTTTTTTTTTACCTAAGGATTCCACTTTGATTACTGCATTGTTTTGGTGCTGTGTAACCACATTAAAAAAGTGCACTTTTAAATTCAAAAAAAGGGACATCTGGGTGGCTCAGGTCATGATCCCAGGGTCCTGGGATCAAGACCTATATCGGGCTCCCTGCTCAGCAGGAAGCCTGCTTCTCCCTCTCCCTCTGCCGCTCCCTCAGCTTGTGCTCTCTCTCTCTCTCTCTCTGACAAATAAATAGACAAAATCTTTAAAACCATAAAAATAAAAAATAAATTCAAAAAAAAGAAATATGCCCTTTTTTCTTTTCTCACAAAGTTTCCAATTCTATAGAACCACATACAAAAAAACAAATTGAGGATGACCCCTCTCTTCTCTCTTATCTTCACAGAGCTACAAATGTTAGAATTTCTTATGGTTTGGCAGTGAGTTCCTTCTCTCATCTCTCTTCACATTCTGTCCACATCTGTGATTCCCAAAATGTCATATGGTAGAACTCTGGTGATAAATTTGATTTTAGGTGCTAAACCTAAAATCAACAGTCCAAAGCAGGCCTGTCAGATGTCTCCTCTCCTGGTCCCTCACAGAAACTGGTTCATCTTGATCCATCCCTTTCTCAGTGAAAGAATCCCCCTCCCCCGCTGCCACCGCCAGGTCCGAAAATCAGTCTTCATGCCCATTTCTCTCCATCACCACAATGTGGGGGACTCCAGGTGTTTTTCTGAAGTAACATAAGACTTTTCCTCCCCCAATGTCTGCCCCACTTCCAAGCCTCTATCTCCAAAACTGTCGCAGCCTCCTCTCATACAGCTGTGCATCTCCGTGTCTGTTCTGCCCACACTGGTGTCTTGCCATCTTTTTTTTTTTTTTTTTTAAGATTTTATTTATTTATTTGACAGAGAAAGCACGAGCAGGCGGAGTGGCAGACAGAGGGAGAGAGAGATGCAGGCTCCCCACTGAGCAGGGAGCCCGATGTGGGGCTGGATCCCAGGACCCTGGGACCATGACCTGAGCCAAAGGCAGGTGCTTCACTGACTGAGCCACCCAGGCGTCCGATCTCGCCATCTTTTGAGCACACCAATATCCCACTTGCTTTTGCATGACCCATCTCCTCCATCAGCCTGGCACCATCTTCCTTCCATCTCCCTCTAATTAACTACACATCCTCAGATCTCTGTTCAAACACAGGTCCTTCCAAGAAGGCTTCTTTTGTCTCTAAAGCAGGCCAGGCCCTTCCTTTCTGTATCTCACAGCGCCACTCACATTTCTTTCGAGAGCACTTTCCCCACTTGTACCTATATACATTTTTTGGTGATTATTTTAACTTATAGTTACACTGGATCTGGCCCAGTTTCTAACACACAAGGGACACTCCACTATTAAATCGATGAATCATAAGATGGTATAATTCAAAAAGGCCCAAAATATGTAGTCAGCAACTAAAAATGGGAGAGGTCCCCGAAGTCATTACTCAGCACTTATAACGTGGCCATACGTATCAAGAGTCCTTAAAGAACACATTCTTTCATTCATGTGTTCATGTATTACGAAATTAGTACTCAGGTGTTAATATGTGACGAACACAGCACAAAGTGCTGAGGTTTAAACAAACTTAAGACATAGCCTGGGCCTGCACAGTTTATAATCTAACAGGTGACAAAAACTCACAAAGAGAAAATTAGGAAGCAATAGAGCTTCTGTAGTAAAACAGTCAAATTAGGCTGGTGGCTGGAGTTGAAGAAGAGCTTCCTGGTGAAAGTGATGTCAGTTCTGAGTTTCCAGGAGAGAGCAGGGATTAGCCAGAGAAGTTACGGAGGAGTACAAGGTTAAGGATGAGAAATGCAGACACATTTCAAGCACTGTGGACAGCACAGGGGCCAAAAATACCATTAGGGGTGTGTGTAGGTTCATGGGCAGGTACACGGACATGCTCATTCACGTGACTGCAAATGATTCACAGTGACTGAAGAGTACGGCACAGGGAAGGGGATGTCAAGAGAAAGGGGAGGAGAGAAGCTGGGGATGTGTCCTCATATTCCATGTTCGAAAGACTGGAGCTCATTTTATAGGAACAGAGAGCCAATGGAGGCTTTCCGTGGGAAAGTGGCAAGGTTAAATTTGTATTTTACATGGACCATAGCTGGGGAGACTGGTCGTGAAAGAGAAGAGACTAGAGGCCAGGATATTGACAAGGAGGCTGAGTCCCTACAAGAATGAGGCCTGACTTTAAGAGAGAAACAGCAAATATGCAGATGGGGTTATAGAGTTAAGGAATCAAGAGGCACAACTAAGAAGCATGGTACAGGGAAGAAGTGTAAGGGGAAAGTTACCATAGATGAGATAACAGAAGATACTTAGTTTTCAAGCATGTCTACTGCGGAAAATGGTAGGTTTAACAAACATATTATACCTTATCTGACTCATAAATTAGAGTCCTACATATAGGTCTCTTGTTCGTTTTTGAATACTAAATGTTCATACCAATTTGTGTGTATAAAGTCTAATGTGAACTAAAGGTATTATAACTTCCCAAATGTGGGGCTTAACATTTCTAGGAGAAAACACATTCAGATTTCTAACCATCAGTAAAAAGAGATGTAATGTGGTAAATTGGTTGAAACCAAATTCCAACGTAGTGGTTTTTGAAGCTGTAAATGTTAGATGATGGGAAAATTCCCATTTCCTTTATGCTTTCAACAACATATACTTATTCCTTCTTTTTGCTGGCCACTTTCCCAAGCATTGAAGATTACAAGTGGATTCAAGAGAGACCTGTGGGTTAGAGTTGCACTTTGTGGTGGATATCAAGCTACTTCTTGAATGTGCGTCACTTAGAACAGGAAGTTCATCTTTTTTTTTTTTTTTTTTTAAGATTTTATTCATTTATTTGACAGAGAGTGACACAGCGAGAGAGGGAACACAAGCAGGGGGAGTGGGAGAGGGAGAAGCAGGCTTCCCGCTGAGCAAGGAGCCCGGCGCGGGGCTCGATCCCAGGACCCTGGGATCATGACCTGAGCCGAAGGCAGACGCCTAATGACTGAGCCACCCAGGCGCCCCAAGAAGCTCATCTTTCTGCTATTAAAGATTAGAGCTACATTTTTTTTTTTCAGGTTGTTGCTTTGTCTGTGTACAAATTTATTTAAGCAGCCAAATTTGTTAGACAAATTCTTGGGGAGATCCATGTTTGTATGATTTTTCATGTAGTTGTTTTCCAGGACAAAGACCCATGAGGATTACTGAACGGACCAGCAGACTCCACTGCACCCTTTCCCTGCAGAAGAGACTAACAACCTGGGTTGGCTCAGTTCAACTTCTCGGACAAATGACAGCCTACACAAGGAGTCATTTAGAAATTGCTAATACAGATTGAATTTATGCAGGATTATTTTCTTCTACTTTTTCTATTAAGAATAGCTTATTAGGTGGAAGTAAAGAAGTTTTTTTGTTTTTGTTTGTTTTAAATTGAAATAAGTGGACATTCTCACATGAGTTAGAATCTGTAAATGAAAATGAGGGTTCCAAAATCAGTCAGGCCTAGGATGGAGTCTGGAGTTATATTTCTGACACTTTACTGGAGCCGAGTCCTGGCCTCGGAAGATCTATTTGAATGTAGTCCAGTTGGGAAAAGAAAGCTGACCTTTGGCCGATGATAAGGGGGGGTTAAGAGAGACAACATATTCAGGTACGAGGCCTGTGGGCTTGAGAGCTGACACATTGCCTGTCCCTTTTTTTTATGTCTTCTAGACCTTACTCCCTACCATGATTTCTTTACTTTATGAAAAAACTTGCCATTTGGTCTGCAAGTGCTCTGTGGCATAAGGAAAAGCCCATGCTCAAGCTGCAGGTAAGAAGAGATAAAGGGAAGGATAGTGTTCTTTTCCTGTAGCTGCAATTGTGTGAGCAATGGAGACCAGGACAGGGGACAGTGCTGCCCAGAGGAGCTGCCGTCTCCAAGAGACATTAGGAGTAGGGGTCTTGCCTGGCAGAAGGCAGGGGGTCAGAGGAGGGAAACCCAAGAATCTTGTTTCTGAGAGTATGAATGAGCACGTTGGGAGCTTTCACAAACAGCCCAGGGAGACTTGAGGGGCTCAGGTGCGGCGATCAAGGCGGTGGGTCCTGAGCCATCATAAAGGCGGTAGTGATGCAAATCAGATCCTCTTTTATAATCTCAGGCCTAGACATCTGAATTGCCATGGGTCTCAATACAAGTTAATTTTTCATTGTCTGGGCAAACTGTGGCTTTCTTAGCTTGAAATTAGCAGAGACCCTGGGGGTCAAGGCTGTAGCTAGGGCCACGGGTAAAGATCCTGATTAACTCTGAAACCTAGAGAGCCTGAGAGAATACATGGGGAATGCCAGCAAAATATGGGGACCTGGGCCATCCAGTTCATATAATAATCACATCTACACCAGCAGTGTTCTTGCAATAAGCCAGGCACTTTGCTGAGCTCATTTTTTATGGGCATCTCAATACAGAACCCCCTCTGAGGTCATGAATATTACCTGTATGCTAGAGAACGAAAAGCAAAGAAAATTGCCTAAAGCTGCACAGGTAGTAAGTCATAGAGTCAGACTGAAATTTCAATCTGTTGAACTGCAAAACCCATTATTTTAATTTCACATCACTACACCTCTCAGCTGTACTTTGCAGTCTTGGCCGTGCTTCCCGGTGACTCCATTAAGGTTGGGAAATGCAAAGGAAAAACAAATACTGTTTTTTCCTTGAGCAGTCATTATGCATCAGATACTATGATGCATACTTTCCCACACCTTAGCTCATTTAATTCTCGAAACAACCAATGACGAAATATTAAAATATATAATTTATGTCTTTTACACACAAAGAAAGAAAAAGCCTTCTGACTCTTACTCTACGGCCACCAGATTTGTTCCTTGTGAAGGTTTCTCTTCTTCCATAATTCTCTGCAAAATGGAGAATGATCTGCCAGTTTTTTTCCCTTTCTTTCTTGTTCCTGAATTTAGCTTATCATGAGGAAATAAAAGCCTGAGGATAAAATTCTCACTCCTTTTTCTGCATGGTATTTCTCTCTCTTTCTCTCTTTCTCTCTCACACAGACACACACACTCAATCACATTTTCTCAGCATTAACCTGTTATTAATAACAAAAGAGAAGTATTCATCCATCACAGGATTTAATTCTAGGTGTCTAGATGGGATTAAATAAGAACATAAATAAGAACATGCCACATCTCACTTTGCACATTATATTCCAGAAGTCCTGGGGAAAGGCAGAAAGTGTGTGTATATACATATATATTTAAATGAATAAAAGTACCTTTATGCATATATGTGTGTGTGTATGTATATATATATGCATATACTTTTATATACATAGGCTATATGTATATATAGATATATTTTTAAGGAAAAAATAGAATTTCTCTATTACTATCTGTAGTGCTCCATTTCAGGTAGCATCTGGTAGGCAAGCCACATCTACAGTCACTTGAATTGACCTCAAGTAGGCACTTTACACAGCTTCCGAAATCTCCTTACATGTTCCTATAAAAATGGATATCTGCATAGGGAATAAGGGAATTTACTCCAACCCGCAGATCGGGCTTGAACCATTCCTAATAGAGCCTAGGTTAGGTTTCTCTGTACCCTTTCCCTTGTTCCTCTGTTCTGTCCTCTCCCTCAGGGTTAAGTACCAGTGAGTTTGGGGCACACCGTAGTTCCTTGCTGGGTCTTCTCTTGCTTTATCTCACACAATAGACCTTTCCTTTTTCCACTAACACTTGGTGTTCAGAGTGCATCAGTCTCATTTTCTCAATGCCAATCAGAGGAAAATAACCATGACAAGATACTGATTAGTAACAAACAGCTAGTTGCATTTTTTTTTTTTTAAGATTTATTTATTCATTTTAGAGAGAGAGAGAGAGAGCACGAGCAGGGGGAGGGGCAGAGAGAGAGAGAGAACCTCAAGCAGACTCCCCACTGAGTGCCGAGCTCCACCTGGAGCTGGATCTCAGGACCTTGAGATCATGACCTGAGCGAAAATCAAGAGTGGGATGCTTAACCCCCTGATCCACCCAGGTGTCCCGCTAGTTGCATTTCTAACACTAGAGACTTTAGCACCCCAAATTAAAGGGCAGAAATAATATTGGGAAGTGCAGATTTTGTCAGAGAGCTTTAGGGAGATGCTTAGGATGAGAAGTAGATTTCAGCAGTGTTACTCGTAGTCTGTTTAGGCAACTCTTCTGTTTTATACTAAATTGGCTTTTATTGGATTTTATGAAATCATGTATCAGGAAAGTGCCCTTATTGCAGAGTCCTCATCTAAAATTATGATGTTTTTATCACTTTTTGCTAAAATACATCTGTACAGTAAAAAGTCTGGGGCAATTATTTCATTTCTGCTTCAAACTCTCCCAAGATGATCTCATACACAAAATCATTACCTTTAAAATTTATAAACTATCAAAAAAAATGAATTTTCTGGTTTATAAATCTGTATGCTTCTTGCAGACAATTCTTACATACTTCTTCATTTCTCTTCTTATGTATCTGTGTACAATCAGTTTGAAGACTATAAAAGACTTTGCATGGTGCTCTTCACTTGCAAATTCGTAGGATAAAATTTATTATGACAAAAATAACACAATAAAATAAGTATTATTTCTATCATAATAAAAATCAGTCTCAATCCATATTTGAAAAGAAAAAAATACAAGATAATTTATTTATAATTACAGCAAAATTCTTAGCTAACCATACAGCATAATTTCTTAAATTTTTTAAAAGATTACACTATGTATGTGTCTGTCTACCTACCTATCTATCCATGTAATCACCATTCACATGAAAGTGCCCATTTCTATCACCTCAGAAGGCTCCCTTTTGTTACCAGTTAATCCCCCCAAAGAAAAGCACTCATAATGTTGCCTAAGTGAATAATGCTATAACATTTTTATTCTTTTCCTTGTACTTTCATTCTATATAATTATTTTTTTTTAATCTTTTTATTTATTCATTTGAAAGAGAGAGAGAGAAAAAAAAAAAAAAAAAAAAAAAGCGGGGGGGAGAGGCAGAGGGAGAGAGAGAAGCAGACTTCCCTTTGAGCAGGGAGGCGATGTGGGCCAATTCCAGGACCCCAAGATCATGACTCAAGCTGATGGCAGATGTTTAACCGACCGAACCACCCAGGCACCCTCATTGTATATAATTATTAACAAGGCTGAAATTGGCTTCAAATGCATCATGCACACCAAATGAATACCTTTTATGAACATGATATGTAGATGGTAGTTACGTTTTCTGACAATTTACCTAGTGGAAAACACTACAAACAGGCATTCCTGACATTCTTCATTTTTTTATTTTTATAGAGGAAGCATAACTAACACCAAAAGAGCATAGTGCCTAACAAACTGTTTCTGCTTTTTAAATTACGTTTGGCAACCTGAATGCTGAGCGTTTTCCATTTGCATATGTTGTTATGCTCTTATCAGACTTAGTTTTGTAGCTGTAGGACCTCTTGAAGTTCTACTTTTTATTACTACCTCACTATAAGAATTCTGCTATATCCAGCAAGGACTTTATACCCAAGTCTCAAGGCTGATTTTTTTCAAAGATATCTTTTACTTTCATTGGTAATGGCTCAATGAGAACAAAAATGTTTTTAATTCTGGAATTTCCTCTTGGAATGCAAAACCTATTTAACCTTTCAGTGAGTATAACACTAACAGGGTCATGCTCTTTACCAACCCTCAAAATTTTGATATGTTAACCAACCCTGAGAAGGTTTAATTTTCTTGGAAAGCAAGCAGAGAGGAAAATAGGGCCTAATTTTTGTTATTCGGTATGGGTCAGAGGAAAGAGAACGAATGGTCCTTCAGTAACCTCAAGCTGCAGTGTGTCCAAGGGGACAAGAAAGGTGTGTGAACCCACACACTAACTGTATAGGAAGCAATGAAGCAGCAAGGATACAGAGCCTGGGTACCATTGATAAATTTAAGGGGTTTTCATATAGAAGAAGAATTTTATCTTGCTTATTGATTTGCTAATTAATTTATAATCCCACTTTTTAGTACCAACTGAATATAGTCAAAGAATCAATATTTGATTTATATGGTTCTGAAGAGTATGGTACCTATGACTAGAGAACTTTGCCTAAAATGGGGGGAATTTTTCCCGTCAGGTTCGTCCAAAGATGAAGGAATGACTTTGAGAAGTAAAACATTTTAACTTTACTGCTGTTACTTAAACCAATCACCCAACTTCTTGAGCAGAATAGTGCTACCACAAACAAAAGACAGTAAAGAGCCTCTAGGTCTAAAGGTGTGTGGGTACTTCGTCGTGAGGGGCAGATAACCCAAAAGTCTGTAAAAACTGGACTAAGAAAGGTCTAGAAGGGAGTAGAAGGTAATAGGGGCTGGCAGCTTCATAAGCTGGTATGCTGATCAAGACCAAGAGTAACATAAATCATTACACAACAGGCTTTACTTCTGTGAAGGAATCAGTGTAACACTTCCATTACTTTGCCTAAGAGTTTTTGTGTTAACTTTGCATTCACTGCTGCTTAACTGTGCAGGGCTCCACTCCCCATGTCTGCTGACCAGAGCATAAATGGGTCTGTTTTGTTGTTTTGGGGGGGATTTTTTCCCTAAAATGTCTTTAAAATAAATTGGCTTAGCATCTGGTAGGGAAAAAAATCCCGATGTCTAATTATACTTCTGAGTAAATTATAGAATTATGGGATATTAAGCCTGTTTACTCTTCTTTTTTTTTTTTTTTTTTTTTCCTGACAAGAGATATTTCTCTATTATCTTAATATTATGTTTCTCTTTAGACGATAGTCACAACATTTATCTTGGTATTATGTTTTTCTCTGCCTTTCAGATGTTTGCCTTTGGGGGCACTGATAAAAAACATATTTGGTGGATCTGCATTAAAAATCACTTCTTTTCCTGACAAGCTATTTAAAATGTCATTTGTGCCTTGTTGAAGGCTTTTAGAAAAATCCAGAGACCTAGACCCAGATGACCTAAACTGTTTCTGCAAGGACTGTGATTTCTTTTTGAGGATTATGGTTCCAAGGAAGACTGCCTCTAAGAATCTGCGAAAGAAATATTTTCCAGAATTAATGCCGTTGTTTATTCTATATTGATTTTTAGAACATTTCACCTCACCTCATCTAAAGGACAAGTAATAAAGTACAGTTTAATTATGCTAATATTAAATATAACACTGTAATCATTCCTTAAACATGAGACACCAAAGAATATCTATTCAGGATGTGCTTTTTGACTACTGATTCTCCAGGATAGGCCATTTCTATTGTTTGTTCTACCAATTATTTTCCTCCAAAGTTCAAAAGCCCTAAGAATAAGAGTTAGTGTAATTTCCCTGCACTAAATATCACCTAGTTATGAAATAAGAAGCTCTAAGAGTGATACTTTTAAAGAGAATGGACTTTTGAGTTAAAATATGCATGTTTTTTTATTGATCACAAATGGATGAGAAATGTCACCCAGTTATTACACAGAAAGGTGCTGATTGAAAATAGGTGACCTTTACCAAACGTGTGTGAACAATTTTTACTGTTCATTAAAGGATAAGATATCTACATAGCCAATAAGGTGGATAAAATGTATGAAATGCATTAAACAAATTTCAGTGGTTCCAGGCGTGACAAATTTTTGAATTAACTTAATTGTTACCCTATTTTTGTGTTTTTTGACATTTCGTAAAGGTGACAAGGAGGAGCACAATTCTATTCAGAATGGCAGGAATTTAACTGCCCAAGTGGAAGGGAGAAGCTTGTGAATAAATGATTGTTTTTGAATTCAGCAAACTACATTACCTGTCCTTCACGAATGATTTGCATACCTTAGTGCCTGTCATCGGGAATACACTAGTAAAATGAAACAGGCAGAGAGCCTGCCGTCAGAGTTTGGAATTTAGCATTATTAAATGATGTAATGAGTTTCTGTGATTGGAAAGAAAGGGGCATAGACTATGCTATGGAAATTGATAGGAGGGGCATTTTAACTAGATTGGTAGGGGCCAAAAACTATTTGGATGAAGTGACATCTTTGGTTCTAAGGGCCAAGAGATTAAGCCAGGCAAAAAGTCAAATTAATATGCCAGGCAGAAAACATGAAATCTCAGTGATAAGGAAACAAAAGATGGCTGAAAAATAGACTGGTACAAGTTAGGCAAGACTCGAGAGGATGCAGCGTCCAGACCTTGCTTACAAACAGATGCCTCATGAAGGTTTAAATTATATCCTAAAAGAGATGGGGCATTACAAGGGAAGCTTTGACCACAGGGATAATAAGGTCAAGTCTGTATTTAGAGAGGTCAATATTCTGGCAGTAAGGGACATTAATTTATGAAGGGAAAGTATAACATAGAGACCATAAGCAAGTAACTGATGAAGGTGGTGTGAACCGTGGAGAGGCAAAGGTGAAAACCCATGTGAGAGAGATTTAGATGGCAGAATTGAAAGAACTAGATTGGATATGTTGGATGTGAGAAGTGGAAAGGCAAAGATGAGAGCTGGGTATCTAATGTGACCCACTGGATAGGTTACAGTGTCATTTGCTGAGATTGTGCAGAGAGAAGAGAAATGTTTGGGGGTCAAGATGGGAAGACGTTTTGATCTCTCTCTCCCTTCCTCCATTTCTTCCTTCTTTCTTTCGTTCCTATAAATATGTTAAAGGTACTAACTATATCATAGTCCGTAATCTAGGTCCTGAGGCTTCAGCAGTGAACAAAATAAGGTTTTTATCTTTACAGAGCTTACGGTCCCATTGAAGAACCCATTATCAGGCAATAAGTGTTACATGTCAGATGAACAGTAAAGAGAAAAAAAGGGAGGGTGTGCTGTTTTGGGTAGAATGGTCAAGAGAAAACTTCTGCGATTAAAGATATCTCCTATTTAATGTCAGCCACAGTTCATGACAACAAAGGACTGAACAGAAGAGGCAGCGTTTCCGCCACAGCAAGACCTAGCATTCTACTTCTAAAAGGAAAGGCTCAAAATGCTCTCCTCCTAAGAATGTGAGTGATATTAAGTTTGAATAGTTCATTTTTAGTTTGATTCTCCAGTGGTAGAGGCAAGAAGGTGGCCTTCTGCCTCCTTTCTGTTAGATTACAACCTGGAGGAAAGAGATTGTGAACGTTGTTCCATGTCAATACTAGTGGATATGGCCATCCGTAGTCTGCCATTTTTCCTAAACTCGGAAACGGAAATAAATGTGTTCACCTAATCATGTAATAGAGTCCCTGAAAGTTACATATGGATACATAGTTGACTAAATTCATCCTCACTCAACCCTTTATTTGGTTTCGACATCTGAACGTTCACCTGTCCTCGGCACAGCATTTTAAGAGTGTCTCTCTCCCGGGCGCCTGGGTGGCTCAGTTGGTTAAGCGACTGCCTTCGGCTCAGGTCGTGATCCTGGAGTCCCTGGATCGAGTCCCGCATCGGGCTCCCTGCTCAGTGAGGAGCCTGCTTCTCCCTCTGACCCTCCCCCCTCTCATGTGCTCGCTCTCATTCTCTCTCTTTCTCTCAAATAAATAAATAAAATCTTAAAAAAAAAAAAAAAAAAAGAGTGTCTCTCTCCCTTGAGTCCCACCAAAAAAGAATTTTCTCCTCTGGTGTATTTTTGTTTTGTTTTTAATTTACATGTTTCTTTATATATATAAAGAAATATTAAATATATATATTATATATATATATGTAAAATACATAATACATATATATAATGCATAAATATTATATATATGTATATATACATATATATATTTCAACTTGAAATAGTGAAAAATAAAATGCAAGATTCAGAATAGAGTACCAATATATCTGTCTCTCCCTTTCTCAAATGCTTTAACGGGATTCCACTGTTTCTGGGAGGTTTAAACTCCTCACAAAAGGCAGATATGATGTTGCCTCTTCTTACACATACAGCATTACATTGTCATGTTATAAACTAATGTGGTCCTGGAAGATGGTAGGGATTCTCTCATCATATCTCTGTGCTTTGGCACATAATATAAATTCTATTAGGAGCTAACCACCCTGCCTCTTCTGTCTGTCAAAATGCAAGGTATCCTTCAATATATAGCTCAGATAACTTCTCAGAAGTATCCTATGGTTCCTCAGAGTTAACTCAGTAGCTACTCTGTGATTAATAACACCCAGTACATATTTTCCATGATTGAACACCAGAGAATACTGTAACTGCCCTTTCTCTTGTCTGACTCCCCACCCCACCCCGCTACCAATAGGCAGAATACATTATGAACAGGAACTAGAGCTTATCAACATACGTCCCTAGCATCTAGCAGAGTACCTGACACTTAAGAGGTACACAATATGGATTGAGTAAATTAAATGGATTAAATGTAAGCCTTTTGAGAAATGTGCTTGAATCTTATACAGTCCTAAGCAAAAGCACAACATGGTTATTTAGGTACTTGCCTCAATCCTGACACACGGACCACATAATTTATGATTCATTTGGAACATTCATACATTCTTTGTTCAATAGATATTTTCTGAGAATCTGCTCTATGCTGGGCACCATTCTAGGCACTGGGTTGCAGCTATGAATAAAAGAATCAAAAACCCTGCCTTTGTGGACATTACATTCTAATGTTTAATGTGAGAGGGGAGACAAATATTAATCAAATAAATTAACAAGTGTATGGTTCATGCAATGTTAACCATTCTAGAAGAAAAATAATATAGAGGATTAGTGGGGAATTAAATGGGCAGGTTTGTAATTTAAAAATGATAAAATCAATTATCCAAAATTTGTGTCTATATTAATGAAATATGATATTTCCCTTAGTGTTTTGTAGATTTGAGCAATAAAAAGAAAATGTGGCAGTTGGAAATAGAAAAAAAAGGTTAAATAGAGGAGAGAGCTGAAATCAATATCCTTGCCATTTTAGTTTGGGGAGAGAAAAATGTTGAACTGACAAATAATGAAGCATCAGGACTGCATTCCTAGGATGAAGAGAACTGAAATGCCATCCAAGAAGTCAGAATTTTCTGAGAAGTTTGGAACTTTGGTATGGAGTTATCCTAGGTGGTGCTAAAGCCAAAAATTTCTACACATTGGGCAGCAGAATTGGAAAGCAACAATTACCCCCAACAATTACCTTAACTGAAAATAATTAAATTCTGGCAATGCTTACCTAAATATGTTGCTTTCTAAAAGCATGCAATTATTCTATTTCCAGAGTGGGTCAGTAGGAATCCACAATAGATTAAAAAGATGTTTCTCAATTCTGACCTGGCTCAGAACTTCCCATCACCCTTCTGCAAAGGGAAGAGTTTCTTGAAAAGTTTCAACCATGTTTGACCCAGGTAAGCTGAGCTGTAAGACATGTCTTATGTTAGGTCCTTGAAAATTTACCCACCAGGGCAACAATAGGGCAGAATGGGGCCAGAATGAGAACGCATTTCTCACCTACCAGCAGCACTGGTATCCCTGGGAGGTTGTTAGAAATGCATAGTCTCAGGCACCATTTCAGAACCATTTGACCAAGAGCCCCAGAAAATTTGCATGCCCATTCAAGTTTGGAGTTGCTGATCTACAGCAATAATCCTCAACTTTGTCTGAATATTAGAATTACCTGGGAAATTGTTTAAAACCCAGTAATTAGGCCATATTCCTATATATTCCGATTTTATCAGAATAACCTTCATTTGCTAAAACTGTGGTTCCTGGGTTCTTTCTCAGACCTACCAATCAATACTTCAGATATGAGACCCAGGAAACTGCTGTCTTTTTTTTTTTTTTTTTAAAGATTTTATTTATTTATCTGACAGGGAGAGGCAGCCAGAGAGAGAACACAAGCAGGGTAAGTGGGAGAGAGAGAAGCAGGCTTCCCGCCGAGCAGGGAGCCCAAAGCGGGGCTCGATCCCAGGACCCTGGGATCGAGACTTGAGCTGAAGGCAGATGCTTAACGACTGAGCCACCCAGGTGCCCCAGGAAACTGCTGTCTTAAGACACATAGTCATTGGTTCTTATATATGCCAAAATACAAGAATCACACATTCTTGGAGGATGGAAAACAATGAATTCCTTTGCAAAACTACAGTTTCACTATGCTTATCACTTGAATAAATTGTTGCAAATTTTGGAATATTTTTGCATATATATGCAAAATTTGAACATTTATAATTAGAAGATTGAAATCCCATAGTAAAATATGGATGATTTCGTGGAGAAGAGGAAATAAGCTTGAATCCATCTGAAAATAGACATTTAGATAATTATTTTCAAAACATTTAAAAAAATATTTCACCAAATATTTATTATGCTTACAATAAAAAAAATTATGCAACATGAATTAGTTTCTCTTTTAAACAAGGAGTCAGTAAACTTCTGCAAGAGATAAAACAGCAAGGATTTCCAACTTTCTAGCCTCTACAGTATCTTTATGCTCTACTATTCAGCTCTGGTTTTGTGCATGCAAACAACCACTGACAAAAATAGAAGGTTTTCTATAAACTGTCTACTGAATTATTTTCTTTCAAGAAACATCACTCATCTGTCTAAATCCAATAGAAAAAAATTACATGTTCCTAAAATTCAAATACTGATATAAACACAGTGTCAAGAAGTGGTTCCAGGAGCTTCTGGTAAGGTCCAGGTGTGCATTGTTGCTAAGGAGAGATACCATCCCTAATTTTCCCCACTTGACAGATAAAAAGTGAGGGACTCATAACAAGGTTTCTTGTTTATGATAACTATCATTTCCTGATCACCTGAGTCATTATATTATATCAATTATCTCCTTTATGTCACACAGCAGTGGTACAGGATTACAGTACTACCATTAGATGAACCGTTTTAAAAACCACAAAAAAACAAAGTTTAGACACCTTCACTGATTTGCCCATGGTCACAGAGCTAGGAAGTACCCTCAGTGGTCATTTGAACCTAGGTAGTTGAATCCAGAACTTGTACTTACAGCCACTATGCATTTCTGCCCTTATCCATTTTCTAACGAGACCATGAATACCTCCGATGTTGGGCCAGGTATAATCTTTTAGTTTGTAAGAAACAAAGATTTACTGAGCTTAAGTTAGTAAATGGGACTGCGACCACCAAGAAAAATGTGGAAAACAGGAAAAAGTCTGACCACTGCACGGTCTGAAATATCACCCAGGATAACCCAGACTCGTTGCCCCTCCACAAGGGAGCGCTCTTTCTTGTGCTTAGCCATTGTTAGTCAGCAAATGTGTCTCTTCTAACTTACCTAAGGGAATTAACCTCTTCATTCCTTCCTACCAACATCATGACTTCAGCTTATTCATGGTTTCTGCAGACTACCATCTCTATGTTTTTCAACGTCTGCTCTTGCCCAACAACTGCTATTATCTACATGTCTTTCATAGTGAAGGTCACCAAATCAGGTATTTGTCATCTAATAGAGAGCATCCTACATTGGCATAGTTCCTGTGTAATCCACATGGGAGCCACTGGCCATTCTAGAGATGATTTTCTTACATCTCTGGTCAAATCTACTGTGCCTAGTGGGACCTAGACACACAGTCATATTTTCTGGATGGGCAGACTTACGCATTGTGAACATAACAAACTCCTCTGCAATACTACTCTTTACAGATCATGTTCATTCTTTTGGAATAGTAATAGAGGGGATTATCTATATATTTACTTTGTTTTTCTGTTATTCCTACATGCAACTAGGATAAGCCAATCACTTGCCAAAAAACTAGAGAATGGAAAGTAAGTTGGCTGGCAGTTGGATATTATTCATATATATATTTATTGATCATATTTCTAATCATTATTGAATCCATTATTCACAATATCTGTTATCTTTTTAAATGTCTGAGAACATGCTGGAGCATAATAAATGATGATATCTTATAACCATGCTAACTAACTTCCAGTTACCAGCTCAGTATGTCCTTGGATATCACAGCTAATCATAATAGATTTTCCCAGGTCAATCCTAATTTTGTAAGATCTCTTCTTTTTTTGCCACAGACTGGACACAATTTTGGTTTTGATAATATTGTCACAAATCATAATTAGCTATAGCAAATCTCTGTGTACACATGGGAAGGTTTATATAAAGTCAGTAGAACAGACTTGTGTACATTTAAATATTAATTTTTTTAGTCCACTTTCCAACAATCAATTCCAACTGTTTCTTTATTTTTTCTAATACTGTGAATGTCTTTTGCCATGAACATGAATTCTCCTTAACTTTCTTTTAATCTCATTTCAAATAAGTGGCATTGAATTTATATCACTACTTTATAATTTGATTTTATTCTGAAAGTATGTCTACTCCTCCTTCAGAGCTGATTATCCATAGAGTAGAGAGCTTTATCTGTCTGTGGTAATCAGAATCAGCTTGATGCAAAGACTTGTGCACTGACCTCTTTTAGAACCAAAAAGAAGAAAGTATATGCTTGTTTCAAACAGTGGCAACTATGGAATTTATAACGTCATTTATTTTGAGTAAGCCAAGACTTAAACTATTTTGAAGGTGATATAATTAAGCTGTACTATCCTATAAATCACCTTAAAATATTCATGAGTGTCACATCAAACATTGGAAAGGGTCACCACATACTAGATGATAAAAAAGGTAGAGCATAAATATTAGCTTTAAACACAGCCTGATCTGAGGGTGAATCACAAGTCCACTAACTATGGTCTGCCCTTGCCTCAGTTACCTATCCTCTCCCAGCCCCCATCTCCTCTTTGGAGAATTGGGATAAATAACCTTGATGTCATAATTTTGACTTAATGATTAGAAAACCATACATACAAAGTTTGTATCCCAGCTCTTTGGTATTTAGAAAACTTGTAAGA
The DNA here is from genome assembly GCF_004348235.1 of Phoca vitulina. NCBI lineage: Eukaryota > Metazoa > Chordata > Mammalia > Carnivora > Phocidae > Phoca > Phoca vitulina. Next base: position 17,399,395 of record NW_022589720.1, read on the forward strand.
CACTGCCTCTCCCCATTGTCTTTTATTGAAACTACCAAATACTGAAAAGCAGGTTATAAATCATAAGGAAAGTTTTAACAGACTTTTTGGTTTAAATTTCGAAACTGTCTACTCCAAGTGAATTTATCCTATAAGTTGCTTTCTGATCTCACAGAAGGAATAAATTACTGTCAAATGAATGAAAAATGGGATTCAATGTAGAATCTAGAGGTAAGGTGGCACTTGGGGATAGTATAATAAGTGAAGAAAAACAAAAAGGGGAATCTGATTGAGGAGTTAGGTGCTACAGCTCCTAATTCTCAATCATACCCAAGATTTTCTCCATTTTTCTTTCCAGCCTGTATAATGCAAATTAAGACAACATCTACAATGATAAAATCCCTTTAAAAACTTTAGGCATAACTTCTTGAATAAGAACTACAATTGCTTTCATTTTTTAGACTTAAGTATTTCATTATACACACCACATCTTTCAGTGGTCATGTACATCAAGAAAGTACATCCAATAAAAGTTCATTGGTAGGATACTACCAACAATTTTGAACTTGGCACAGGGAGAGTCTATAATTCAGAGCTAGTTTAAGCAATGTACAAGTTTGGTAATAGCACATGTGGCCTTATTTGTTTAATGTTGTCTCTTTTGGTTTTATCTTTTGGTTATCAGTGTTTCTAAAATAATAAAAAATAAAATAAAGGAAGAAGTTCCCCAACCCAGTAACAATTAACTGTAGTCAACACATTTCTCTCAGGTATCTTCGAATCAGTTGAGAAACCAACTCCCTGGAGATAAGAGATAGAAGTCTCAGTGCAACAGAGGTAGGTAAATGTCTTCAGGCTTTGGCTAAAAACATACAGACAACCAGCAAGTACATGTCAGGGCCTATGGGGATCTTGAAAATATTTTACTCCTGTGAGAGAAGCAATAACATCAACATCAGCCTGAAAAACTCTCTAGAGAATTTCAGAAGGATAGCCAATTAAGATAGTGTTTTGACATCTTTATAAAATGTTACATCTCAAGATACCCATAGGAGGAAGGTGGTATCACCATTTCATGAAATATGAGTGCTCATTCTATAAAGCACATTTAGGATACCATTATAAGTCTTTACACGAAAGCAGCTGATATTTATTAGATTTAGATTGTGTCTTGGCATAAGAGATTAGTTATTGAAATTCAGTTTGTGTAAGTATTATAATGATTTGTACCTATACTTTAAATAATGTTTCATTATTTGAAAATCATTTTGAAGTACTACATTATAACAAGGTAAGTGGTTGCTATTATTCACTCACATGCTTAGGAAGCTAACCAATCCATCATATATAATTATAGTGATAGAATTATTTTATTATTCTTGATTACATAGAAATTTAACATAATATGGGATAAAAGCATTAGAGTATATGTGAAAAGTAAAGTGGAAAAGAAAAAATTCAGATAATTAAACCTAACTTTGAAAAAAAAAATTCTTCCATTCTCTCTAGATAGTCTTAAGAAACTTATGAGAAAAATAGGTATAGAAGAAATAATGTAGACTTGTTTATCCTAATTACCTAGATAATTGCCCTAAACTCAAGCTTAACCTCAATTCACTTTAGTTTGATAACAAAGAACAACCTCAAACATAAAAGCCAAGGTTTCAATAAACACCTGAATGTAATCTCTTATTGAAAAATTCTCCTTTCAAACATAAGCATTTTAGAAAGAAGTTAATTTTTCTTTACTCTCCTTTTTATTAACCAATTTCACAAAAGAAATCTGTCTCTTGTGCAAGAACTATAAATCATATCAGCAGTATATTAATTATTTTTGTTTTTTTAAACAGCTACATCAGAAACTTTATCATTTATATTTTAATTTCTAAATGGACACTATTAAAACATCCAGGGATTAGCCCTAAATCCTTTAACCCACAGGGAGCCCAGGAACATTGGTAAAGTAGAAAGCTGCACAAAATCTCAACTCTCATTTGCAAATTTTCTTTCCATCTAATTTAACTTTGAAGCTTTTCGACTCAGAGATTTTACCATATGACATCAACAAAACACTTCAATCAAAATCAAGTTACCTTAGCGCCGCACAGTTCTCTAGATTACTAAAAAGGTAAAATGAAAAATTAACTCTCTTTTCATTATTTCCCTTTATATTCTCTTGATGCAAGGCAGCATGCTTGTATTCCAAAAGAAATTGCCCCGAAATATCATCATCCCCAAAATGCCGGTTTTCATTCTAGGACACTTGCTTATAAACTAAGCCTTTTCCTGACATAAACAGTGACTTGCTGCAGTGCAGAATGTCAGTTTAGTCGGTTAGAACTTTCAATGCAGAAATTCAGTGCGATGCAGTTCAGATCTAGCAGCACTTACCTTAATTGAAATATTCTCTGTGAACGAGGTGAGAAATCAGTTCAATCAACCGTGAATGGGGTGGGAAGATCGAAGTTTTCAATCAACACCCTCCAAGTAGCTGCCTGCGGTGCGTCTTTTTCCTGTTTATGCTGAGCCCCTCACTGTCTACGAGGACAAAAAGATAAGCTGAAATCCTCAGAGGTTCCAGTGAGTAAATGAGGACTAAGCGGTGTTTCCTAACGGGAGATCCTCCGCGAGCATGCTGCGTTTGTTGGCTCCCTAACTGCTGTGATAGGCTCCTGTCAGGTCCCTGGAGCCAGGCGATAATCATTGACCTGATTAGCGGGGAGCACTCCCCGTGTGCAGCAACACACGCGGAGGATCAGTGGGTCTCCTGGGAACTGGAAAAGGCTCCAAGGCCACTTGGGAATCTTGTCTTTTCCAGCCTAATGGATGAACTACAACTATGACTATAATTTGCAAGGAGATTAGCCACAGTGTTAAGCCATCGGAGGACTTAAACAAATGTGCTTTCTCCTGCTGTTTGGCAAGGTGCATTCCTGGTAGAGATCAGGTACAGTGAAACAATTAAAAGCCTGATAGACCTGATTTGTAAGAAAAGCCTAAAGCTATAAAATGTTTAAAGCAATGTGATAAAAGAGATAGCTGCATTTGTCTTTGCTCTAAGCCTGGTACATACTTCAACCTATGTCTACGTAAAATAAATTTAGAGGTTTGTCACAGCCCTCCAGAGTGCAACTCTCTGATTTATTAAAAGTATTCATACTAAATACGCTTGTTTGGCAGTTTCTTACAGATACAAACACTCAAACCAAGGCATGGAGAATAGAGCATTGCTTGTATAGTTTTACATATAGCATTTTAAGTTACCAACAGACTTACAAAAACATTTGCATTATACTATTAACCCGAGTAACAGGAGAATACAACATTACACCTAACTGAATCATCTTTTATTACCAGTTGAAACAGTGATTTCTAAAACAAAAACACGCGAGAAGAGGAGAGAATCCAAAATGTTAAACATTTTTATACAGTCATGTGCCATTAACAACCTGCTGATACCTATTCACTGACCACCTGAGAAGTTCAACATCTCGTACTTTAAAAGTTACCACTTCCCTGGAGAGAACTAATTTCTCAAAAAGGTCACATAATTAAACAGTGAAGCCCCAAATGGTTAATTTTTGACAGCCCTCACTTCTATAGGAGAAAATTATTCAAATAACATAAAAAGAACAGATGAAAGAAGTCATTTGCATGTCTTGAGGGCGAGAAAACTCTCATTGCCAGGGAGAAAACTGACAAATGTCCTCTCACAATGGTACTGTGTGATACGTTCAACATTTCTGCTTTTCCAAGTAGGTTTCACTAGGGACATATGGCATTCCCTTGATGTGTGTGTGTAAGACAGACAGAAGGGGGGGCTGCATTTGCATCATAATATTTTAATATTAACATATATCTTAGAAAAATGTCAAATTTCAATAAAGGAATGCACAAAGCATTATAGAGAATTTGTTTCCCAAATAGTTTTTTTTTTAAAAAAGGATTTCATTAAAATACAAGCTCTTTGATGGAACTTATTGGACAAAATAAAACTTCAGTGGAACGGAGTCACTATAGTAGGATAGACACTTGAATTTAAAATAGAAGCACAGGTGAGAAGCCCCAGGACAAGGGCTGAGCTTGTGTCCCTTGCAGAAGAGGACTCTTGCTCCCTCCTCTGGTGGTGGGGGAGAGCTGAAGGCGAAGAAACCAAATCAATACACTTCAGGAGAAGGAGAGTGCCTTCTGCGGCTACTAAGCAGGAAATCCATTATCCAATTATAGACTGGCCTTAGAGTGTTCTAGTAGAAAAGAGGCTGCTTAAATCAAAATTGATGCACATAAATTGTAAATAAATAGTCAAGAGGAAACACAACTGCAAATTCTTCTGTAAGGATCCTGACTAGTTGTTAACACAGCACTTATAAATGAAAATCTGATGGATTCTCAGGTTCTCATGTTTGGGTGGTCATACAATTAAAGCACTCTGTTCTCGTGTTGGTCTAAGCCTCATTCTGAAGATCTTAAATAGTGACCTCTTCTTAAAACTTTTAAATTAAGACAATGCTTATTTTTTTTGAACCCTAATCACTTTTAAGTTTTGTCACTGCTAAATTAAAATGCTATTTGAAAAACTACGCAACGCTCTAACAAAGTGCACCCTAAATTAAGCTAACTTTCTGCCATCGTAGATGCTTTCTACCTGCAAAGTCCCAACTGCATGCGATTGCATTGGTGCTACTTCTAAATGACGCGTCTTCTTGTTCTCATAGGCTCCAAGTGTCTTTCACCTTAAACATTTTCTACAGAGAACGTGAATGATACTGCAGTAGTCTTTTTAACAAATAATTGATTTTATGTGGAAGTACACTCATGAGTAACAAACTAAAATAATACTCTTTTGTGGGGAGTATGGAGAAGATACAGCAGTCATAATTATAGATACTACATAATAAATGCCTGCCATGTGTCATGTGTTTTGCATGCACTTTAACTGTAGCTGTTGTCCATGAAATCCTTAGAACAATCCTATTAAGCAGACATTATTATTATTTTTTTAAATTTTTATTAATTAAGCTAAGATTCTGAGAAGTTTACTAAATTTATCAGTGCCTCACAGCCAGTACAAGCAAATCTAAAATTAAAACTCAGGTCACTTGAACAGTAAAATCTTCGTGCTTAGAAATTTCCAAACATTGAAACCAACAACAACAACAACAACAAAACCTGCTTCTAAAAGAATAGGAAACTTTTCTTGTTTTTGTAACGTGAAAAAACACATTTGTATCTTCAAAAAATTATGTCTTGTAACTGATAAAATATTATACTGTAAAAGTTTAGCCACAGTAAAAAGTTATGTATATTTTAGTAGAAAAAAATCCAACAACAATAAACTTCTGTAGCATAAAAAATAAACGATCTAGAACTTACAAATGACGTAATTTCATTAGCATACAAAAATTCCCTTTTGCAATTCATTCTCTCCCTTCCTCAAAAACCGTAATTATTGTTTTTTAAACAGGAAAATGACCCTACCCTAATACATGTCTATGTCAAGAACATTTACTTATATAGTAGGCCAAAGTTTTGATGATTTCTGATATTTCAGTTCTCCAGCAGAAGTAATGTAACAGCAAAGCTCATAGGAATTGTGGACCTGAGGAATTCATTTCTAGTGTATTTATGCATCATCTAGAAGTTTCTTAAACCTCACTTGAATTCCACCATTTCTTATGGTCTACTGAAATTATCAGACACATTCATAATCTTACAGAGAAATGTTGTGACCACACTTTTTCAAGGCTTCTAATAAAAATTCTGTCTAAAAGAAAAGAATGATGATAACTCAAATTAATTCAGTCCTTAAACTTTGCCAAGAAGTTTCCCACCTATTATCTCATTTGATTTTTACAGGAATCTTTTGATGTAAATCACAAGAAGTATTTTATTCATATTTTAATGATGGGGAATTAGAAATAAAAAGAGCCAAGTAATTGTCCTTTGGTCTTGGATACTTAGTGGAAAATCTGATGTCTTCTTTTCCAGACAAGGGTTATTGTTCCCCACCATATCTAAAAAATACGTTTGTCTGAGTCTTGTTGCAGTCAATAAAGACTCTAAACGGATATCTAAATGGAAGCCACTCTTTCTTTCTTCATTTACTTGGGTTTGTACTAAAGAGTGAGAATTGAGATTATCATGTAATAAAGACAAAAAATACTCTGAGCTGGTAGGGAGGTTGTGATCGATATGTACAAAAATTTCTCCACTTAGATTTCTCATATTTTTCTCATATAATAATAGTTAAGATCAAGAAGGCTTTCTTGACTATTACTATATTAAGATGATTGTGTAGATCCTGGTCTTACGATTCTTATATTAATTTCATCTTTCTCTCTATGGACTTCAGATTCAAATATTACCTCTCTACATCTTTTTTTGTGATTTAATTATCAAGAGAAAGGAAATCCCAGAACACTAATGTTAATGGTTTTAAATTTTAAAAATAAACAAGTAAAACAAGAAAGCATTCTAACAAAGTAATAAACTGACCTATCAGCAGCAACACTGAGCTAATACTAACACAGGAATGTTTGCTGTGTACTACCATTCTCATATATTATACATAACATTCTCATATATTATACCTATTTCTGCTTATGTGTAAGGAGTGGCTGAATTTAACAGCCTTTAAGGTAAACTGTTCCCATTTTGACAACAGTTCACATGAATGAGGCCAGCTTCACTTGCACATACTCATGAATTTGAAATACTATGAACTTCTGGAAATAAAGAAAGCTCAACTGGGTATCAGAAAGCTTGGATGATAGTCAAAATTCTGGCACCACTAGCTTTATAACCTGGAGCCATTTTAAAAAGCTTCCATTTAATGGGGTGCCTGGGTGGCTCAGTCGGTCAAGTGTCTGACTCTTGATTTTGGCTCTGGTCATGATCTCAGGGTCATGAGTTTGAGCCCCCATCAGGCTCCACACTCAGTGCAGAGTCTGCTTGAGATTCTTTCTCTGTCTCCTTCTGACCTTCCCCTCCCCACTCTCTCCCGTTCTCTTTCCCTCTCTCTCTTTCTAAAATAAATAAATATAACTTTAAAATTTTTTTTAAAAATTAAGAAGAAGCTTCCAGTTAAAAATTTCATTGGAAAATGTGAGGAAATTAGAATATATTATCTCTAAGACTTCAGTCAGCTATTTAAATTATATTATCTATTTCGCTAATAATTTGGGATATCCTTTCTACTTACTCAGCCAAGAAGAAAACGCTATAAGCAAATACACTTTTTCTCCCCTTTCCCACCATGTCTTGCCCCTAACAGTTTTATTTCATTCTATAAATGACATTATGGGAAAAATATTTTGTTAAAGGACATTGTTACTACATCACATCTAGAATGTATCCTTAGCCTATTTCTTTATTGTCCTGGTCATTTAAAAATGAAAGGTGGTTTAATTAAAATGATTGAGAATTAAATTAGAAAACATAATTGAAAAATGGACATACAACATTAATATATTTTATATTTTTAAAACCATGTTTACACTTTAGTATGAAGTTATTTTAAAAGTGAAACAAAAAAGCACAGTACACAATTAAAAGAAAATAAATGGGTTTCAGTAGACACAATTGTTTGGTATTTTACCCCCTTCCTGTTAGCTCAGATTTAGTTTACTTTGTATCTTGTAGATATGATTATTAAGTGTAAACAAAATGAAGTAAATAATATACACAGCCTTAAGATTATTAGATTTAATTCATATCAAATTCACTTAAAACCACTGAAAATTAGTGATGTCTAGAATTACGGATATAAATTCCAAACCACACACATTTTTAGCAATGATTAAAACACAAGTTATTAAAGAAATACACATAAAATACTATGTAATGAACAGTTTGCTTAATAGAAAAAAGAAAGGTGTGTTTATATCTTTATTAAGCAGATATTTTGACCCTCTGTGGAGAGTCAGAAAGCGGGGCAGGTCCGGTGATTGTAAAGTTATGGAAGGTAGAAAGATCTGGAAGCAGTGAAGTGAAAAACAATATCTAATTAACTTGCTGTTCACTAAAAACTAGAACTAAAAAAAAAATCCTAATTTACATGGACCTCTTAATTCGAAACTGTTTAATTGTTTAAAGTCATTTCTGCTACCAAGCATCTATTAACACAGTTAAAATTAAAAAGAAAAAAAAAAACAACCATACCAAGAATAGACAATGACGCAGAACATCTATAACCCTCACATACTGCTCATGGGAATATAAAATGGTACAACCACTTTGAAAAACATTTTAGTAGTTTCTTAAAAAGTTAAATATATGCCTATTGTGTGATGCAGCAATCTCATTCCAAAGTGTTTACCCCAAAGAAGAGAAAGCATATGTCCATTCAAAGACTGATAGACAAATGATTGACTCTATTCATAATAGCAAAAAACTAGAAACAATCCAGAGTAGCAACAGGTACACTCATACAGTGAAATACTACTCATCAATTTAAAAAGAATAAACTACTTATATACTCAAAAACCACAAGGTCTTTGTGCTGACTGAAAAGAGCCAGGCACAAATAGTACACAAGGAACTAGTATATAATTCCATTTATGAAAACTTTTAAAATATGGAAATTAAACCAAAGTGACAGAAGGCAGGAAAGTGATTGATGGTGAAGGGGGAAACAGCAAGTGATGACAAAGGGATGATGAAAATTTGCCATATCTTGATTATGGTAGTGGTTTCACAGTTGTACACATCCGTCAAAACTCATCTAATTTGCAATTTAAATATGTGCAGCTTTTTTTTACATGTTACACTTCAATAAAGTTGCAAAACTACACATCTTCCTCAATTTTTCCTTAATAGAACATGACTGTAATTAAACTGCTAAGACTATATTATATCCATAATAAGATAACAGTGTGCACACCTCTAAATCTACTTCCTATTTTCCAAAGAAGCCATATTTAAGATGGAATAAAATCCCCTACTTTATATTTCTAACAGTTTCTTAAATTGTACACAGCATTCTTCATTCAATCACAGTTTAAGACGACTTTAAACTTAATGTCCTAGTACCTATCTAGATAATAGTTCAGTAAAATTTAAATAGGGAAATAAAGTATAAACAATGGCCACTGTGAAATTCTTAATCACTTCTTGATACACACGTATCATTGTCCATTTATTTCTAACTTCTCTTTAATGTGTATTGAAATCTTACCATAGAATACCTTCAGCATCTACGCCACAGCAAGTGACCCTATATTACAGAAACATAATTGAGCTTTCTCAGGCTCTAACTGCATTTGATAGGCCTTAAGCTGAAAATACTTTATATAGGACCATAAAGCTGATATTGGTACAGAGCGGCTCTAAAAGGATCTCCCACTTACTCTTATTTACTTATTTACTAAATTGGACTTTTTCTTTGGGTTTCATGGTGACTCCGTTAACTTCTGAATACCATGTTTCCTTCCACCCTCAGTTACACTGACTGTAATATCCAGTTTCCCCTTATGTCAACTTGTTCTTTTTCACTCTCAGCAAAAGTCAATAATTTGCCACAACATAAAGAATAGGTAACTTCTATGTGCCTTGCTGACTCTATTTTCCTTATTAAAAGAATTAAAACAACCGGGCGCCTGGGTGGCTCAGATGGTTAAGCGTCTGCCTTCGGCTCAGGTCATGATCTCAGGGTCCTGGGATCGAGTCCCGCATCGGGCTCCCTGCTCCTTGGGAGCCTGCTTCTCTCTCTGCCTCTCTCTCTCTCATGAATAAATAAATAAAATCTTTAAAAAAAAAAAAAAAAAAGAATTAAAACAACCCACAGGAATACAGGGCTTTAACATATCCCAGGACTGTGGGCGAGTAGTCTGAAATAATACTTTTACTATGCCATGTACATCAAATATATAGATTTAAGTTTTTGTAATAATGCTGCAGTGGTAAAAACTGTGATAAAAATAGCAGGACATTGGGTGGCTCACTCCCTAGGATTAAAACAACAGCACAGCATGACAGGAGCAAACAATACTTGTGAACCCTTGGGCTGGTTGCTTAAACCACATTTGCCTTCATTTCCTCAGATAAGAAAGGAGGATAAAATAGTGTAAAATGAGTTCATGGATATGAGGGAATAAGATTAAATGAGTTAGTAGACATGTAGTACCAAAAAGGTAACTGATAGAAAATAATGGCTCAATAAGTATCAGCGACTTTTTTGTTTAAATAGGCAATATACACACTATGTAAACCCCAATGAAAACTTTGTTTTTAATTGTAATGATTGCGTCCGATTGGATGTAGGCTAAATGGGTCATACCGTTGTTTTACATTGTAAATCCTGAGGAATTTTTTCCCATTAAAGATGTAAAATAAGATTATACAATTCCATTTTTGGCAATTATATTACAAAGCATAATAATAAATTGCTGTTGGACATACAAACTGCGACTAATTTCAAGGGAACGATTTTGACATTTGTAACAAAAATGTCAGATTGTGTATACATAAAGTGGATGACTCTAGAGATGTTTAATGAGGAAATATTGTGTATATGTCACTGTTTTTTATAGTGCAAAACTGTAGATACTAATGTATTGATTAAATATAAATAAGAAAATTTGATAAATGAATGCATCATTAACATATCAATATATTTTTAACATGGATTTTCATAGATTTTAATAGAAAAAAACAGATTATAATATACATAAGCCTATTTACACACTTTTTTTTTTAAGATTTTATTTATTTGACAGAGCACAAGCAGAAAGAGAGGGAGAAGCAGGCTCCCTGCTGGGCAAGGAGCCTGATGTGGGACTCGATCCCAGGACCCTGTGATCATGACCTGGGCCGAAGGCAGCCGCTTAACCGACTGAGCCACCCAGGCGTCCCCTATTTACACACTTTTAAAGGAAGGTTATGCATCATGAGAAACTAAAGATTTTTTCTTGATTGACATTGGAGTTTTGGTAGGCTAACTCACCAGTTCCCATCTGTAAAAAGTGTACTCTAGAGAAAAATGAAGAAAAAGGATAATCTTTAATTTGTTTTATTTATCCCTTCTTCTTCCAATTTTCTGTTCTGCTTTTTTTTTTTTTTTTTTTTGGTATATGCCTATATAAATAAAGGTGAAGGGGTTAGCTACAACCTACTCAATTTCATAAACCTGAGGTTTAAATATTTTAAGTTAAAGAGATTCATGACTTCTTTCAGAGTGGATGCTGATTCTCTCATAGGTCAGTTTGAGATGACACTGAAAGTTGCATCAACTGAAAAACATCAGTACCAACTCCTTATGGTTGACAAGTGGTATTAGCTGTATTCTCATTTTCACTCTGTCCTCTTTCATCAAGAAGGGGTAAAATCAATAAAAAGCAAATGTAGTGATCCGAAGGGGTATGTGCACCCCAATGTTTATAGCAGCAATGTCCACAATAGCTAAACTATGCAAAGAGCCAAGATGTCCATCAACAGATGAATGGAAAAAGAAGATGTGGTATATATATACAATGGAATATTATGCAGCCATCAAAAGGAATGAAATCTTGCCATTTGCAATGACGTGGATGGAACTAGAGGGTATTATGTTAAGTGAAATAAGTCAATCAGAGAAAGACATGTATTATACGATCTCACTGATATGAGAAATTCTTAATCTCAGGAAACAAACTGAGGGTTGCTGGAGTGGTGGGGGTGAGAGGGATGGGGTGGCTGGGTGATGGACATTGGGGAGGGTGTGTGCTGTGGTGAGTACCGTGAATTGTGTGGGACTGTTGAATCACAGACCTGTACCTCTGAAACGAATAATACATTACATGTTAAAAAAAAAAAAAAAAAGAAGAAGAAGAAGAAGAAGATAGTAGGAAGGGAAAAATGAAGGGGGGGAAATTGGAGGGGGAGACGAACCATGAAAGACTACGGACTCTGGGAAACAAACTGAGGGTTCTAGAGGGAAGGGGGCTGGTGGGATGGGTTGGCCTGGTGATGGGTATTAAAGAGGACACGTATTTAATGGAGCACTGGGTGTTACACACAAACAATGAATCATGGAACACTATGTCAAAAACTAATGATTTAATGTATGGTGATTAACATAACATAATAAAATTTAAAAAATAAAAAAAAATTAAAAATAAAAAGTGATTCCAATCCCATAGAGAAACAGATCAGCTACCATGTAGGGGTGTGGCTTGTAGGAAGAAGCTTTAGCCAGAAAATAATATAAATATTCTGGTATTGGGCAAATCCCTCCCATACTTTAGTGTAATCTGCTTTTCACTGTTGAAGGAGCTCTGGAAGGGTCATTGGATCGAAGGGGTGAAATCTGAGATTTGTGGTGGGCATTGGGGTAGAAATAGGCAAAGAGCTCATTTCCTTCCATTTAGTTTCTATTATTTTCCAACTTTCTATTACAAAATTTCAGACAAATATAAAAAGTAAAGGACACAGTACTGGTAGACACCTATGTTCATATCATTCAGCTTCATCATTTGGCTATTTGTGGCCAATCTTCTTTCCTCTATATTCTCTCACTCTGTATACATTTGAAAATAATCCTAGACCTGATATTATTCCATCTGTAAATATTTCAGTATGCTGTGTAAAAGATAAGGGCTCCTTCCGATAAGGGCTTCTTTCCCCCACCCCAAAATATCCAAAATATCATTAACGCAGTGTGTTTTCTTTGGCTTTGGCTTTAAGTGACTAATGCTAATAGGCCTACTGTGACAATTTAGTCTAGCTCCCTACATTTCAGCATTTGGACTACAGTTGTGTTCCCTTTAGTAGAACAGGATGTGGATATTATCTTATTGCCATCCTCACAAAGAGGTTAGCCAGCCAATAATATCTTAAACTTGATTCCAGAAGCTATTACTCCCACTTCCTAACATATCCTATTGATAGTGGTTAAGAGCAACTGAAGGTATATTATTCATTATAAAGCTTAATAATTGACATGTCATTCATTTGTCAAGGAAAGCTCCTTAGTCCCCAGTTGCTTATTGAATAAAATGCAAATTTCTTGCCTATAATTAAAAGTTCACCTTGATGGACCTATAAAGTGACTTCCAACCATTTCAAAGAAAACAGCTAGTCTCTTTAATTATTATCAGAATATAATTTTCTCATCTCTAGATTTTTATTCCTGGGGCTTACCTGACTTCTTTCCAAACCACCACATTATGTGTTTATGTAAAAGGACCTATACTATTTGATAGCTCTCACAGTGTTTAATGTAATTACCAGATACAAAATAGACCCTCAGTAAATATTTGCTGAACACACGGTATAATGCCCTATTGAACAAAATATCGGTTTCCTTTAACTGGCAGATATTTACCTGCTCCATCATTTTACTATTCTGTTTAAAAGCAGCACAGAAAACTCTTCAGGGAATTGGACTTGCAGATGCTTCTGTCCTGCTTGGGTATATGAAAAGCCATCACAATTCACCACACCAGAACTATTTCATTCAGGGCAGCTATCTCAAAGGGGCTACAAAGCAAGGACCATTTACCTTTATCACATAGTGTTATTTTTCGTATCTAAAGACCAAAAATTAGAGACTTGAGGGGCGCCTGGGTGGCTCAGTTGTTAAGCGTCTGCCTTCGGCTCAGTTCATGATCTCAGGGTCCTGGGATCAAGCCCCACATTCGGGCTTCCTGCTCCGTGGGAAGCCTGCTTCTCCCTCTCCCCTCCCCCTGCTTGTGTCTCTCTCTGTCAAATAAATAAATAAAATCTTAAAAAAAAAAAAAAATTAGAGACTTGATTTCTAATGGAGAAAACTCTAGTTATTTTAAGGTGCCATTTTATGCAAGCCATCTTTCAACATAACAAAACAACTTCGGAATTAAATTGAAGGTTTTTCAGTCTTACTGTGTATGTACTCTTCTCCACTTAAAAATTAGTTCTTTTTCATTTCATAAAATTGTTATTTTAACGTGTTTTTTTAATTAATTTTAAACTCAGTGCTATGGATCTGAAAATATAAGAATTATATATTATTAATAAACATTTCTTGAGAAAATTAATATTTCATAATTTACATCTTCATTCATAATTAAAGCATACAATTCATTATATTAATGACGGAGGACAAACACAACTAGCTACAAGATGATGGATTGTGGTAAAGCTAAGTTGCTATACTCTGCTTTTAGTCGCTTTAATTAAGAAAAAGATTCGCATAATTATAAAACTTACTCTAAAGCATGATCATTTAGCAATAACTTCAATACATAAAAAATATAATAAGAATGGGAGTAACCCTTTTATAAATAACTTGAAGTAATTCTAATTATTTCAGAATTATTACGAGGTAAACTTTATGTTTTCTCTCTGATACTTACAATTAATAGGAAGACTGTTATCCTTGTTCTGGTGAAATTCGCCTTCAAAGTGAGCAACTTGATGGAAAAATTCAGACTTTTCTGAATTGAGTTTTGACATGGTCCTTGAATGAACATCTTAGCTAAGGTGTTATATGGAGGCAGCCCTCTCAGGTTCATCGACTCAATTCAATTTTAGAAAAGCCAGGGAAATACACAGGCTGGTCAAAAGTGTTAAAGATGTGTTAAAATTCTGATGTTTTAGGGGTAGATACTTAATGCTCAGGAGGTCTGAGGTTTGGTAGTGAGCAGAAGTGACTCAGGGACACAGAAGTACCCCGAAGCTGGTTGAATTGACGTTACCCTAAGCTGAGAGCTGATGTAATCTCTTGACCGTGTAGAAGACATCAAGAAAAAACAAAATTTTAGTAGCGTAATGCAAATATTTCTGCTTGATTTAGTACAGATGGGCATCTTTATGAGGGATTTTTGCTGGTATGGTTCTCAGACAAAGTAGACACAGGAGCCCTGTTGTACCACCTGGTTTTGTGACCTGGTATAAGACATGGAAACATCCACTAGAAGGATTTCATTCTTAGGTATTACATTACACTTCTTGACTATTGCTGTTAAGCCAACAAGTGAGATTTATGGTATTTGTGTAGGTAAAGGGGGATTCTTATAATAGGAACTTTTGCCCTAATCTATTCAGAATTCAGTGTTGGGGATTCGCCCACCCACACTATGCAATGGCCCCTCAGTATTCCAGGACTATGGAGGAGAAGATAAGTCAGAAGAAAGAGAGGCCTTCCAGTTAGTGTGGGGAGGGCTACGAAACACTAACATACCCATCAAAGCTGGCTCGAGAGGCAATATCCTGGCAATAAAAGACACTGTGCCTGAATTGCAGAGCAAGATGAGGGGTGGGTGTTTTCCAAACCACTGAACCACAAAGAGAGTAAACCCCATAAGAGGGACATTCCAGAAGAAACCAATTACTATCAGGAAATTTGTCACTGCCAACGGGCAATGGCGGCAGACTTCCAGGAGGGAAGCAGGTAAGAGCTAATCAGGGATATAGGGATATACCAACAGCTACTTCTTAGCAGGACCTCAACTCTTACAAAGAACTAGGTTATAGAAAGTTTTTGCTAGGTAGAGCACTTAGATTAATTTAGCGTAACTTTCCTCAAATCAATGTTAGGAATTGGCTTATTGGGGATTGAAATTCATCAGTTACTTGGAACCTGCTCTGAAGTCAAGCTCTATGTGTATTCTGATTCCCTAATATGTCCCTTTTATAGCGTTACATATTTTTCAAAAAGATGA
This sequence comes from Phoca vitulina, assembly GCF_004348235.1. Taxonomy (NCBI): domain Eukaryota; kingdom Metazoa; phylum Chordata; class Mammalia; order Carnivora; family Phocidae; genus Phoca; species Phoca vitulina. The sequence goes on from NW_022589720.1 coordinate 17,414,991, forward strand.
CATTCGTATTATTTCCTTTGAGAATTACTGAATGTATAAGGCGAGCAAATCATACTATTATGTCTATTTTGCTGATGAAGAAATCAAGGCTAACATAAATTAAGTGCAGCCTGCCTGAGGTCACAGGGATAATAACTAAAAACCATAAGCTAGACTTCAGGTTTGCTGACGCTCCCTTGTTCTACGTTCATTTGACACAGAATTTGGCAAATTGGTTTCTTAAAGGACTAGATAGTAAGTGTTTTAGAGTTTATAGCAAAAACGGCAAAATTAAGGATATTTTGTAGGTACTTAAAATAATTCAAAATGTAACCATTAAAAATATAACATCTTTGTTTGTGGTCTATACAAAAATAGGCAGTAGGTCAGATTTGACCCACTGGCCTTAGTTTATCAACTCCAACTATACCAATGCTGCCTTGAATAGTTATTTGCAATTGCAACTTAATCTAATAGTCATGTGTTGAATAGTGCTATCTCTAGTGTTGAACTGTGCATCTCTTTTACTCAACTTGTGTTTTGTAGAGAAAAAACTTAGATAAATCCTGATCTACACAGAACACTTTATGAAATAACAGTGATATCTACAACCTTATAAAATAGTATAAATAATTTATATACTTTATATACAGTAATATTTTGATTTCAGTTAAACACTTGTCAAATCCAATCCCTTTTAAAATAAAATTATCCTGACTTGCAGTAAAATAAATTTATACTTATATTTTTTTCTCCATAGGTAAAATTTGTAGGTTGGAATAATCACATAGTATATCTTATAGCATTTCCAAAAGTAGACGAAAGTCATTCATTCTCCATTGTACACTCTGTCCAAACAATGATGACCTTGTGACTTTAATTACGATTTTTTTATGATAATGTAGAAAGGAATTCTAAGCTTATAAACATACACAAGCATAGCTCTTTAATATGTTTTTTCCTCAGGAGAAAATTAACCTAAGGATGTAAGCTTTGGAAAAAGACTTTGATATTTTACTCAAATATAAGTAAATGGGAGATTTTTATTAAATATAAAAACAAGAAAAAATGTCAATATGCTCTTTCATATAGCAATTAAAACCAATCATTTTGTCTTCCCAGTTTTCCAGGCCTTTATATTCTCCATGAATAAGTGATGAATTAAAGACAGTGACAGCAATTGTTGGTATTACAAATGAAATGACATTTAAAAATCACTAAAAAGGATTATAGCTCTGCTATGAGTTTTTAGTATTTTTTATCTTGAAATTTTTAAGACAAAGCCATTGTTTCTTTGAGAAAAGTTTATTGACTGAACATTTTTGTAGATAAATGAATGACCTTTTCTTTCTCCTCTTATTTGTACACATAGAAATTACCTAGGGAAAAGAAAGTATCAATTTGTCATTCTATAGCATGATATACGAATTGAAGTAATCTCAGGAAAGGCTTGGAATCTAAGTTTACATGAAAAACATCAGATTCTCTTGGAGAACCAAGGTAACCACAGAAGTCTGCCAAATAAATAAGCGCTGTCTTTCTACATCATGCCATGTTCAAGGTCTTCCTTCAGAATATGGGCAAACATGGCACTGAGTAGAAAGAATATGCAGGAGTGTGGCACTTTGTGTTTGACCCGAAACCATTTTTCTACCCTGACTGGACACCAATGAATAGCTCTAGAACTTGAAATGTGAGTTGACTCTGAATTTACTGTAATGGCAAAATGAGGTTATAAAATATGTAGAGATAGTGTTATTTTGCGTTATTGATGTCTACCTATTTTGTTCATGAAAAAAAAATGTAAGTGGATGATTATTTCTAAAATACCATGATTGTTAAGTCATGTAGCAGGCCACCAAGCACTTGCTCACACACTTGCGCATGGATATATCTGACATTCTAATATGCATTTGAGGAAATCAACGTAAAAAATAGGTAGTGGTTTCAATAGAGCATGGTAGAATGACACTGTGGAGAGAAAGCAAATCACTTAGTTTAAAAGGAAAAATGAGACCTAGTGATGGTGTTTTTTCTATGTCAACTTGGCCAGGTGACAGTCACCAGCTCTGTAATCAAACAGTAATCTAGGTGTTGCTGTGAAGGTATTTTGCAGATGTGATTAAAGTTCATAATTAGTTGATTTTAAGTAAGGGAGATTATCCTAGATAATTTGGGTGGGGCTTGATTCAATCACCTGAAAGTCTTAGAGAGCATAGCTGAGGCTTCCCTGAAAAGAAAGGAAAGAGGGCGCCTGGGTGGCTCAGTCATTAAGTGTCTAACTTCAGCTCAGGTCATGATCCCAGGGTCTTGGGATCGAGTCCCACATTGGGCTCCTTGCTCCTTGCTCCTCTCCCACTCCCCCTGCTTATGTTCCCTCTCTGGCTGTGTCTCTCTCTGTCAAATAAATAAATAAAATCTTAAAAAAAAAAAAAAAAAGAAAAAGAAAGAAAGAAAGGAAAAAGAAAGAAATTCTGCCTGTAGACAGTGGGTTTGCCTGTGCCCCAGAGATGCAGCATGCCCTACAAATGTTGAACTTATCTACCCAGCTCCTATATTTTCATGAAAAGCCAATTCCTGGCAATAAAATTCTTAATACATATACCTACTGGTTCTTGTTCTCTGGTGTAACCCTAACTGATATACCTAGACACTCACTTGATGAAAGATTTAAAAACTTCCTGCAAAATTCCCAAAGGGAAAGTAAATCTTTTTAATGTTAACATCAAATACATAGTGGTTGGCTAACAATAACAACAACACAAATAGTAGCCCCAACAAAAACTAAACACCTAGGGATCAAGAGTATAACATGAAACAGAATATGGAATAACAGATTCAGACATAGATTATTAATTAGATTCTGTTGGGAAAAGAGAAGTATGGTCCCCTTTTTTCCCACAATCTCGCCCCCTTTTCTAACATTTCTTTTTTTTATTAGTTTTATTTTATTATGTTACCTTAGTCACCATACATTACATCATTAGTTTTTGATGTAGTGTTCCATGATCCATTGTTTGTGTATAACACCCAGTGCTCCATGCAGAACGTGCCCTCCTTTATACCCATCACCAGGCTAACCCATCCCCCCACCCCCTCCCCTCTAGAACCCTCAGTTTGTTTCTCAGAGTCCATAGTCTCTCATGGTTTGTCTCCCCCTCCAATTCCCCCCCTTCATTTTTCCCTTCCTCCTATCATTTTTTTTTTTTTTAAACATATAATGTATTATTTGTTTCAGAGGTACAGGTCTGTGATTCATCAGTTTTACACATGTTCAGATGTTTGCATTACTGAGATATTTGCTGCATCAAATGCAAGTATAAAGATAACTCTGCAAAGGCTAACTTCTCTATTCTCTGTATTCTACTCCCATCTGTGTCGGTGGTAGATAGAACGCTACAATAATCCCAAGGATCCTCACTCTTTTATAATAGTAAAAGAAATTTTTGCAGATGTAAATAAAGTAACAATTAATTGTAAATAAGGAGATTATCCTGGTGAGCCTAATCTGATTTAATGCACCATTTAAAAACAGAGCATTTAGTCCAATAGGGGACAGAAGAGGAGGTCAAAGATTTGAAAAACGAGGGGGTTGTTTCTGGCTTAAAGATAGAGAAGACCCTGTAAAAAAAGATCTACAAGTCGCCTCGATCTGAGAGAGAATCCCAGCTGATAGTGAAAAAAGAGGAACTTAGTACTACTACAATGGGAAATTTCTTCTGCCAAGAACCTGAATGAGGTTGGAATCTGACTCTTCCCTAGATCCTCCAGATAAGAGGCCAGCCTGGGTGAAACCTTGACTTCCACTTTGTGATGCTATAACTAAAGAGCACAGTTAAGCCTGCCCAGACTTCTGGTATACAGAAATGTAAGATAATAAACAGATGTCCATTTATGCTACAAAGTTTGTCATAACTTGTTACACAGCATAAGAAAACTAACATCATCCCTTGCAAGATACTTGAGTCTCTTTAGTTCTAATAGCACAGTTTATTTCTTGTTTTATCACAAGTGCTCAGTATCCTGCCAGGCATATAATATGTATTCAATACAAAGCAGTTAATTACATGAATGAATAGAATGCCACAGAGGACCTTATCAACTGGCCTTTAATGACTTGGCTTAGACTAGTCCTTTCCCTTACTCTATGTGTTAACTCAATATAACTAACGTAGAAAAAAAAAGAGTAAGACTGGGTACTTCCAATTTTTAAGATAATATTCATAGATAATATGTCAATAGCCATATGCATTCTTATCCCATTTTAATTTTTGATGTGTGACTTGTATATTTTAACATATCCAAATTAATCAGGACTGGGAAAATTGGGTTAATGTAGAAAGACATCCCAATTGCCTTCCAGTGAATTATAAAGGACTTAGATGGATCTAGAGCGGAGCTGTCCAGAAGTCTGGGCTTTCCCTAATTTGTTCTAATTCCAATATGGTAAGTATTCTACTTCAATGGATCAGGCAAAGTATATATTATTTGGGGGGGAGGAGGAGGGGAAGGAATCATCTGGATACTGAGAGATCCACAGGTTAAATAATCAAATGAATCATTTTATGTAGATGAATAAGGTCCCATATCAATTTTCTTTCAGAATTAGAAACATATTAATAGTGTCTTAATTTTGGGCATTTCAGAAATAGTTTGATCAAGGAATGTTTTGTTTCATTTTGGGGGGATTTCCCCAGAATTACTTGAAGTTAATTTGCAAATTACTCATAGTGAGAATTTTGAAGAACAGGTACACTTGAAACCTCAACTAGTAGGATTTATTAATTATTTATATATATATATATATATATATTTATTTATTTATTTCTCAACTAGTATAATTTAGCTTCTCTGAGAACATTCCTTGGTGTGAGAAAACAGGACACTTCAGTACAACAGACATTATATACAATTATTTATAATGTATTCTCTTTCATTTGTTCAAAACACCAAGAAACTTCAAAAATATTAAAACAAAACCTGTGGAAAGGTTAGGATTCTCCAGTCCTTGGGTTGCCTGTGCTGACTTTCCAACATTAACACTTATGTGGCCATAACGGCCCCACTATGCTGGGAATGAAATGAGAACTCCAAAGCTGGGAGAAGTGAGTTAAGTTTTCAAAACCTTTGTTTTGAAATTCGTAAAATATGGAGAACAGTCCCTACCTTTAAGATCTTTAGCTAATTTCAGTAATACATTCAGGAAAGCTTCAGTAATATTTAGTTCTTAATAAATGGTAGGTGATATTGACTATTACTTTTAACAATATAATTTTAATAACAAGTAGCAATATTTTTATTTAAAAACATAGATGCAAACCAAGAGGGATCTGAAAAGGACATTGGCCAAATGTAATCGTGAAGTAGAATATGTTGTGTTCACATTTTAGACCATAGTACAGGTTTTAGTTTTTTCTGTTAAATAATAAGAAAACTGAGCTTTGCACAATTTCAGTGTTACTATTTTAACATTTATTAGTGGGTAAAGTATTTTTTCCAAAGGAAAAATGAGATTATCTCTCTGTGTATAAACATTTTTCCTTTATGCTCTGGGAAAAAATAAGATAAGATAAATAGATAAATAAATAAATAAACACATTACCCATTTTTCATAAAGGAAGACTGAATCATTTACTCTCCTGACCTCTGATAATCAAAAGAGGAACTCAATTTCATATCATGTAGAATACATTTTTATCATAAGCTTGAGGAATTACTGTTCTGCTCCCATTAATGAAAACACAAGCATGATTTTAATTAGCCTGAATGTGCCCTGAAAAAGCACAAATCCCTTAATCAGATATGAGAGATGAATGCTGGACACCACCTTTACGTGCCAAATTTATCATATCCAAAAAAGAGAAAGAAAAAAAAAAACCCACAAAACCTTATTCTTTCTTCCAATTATTTCTTCTAATGAAAATTATAGGTTCCATAATAAATACAACATAATTAAAGATACAATGAATTCATCAAAGAAACAGCTTTCATTTCACTATATATAAACCTGGTTTAATAGTTATAATAATAAAACTGCTTTTACAGAGGAGATATTCGAGTTGTCCATTCATAATTACAGGCACGATAATTCCTCACTTGAGTAGATCTTCAATCAAACTACTAGTTTTTTAAAGAACTTCACACTATCAGATTTATAGCCCAGTTATCACCCTCTTCTAGGAAATTTGCAAATCTTTTCCCTTGGTATGTTCACTGTCATTGTGAGAGGCTTTCTTCTTTTTAGTAATGCAATTCCAATTTTCCCTGGAATTGTATTTTATATGGTGTGTTCCATTCTCATTTTTTGGAGTGAAAATACATACTGATACTCATTCTATTTAATCATCTTGCTATCATTTCTAGGATCAAGTACACATGCAATTTAAATTTATTTTCTTTGCTTTGCAAAAAAAAATTACTAGGTATTATGTCTAAAATCAGAATTGGGCTTTGTTTGCATATTAAAAGGAGATAAAAGTAATTTCAAATCATAGGAATTACATGGATGTCTCACATGCAATGCCAATTATTCAGTTATTTGGCAAAATATGTTTTGTAATGATATTTGGGATTTTGGCAAATTAACTCTCTGTTAATTTGTAAACATTCAGGTGTTTCTCCCAAAATAATTCTAGATCTTCACTTTTGATCTTTTACCTTACATTCAAGCCCACATCTGAAATGTGTGCCGTTATAGTGATTTCCCCTTCTTTATCTACAGTTCATTCTGTGCTCCAGATATTCTCTGCATTTAATCTGTCCGCAGAGTCAAGAATACCAAAGTCTTTTTTTTTTTTTTTTTTTTTTAAGATTTTATCTATTTGCGAGAGAGAGAATGAGAGACAGAGAGCATGAGAGGGAGGAGGGTCAGAGGGAGAAGCAGACTCCCTGCCGAGCAGGGAGCCCGATGTGGGACTCGATCCCGGGACTCCAGGATCATGACCTGAGCCGAAGGCAGTCGCTTAACCAACTGAGCCACCCAGGCGCCCCTAAGAATACCAAAGTCTTAATGCCAGGTAAGCTGATGTCTTTTGATTCCCCTACACGTATACACTTTACACTATTTTATATCCATGCTATATTTTAAATAATAAGTTCTTTTTTGTTGTTAATTTTTAATCTTCCCAAGTGACATCTCACAGGTTAATGAAAAATTAGTGGAAAAAAAAAAAGTAATGTCTATTGATAAGTAAATGAGAATGTGACTATAGATATACTGATTCAGAAAGTCAATTTGGGACAATAATTTGGAAATTCAAACATAAAATACACTACTCAAAACTATTTGGCTGTTTTGGATCAGAACCTTAATTTGTTACTAAGAATATGTAGAAAATCCACACACACACACACACACACACACACACACACACACACATCAATGCACACATGGAAAAAAACTGAAAAGAGATGATTTCCTGCTTTTTATTCTGTCCTTTTCAAGGACAAAAGGCAAATTGCTGAGCAAATAGTAAAGGAAGCTTATTTGGGCTAACTTTTTGTTCCGATACAATACATAAAAATGTTATCTTTGTTTTTCCAATATTCTTAATATTACATTAGAATCAGACAGATTGCCCTGTTCATATTCTTACTCCTTCCATTCACTAGAAAATAGATTCATGCGAAAGTAGTTTGTTTTGTTTACAAACTATTGTCACAAAAATGAGAGTTCATAATTCTTTAATAGCCAAGATGATTCATGGGGGAAGACTGCACAAAGCATTTGCACATCTCTTTTACTTTTTCAACCCTGTTGTAAGAAATGGGTGGAATGCTAACTTATCATCTTTAGTAGATTTATGAATAAATAAAATGGAGTAATAATAGTAAATCACACTGAAATGGTCACATTAGTATGTTCTTCTACTGTTTTCACATAACAGTGCCATATTTTGTGACTTGAATTCTACACAGAACACTGGGAAAACAAGACTACATAGGTATCCCCTGCTTTTTCAAGTTCACGTTAGGTCACCTCGCTTTTAGAATGACCTCAATTAGTACCTGTTTTTGATAACTAAAAGAAATCTAAAGAGGATTTTTGCTTTTATGAAAAAGAGAGAAGACTGAAAATAGTGTTCAGCATTTATTTTGCAATGAATTCTTACAGAGGCAGTGCGTATCCTGAGCCTTGAGTGTGGTCCCGCCCAGCTCCTTCCCTGGGAACCACACCCAGCCATCTTAGCATCACGTCCCCAGAGCTTGGAACTCTGTCTGTGAGCATCTGTGCTTTAGCTCTACTTAGTTTGTGCATCCATTAGCAAGATGTGTGTAAAGTATGAGAACAGCCTAAAATAGGTCATTTTGGGGGTCTGGGGGGGTCCTCAAAAATTTTTCCTTATAAATTAATGGGGATTGCTTCTTTATGTCATTTCAGCTTATGAAAGGTTTCATAGGAATGCTCCATTTCTGATAACGGAAATCTGGATATCCTTAAGATAATAATCTTGATGATACCGGGAAACTATCCATGTGTGTGCGTGCGTGTGTGTATGGGTTAAATATATATGCCAGGTGAGATGACCTCTTTTGATTATATATATACAGAACCTATTCCATCACAACCATGAAATTGTGATCCATAGACCCTTTTCCATTTTAATGTTTATTTGTGTTATATCAGTATGTAACAGAATTATCTGGAAATTAACACTTAGAGGAAAGTCCCCACTTTACAATAGCAATTACACCTTATAAATTGGACTGAGAGCTTTGTTTTTCTTATTATTTTTATTTTTTTAAATTTTATTATGATATGTTAGTCACCATACAATACATCATTGGTTTTTGATGTGGTGATCCACGATCCATTGTTTCGTATAACACCCAGTGCTCCATGCAGTATGTGCCGTCCTTAATACCCATCACCAGGCTAACCAATCACCCCTTCCCCCTCCCCTCTAGAACCCTGTTTGTTTCTCAGAGTCCATAGTCTCTCATGGTTCATCTCTCCCTCCAATTCCGCCCCCCCCATTTTCCCCTTCCTTCTCCTAATGTCCTCCATGCTATTCCTTATGTTCCACAAATAAGTGAAACCATATGATAATTGACTTTCTCTGCTTGACTTGTTTCACTTCGCATAATCTCCTCCAGTCCCATCCATGTTGATGTAAAAGTTGGGTATTCATCCTTTCTGATGGCTGAGTAATATTCCATTGTATATATGGACCACATCTTCTTTATCCATTCTTCTGTTGAAGGGCATCTCGGCTCTTTCCACAGTTTGGCTATTGCAGACATTGCTGCTATGAACATTGGGGTGCATATGGCCCTTCTTTTCACTACATCTGTGTCTTTGGGGTAAATACCCAGTAGTGCAATTGCTGGGTCATAGGGTAGCTCTATTTTTAAATTTTTGAGGAACCTCCATACTGTTTTCCAAAGTGGCTGTACCAACTTTCATTCCCACCAACAGTGTAAGAGGGTTCCCCTTTCTCCACAACCTCTCCGACATTTGTTGTTTCTTTCCCTGCCCATTTTGCCATTCTAACTGGTGTAAGGTGGTATATCTCAATGTGGTTTTGATTTGGATTTCCCTGATGGCTAATGATGATGAACATTTTTTCATGTGTCTGTTAGCCATTTGTATGTCTTCTTCATAGAAGTGTCTTTTCATATCTTCTGCCCACTTTTTGACTTGATTATTTGTTTTTTGGGTGTTGAGTTTGAGAAGTTCTTTATAGATCTTAGATACCAGCCCTTTATCTGGACTGAGAGCTTTGAACAGAACAACATCTGTCGGCTCAAATTTGTCCCTGTAGGGTGGGATGTGATTAAACATAGAGTGTAGAGAATTTATGAAGAATAACTATGGTTTTCTTAATTATTTTAATGGTTATTTCTTTCTTTTTAATTTAATGGGTATTCAAAAAACTGTTCAATAGGGGATTTTATGTTTAATACTATTAATAAAATTAAATGAAAAAGATATATAGTATCATTAAAATAGCATGTAAGAAAAATGCTAGTGCTAAAACAACTCTTTATTTAGTAGGTACCAAGAGATACATATGAAAACCATATTTCACAAAGTAAACCTTTTATTGAAAACTACTGCACCATGAGGGATATTTATCCCTTTCTCCCTGTAGAGGTATAAAAACAAAGTATGTTTTTTTTAATCATAAATTATACATTTTATGGGATATTAAAAGTAGTGCCTAAATAAACAGAATAGAAAAATTGCAAAAAATGTGAAGTTTTACTATATACGGAAATAAAAACAAAACTTTTGTTTGACCTGCTTTATTGTAATAATAAAGTCAACCACCCTTAAGAATGCATCATCTATATATCAATCAAAAATAATTACTAAAATGGGGGCGCCTGGGTGGCTCAGTCGTTAAGCGTCTGCCTTCGGCTCAGGTCATGATCCCAGGGTCCTGGGATCGAGTCCCACATCGGGCTCCCTGCTCGGCGGGAAGCCTGCTTCTCCCTCTCCCACTCCCCCTGCTTGCGTTCCTGCTCTCGCTATCTCTCTCTCTGTCAAATAAATAAATAAAATCTTTAAAAAAAAAAAAAATTACTAAAATGAATGAAATAAGCGGGGGGGGGGGGGGGAGAATTACATCATACATGAAAAAAAAGGCAAATTTTTTGGAAAAGCAAGAACCTAAGCAAGAATACAGCTATATCAGAATATATTTTCGAGATTCCCTAAACTATTAATTAATGCAGGCACTTTTTTTTTTTTTTTGGTATAAGCCCTTTAAACATAATCTGTAAAGATTAGTCATTTGTATTCTTAAGAACTCCAGAAAAATGTGCATTTCACTGCATTTCATAAATAGGATTATATTAAATAACTAAAAGACAAAAAACACTATTTTGTTTTTGGTTTCCAATTTGTTTAGTTGATATTTTGTCGTAATAAACATATGTCTTTTTTTTAAATTCAAAACAATAGAGAACCTCTTCTGTGAATTATAATTATTTTCCAGAGAGTTGTATGTAACAATGGTATTTTTTTAAAAAGCTACTTGGAAATATTTCCTATATAACCCTGGAAGCAACTTTGAGTTATAAAATCATAGAATTGTAAGTCATTTCCTGGAAATAGTGACAAAACAAAATTTAAAGAACTATAAATAATAGAAAGTATTTGGTATATTAAATATAAATGCCCTTATTTCCTACCAATAACTGCCTAATGAACACAGAACTACTGCATCTAGCAGTGACCTTTGGGAGAACATCAATGACACCAAAATAATCATTAGTAAGATAACATTACAAATTTCTAATGGCTGGTTCCTCTTAGTGTCCAATGAAACTATTTTTGTATTGGAATATGGTGCTGGAAATTGTTATTTCAATTTCTAGATGGTTCTAATACCTTGTAAAAAAAAAAAAAAAAGAAATACTTTATCTTCATGTTTGAGAATTCTCTCTTTTTCTTTCTCTCTCTTTCTCTCCCTCACTCCCTTCCCCTCTCCTTCTCTATCTTTCTCAACCTTTCTGTCTCTTTCTTGGAGTTCTAGTAACTACGCCTTCAAGTCAGTATATATTTATTGAGGTTCTACTATAAGAAATATCCAGCTCCTTCTGTATGTGGCCATCTTAAATGATATTTAGGGACCTCATGAGTGTGGCAAAAAGGCAATTTTGCTCATGTACAAGCCCCTGAATGTTTCAACTACTCTAACTTTTAGCTTGCTACCGTGTCCAGTAAACTAGAAGCACCATCTCAAGTCCACAGTTTGCTAATAAAAATGTCATCAGTAATTCAATGTTACTGCCGTTTTATTATTTGATATAAAAATAAAACAATATTAATGCGAGTGATCAAACACCAAATGCCATTTCTTCAGAGTCAGAATGGTGTTTTATAGAGAGACTCTCCTAAGGTGCAGTATTTTTTGAACAACATGAACAGCAACATTTTATCAGTGTCATGGTTATATTTTTGATAGTGAATGATATAAACTGGGACAAGAAAAACTAGATAAGGCCTATAAATTTCAAGACAACACACAGAAATGTGACTCAAATTTTACAGAAGTTTAGTTGGAACTAAATTGGTTGACACTATTCTGTCCTATAATCATGGTAAGCACACTTTGATCTGCACCCAAGTGTCAAAATTCCATCAATTAAAATAATTGTCAATCCATAGTCCTAACAGTGTCATTTATTATTACATTTATATGATAACTATGGATTACTTTATACAAAAAAGAGTGTATAAAATGTCTACATTTTTTACAAGCTGATATGGAAAATTTTAAGTGAAGAAAATAGTAGACATTATAACAGCTACCCATTTCCTTTAAAAAAAACAAATCTGTAGATTTTCAAACTCATTTGTCTGCAAAAAATACCTTTAAATATAATTTTAGGATATTTAATTATCCCAAATAATATGTTCTATGTAGAAAAATTAAAAAATAAAACAACAATAAACATTACACAACAGGGGGAGCTGTATCTATGTTACCTTGAATCTATTATCTGTATATCTGTGAGGGTGTGTATGCGTGTATGTGTGTGTGTGTATTTCTATCTCTATTTTCTACCAATGCTTTTCTAAGACAGGAAACTCAGACAAATGTATCAATATAGAAATTGAAATAATAAATTAAAAATATAAATAAAAACTGTAAATATTTTCATCCAATTTGAAAGACAAAGTGTTATTATTATTCTTTTACTTTATATAAATTTTCATACAAATCAAAAAAACCTGACATCCCAATCAAAAACTATTTTTTTTTTTTAAAGATTTTATTTATTTATTTGACAGAGACAGACACAGTGAGAGAGGGAACACAAGCAGTGGGAGTGAGAGAGGGAGAAGCAGGCTTCCTGCAGAGCATGGAGCCCGATGTGGGGCTCGATCCCAGGACCCTGGGATCATGACCTGAGCTGAAGGCAGATGCTTAACGACTGAGCCACCCAGGTGCCCCCCAATCAAAAACTATTAAGAAACTAATACAAGTAGTACATGGTGTAGAGATGAGGATACATTCAAAATGGCTTGTAAGCACCGGAAGATAATGTTAGACCATACTCCAGAAATAATATATTATTATTTACATATTTGCATTTTAGATCATCATCTTGCATAAATGCTATATGATTTGCCTGAATCTGTTTGTTAAAACCTAAAACTTTACTTACAAATCATGGGAGAAATGAATGTATGCATATACACTAAGTCAAAATACATCAGTATAACATGATGTATCACATGATGATTAGTATATATAATAAACAAAAACAGATCAATATTTTGAGTTAAAAAACAAGTTATTTTATATAATCTTCCTTCAAATCAACTCTTCTGGTAAAATATAATTTTGGTAATATTTCTCTACTTTTAGACTCCTATATTGGAATAAATGATAGCAGGCATAAATAATGGATAGGGATAGTACAAAATAAAGGAATAACAAAATAAAACAAAAGAGAGTGGTGCATACTGAGTTTGAAGAAATAAATTAATGATGGTGGTTTGATGTTTCAATGATCTGCCCAAACTGTTTCCCATTTACATCTCAGTTTGTCTTCCAAAAATTTAAGGGAAAAACGCTTTACAACGCATGATATTGACACGGTACACATTGACTTTAGAAAGAGAATTCACTCTATGAAACACAAGATGATGAAGGTAACATGCTGAGCAAGACAGTTTATAACACCAAGGATGTCTTATTATTATATGTAAGTATCTGACTTGATTCTAATATATTTTTCCATATAATGGCAAAAGTTTATTATATTGTTCTCCTTAATTTTTGCATTCATAGTAAAGATAGACTAGACACAGCAAAAATTACCTCCAAGATATGGTTAATATAATTTCCAAATGATTGACCTTCTCTTCTCACTGGCATGTTTTGTATATTTGAATCTAATTGAACTAAACATAACAGAAGATTCAGGCATGGAGCCAGCAACCTTCTTGATTGATCCTGTTCTGAATGCCAACTCTTGAAGGAGCTTCAAGAGCAGACCAACCTCTCCAGGCAATGTTTAAAATAGATTCCGTTCCTGAGCAACACAACACGGTTATACACCTGCTGCAAATGGGAAGAACTTCTGCAAGAGTTACACGTGTTAAACAGTTGGCAAACACTGTCATTTGTCATCTGTATGTCTTTTCCTGGTGAAGCCTGTGTAACAATTAAGTTTTCTTGGAGAAAACAGCTGGAGAAATAGTCAAACAATCCATCTTTTTTTAGGGCTTGATAGTTATGAGAATTCAAATAGAAAATTAACAATCTTGTGTGTCTTATATACCATTCCAACAATTCTCAGTGTAAACAAAATCCACGAGAGCATTTTGAGCCCCTAAAAGGAGACAATAATGAAGCAGGTGGAGCTCTGGTAGACCTTACTAAAAGAACTACTTTGAAAAGGGGGAAGACTGTGGGAAGGAAAAAAAAGGCAATGGGAAGATTATCTTGCCAGTGCTAATGTAAGGCACGTAATTAAAAACTTTTTTATCCAATAGGTGTGAAAGGAGACTTTTGCTAATTTTAAAAGTGAATATAAGCATAACAAACCAAGATGTGCCAGGAGGAACATATATTTTGCATGGAATCCAAAATTCTTAGAATACAATATAATAGTAAGAGCCCTATTGCATATATTTTCATTTAATTGCACTTTTATGATTATCTTGCCCATTTTGAAACAGAGAACATGGCACTCTCTATATATATTTATAGAGAGAGAACTGCCAGCATAGTTATAATTTCAAGGTAAATTGAACTTCCTGTATTAGGAAGTGAATAATCCATTATTAGAGTGCCACGCTAACAGACATTAGATGCACAGAGTACCAGGGCAGAATAAAACATTTTGTTCATTTTTTCATGTCCTTTTTACTTTAACCAAAAATTTAGGATTCAGGTCAATTAATATGATTCTAGTTCTTTGGACAACATTTGCAGAAGAATATCCATCCCAATATTGCTTCTCACAATCAATATATTATCTTCCTTAATATGAAATATTGTAGCATGTCAAATGGAAATGAAAAGAAAGCCAGGGTAGCAATAATTATATTGGACAAAATAGACTTTAAAACAAAGACTGTAACAAGAGGCAAAAAAAGAACACTACGTAATGATAAAAGGAGCAATCCAACAAGAGGATATGATAACCGAATATTTATGCACTCAACTTGGGAGCACCTAAATACATAAAGCAATTATTAACAAACATAAATGAAGCAACTGACATTAATACGATAATAGTAGGGAATTTTAACACCCCGGTTCCATCAAAAGATAGATCATCCAGAGAGAAAATCAACAAAGAAATAGTGGCTTTGAATGACACACTAGACCAGATGGACCTAACAAATATATTCAGAACATTCCACTCAAAAGCAGTGTGATACACATTCTTTTCAAGTGCACATGGAACTTTATTCAGAATAGAGCATGTTAGGCCATAAAACAAGTTTCAATAAATTCAAAAAGATTGAAATCATAGCATGCATCTTTTTCAACCAACACAGTATGAAACTAGAAATCAATCACAAAAAATAATCTGGAAAGAACACAAATGCATGGAGGCTAAATAACATGCTACTAAACAATGAATAGGACAACCATGAAATCAAAGAGGAAATAAAAAAAAAAACACATGGAGACAAATGAAAATGAAAATACAATAGTCCAAAATCTTTGGGTTGTAGCAAAAACTGTTCCAAGTTGGAAGACTATAGCAATATAGGCCTACTTCAAGAAACAAGAAAAATCTCAAATAAACAATCTAATCTTACACCTAAAAGGGCTAGAAAAATAAAAACAAACTCAAAGCTACTAGAAGAAAGGAAATCATAAAGATTAGAAAAGAAATACATTAATAGAGACAAAAAAGAAAAAACAAAACAAAACAATAGAACAGATCATTGAATCCAGGAGCTACTTCTTTGAAAAAATCAACAAAGTTGATAAATATTTTAGTCAAACTCATAAAAAGAGAGAGAGAGGATTCAAAAAAATAAAATCAAAAATGAAGGAGGAGAAATAATAACCAATGCCACAGAAATACGAAGGATTATAAGAGAATATTATGAAAAATTATATGCCAACCAATTAGAAACCTGGAAGAAATGGATAAATTCTTAGAAACATAACCTTCCAAAACCAAATCAGAAAGGAAAAAAACAAAAACAAAACAAAACAAAACAAAAGAAAGAAAGAGAAAAAAAAAAAAAAAGAATTGAACAGACCAATTACCAGCAATAAAATTGAACCAGTAATAAATAAACCAACAAAAAAACAAAAAACTCCCATCAAATAAAAATCCAGGACCAGATGGCTTTACAGGTAAATTCTACCAAACATTTAAGAAGAGTTAATATCTATTATTCTCAAACTATTTTTAAAAATAGAAGAGGAAGGAAAGCTTCCAAATTCATTCTACAAGGTCAGCATTACTCTGACACCAAAACCAAGTAAAGATTGAACATAATAATAATAATAATAACAACAATGATAAAAAATACTACAAAAAAATAAAACAAACAAACAAAACTACAGGCCAACATCTCTGATAAATATGATGCAAAAATCTTCAACAAAATACTAGCAAATCAAATCCAAAAATATATTTAACAAAAAATTCTTCAGCATGATCAAGTGGGATTTATTCCAGGGATGGAAAGGTCGTTCAGTACTTGCACATTAATCCATGTGATACATCACATTAACAAAAGAAAGGATAAAAAAACATATAATCATCTCAATAGACAAAAAAGCATTTGACAAAGTATAATATCCATTCATGATTAAAAACTCTCAACAAAGTAGGTTTCAAGGGAACATACCTCAACGTAATAAAGGCCAGATGTGAAAAACCCATAGCTAATATTATAATCAATGGTGAAACACTGAAAGCTTTTTCTCTAAGATCAAGAAAAAACAAGGATATCTACTTTCACCACTTTTATTTAATATAGTACTGGAAGTCCTAGCCACAGCAATCAGACAAGAAAAAGAAAAAGAAAAAGACATCCAAATTGATAAGGAAGAAGCAAAATTTCACTATTTGCAGATAACATAATACTCTAAACAGAAAATTGTAAAGACTCCACCAAAAACTACTAGAACTGATAAATGAATTCAGTTAAGTTGCAGGACACAAAATTAATATACACAAACCAGTTGCATTTCTATACACTAAAAATGAAGTAGTAGAAAGAGAAATTAAGAAAATGGTCCCATTTACAATTACACCAAAAGGAATAAAATACCCAAGAAAAAAACTTACCCCAGGATGTAAAAAATTGGTACTCTGGAAACTATAAAACATTGATGAAAGAAATTGAAGATGACACAAACAAATAGAAAGATATTCCATGCTCATGGATTGGAAGAACCAATATTTTTTAAATGTCCATACTATCCAGAGCAATGTATAAATTTAATGCAATCCCTATCAAAATACCAACAACATTTTTCACAAAACTAGAAAAAAAAATCTTAAATTTGTATGGAACCACAAAAGACCCTGAATAAATAAATTAATTTTGAAAATGAAAAGCAAAGCTGGAGGTATCACAATCCCATTTTTCAAGATATACTACAAACCTGTAGTAATCAAAACAATATGGTTCTAGCACAAAAATAGACACATAAATAAATAGAACAGAATAGAGGATCTAAAAATAAACCCACACTTTTATGGTCATTTAATCTACAACAAAGGAAACAAGAATATACAATGGGAAAAAAGACAGTTTCTTCAATAAATAGTGTTGGGAAAATTAACCAGCTAAGTGCAAAAGAATGAAACTGGACCACTTTCTTACACCATATGCAAAAATAAACTCAAAGTGGATTAAAGACCTAAATATGAGACCAGAAACCATAAAATTCCAAGAATAAACCATAAGCAGTAATTTCTTTGGCATCAGCCATAGAAACAGTTTTCTTAGCTCTACCTCCTCTGGTAAGGAAAATAAAAGCAAAATTAAATTATTGGGCCTACACCAAAATAAAAAGCTTTTGCACAGTTAAAGACAAATCAGCAAAACAAAAAGACAACATTCTTACTGAATAGAAGATATTTGCAAATGATATATCCAATAAAGCATTAATATTCTAAATATATAAAGAACTTACATAACACCAAAATAATAATAATAATCATCATCTGATTAAAAATGGACAGAGGAGTTGAATAGACATTTTTCCAAAGAAGACATACAGATGGCCAACAGATACATGAAAAGATGTTCAACATCACTAATCATCAGTTAGACAAATTAAAACCACAATGAGATACCACTTTATACCTGTCGGAACAGCTAAAATCAAAAACACAAGAAATACAAGTGTTGACAAGGATGTGGAGAAAAAGGAACCCTTGTGCCCAATTGGTGGGAATGAAAGCTGGTGCAGCCACTGTGTAAAACAGTACAGGTGTTCCTCCAAAAATTAAAAATAGAATTATCACATGATCCCCTAATTCCACTACTAGGTATTTACCCAGAGAAAATGAAAACACTAATTTGAAAAGATACATGCATCCCTATGTTTATTTACAGCATTATTTACAATAGCCAAATTATGGAAGCAACCTAAATGTCTATTGTTAGATGACCGGATAGGTGTGTACACACACACACACACACACACACACACACACACACACACACTGGAATATTACTCAGCCACAATAAAGAATGAAATCTTGCTACTGATGACAACATGGATGAAACTGGAGGGTATGAGACTGAGTGAAATAAGTGAGAGAAAGACAAATTCCATATGATTTTGCTCATATGTGGAATTTAAGAAACAAACAAAGAAAAAGAGACAAACAAAAAAACATATTCAAAATACAGAGAACAAACTGGTGGATCCAGAAGAGAGGTGGATGGGGGGGGGTAGATGAAATAGACAAAGTGGATTAAGAGTACATTTATCTTGATAAGCACTGAGAAATGTACAGAATTATTGAATCATTATATTGGTACACCTGAAACTAATATAACACTGTATATTAATTATACTAGAATAAAAAAATAAAAAAAGAAATAAAAATTAAAAAAAAAGAAATATGGTAGCATATACCTATTTATTTATTTATTTATTTATTTATTTATTTTTTTTTTTTTTTAAAAATTTTTTTATTTATTTACTTGAGAGAGAGAGAATGAGAGAGCAAGCACATGAGAGGGGGGAGGGTCAGAGGGAGAAGCAGACTCCCTGCCGAGCAGGGAGCCCGATGCGGGACTCGATCCAGGGACTCCAGGATCATGACCTGAGCCGAAGGCAGTCGCTTAACCAACTGAGCCACCCAGGCGCCCGCATATACCTATTTAAAAGAATTCCTTAAAAATTACTTCCCATCAGTGGCACCTGGGTGGCTCAGTCCGTTAAGTGCCCGACTCTTGGATTTCAGCTTGGGTCGTGATCCTGGGTGGTGGGATCAATTCCCAGATAGAGCTCCACGCTTAGCAGTCTGCTTCTCTCCCTGTCCCTCTGCCCCTCCCTGCGTGCTGTCTCTCTCTCTTTCTCGAATAAATAAATAAATCTCAAAAAAAAAAAAAAAATTACTTCCCATCATTATAGACAGAGGCATACATAAATTTCAAGGGAATTCATTTACTCTTAGAAATTCAAATACCAGTTTAGGATTTCTTAACTCTGGAGTCACCTCCATCGACTCTTTCTGAACTACTTAGATACTTATGAAAATGATACACAATGATTTTTTAATATGATTTTTGATACCCTACTGTGTTTATACAACTGAATAATGATTGTTTTCACCTTTATCACCTTCACATACACAGAAATGAGCACGAGAAAAATAATGCAATATAATTGTCATGTAATTATGTGACACAAAAATGATAAAGCAATGGTTACCAGGTCTGTGATAAACAAGAAGACAATTCAAAACATGGAAGCCATAAACAAAGAAACAACCATAAAATCCTTCCCCCAATTCACTTAAAAGATTAAGCAGAATTGGTATCATTATGGTCAAGAAAATGAACTAATAACATTACTAAGGTAATTATTGTTAACCTATACCTAGAGCAGTAATTTTTCATATCATAGGTTATGATCAACAAAGAAGAATAAAAACAGAAGGAAAGGAGAGGAAGTAGTAGGGAGGAGGGGGAGGAAAAAGAGGAGGAGGAGGAATAACTGGAGGATGGAAAGAATAGAACACAATAGTGTAGACTACACTAGACTACACTGGACTAGAATAGAACAGACATTTCCGAAACAGTTTGATCTTGGAAGAGTAAATATTATTTCACATATTCTTTTTTAAATTGTATACACACAAAGCAAAACTGCTTTTTTTTTTTTTTTTTTTTTATTGTGGGCTGCAATTTAGAACATTAGAAAGCTCCTGTTTGAAAATGTTAACATATATATTTATTATAAATACCTTTTATATTTAGATTATTGATGACCTACAAATACATTTTCCCACAAAACCACATTTACAAAACTAAACTCCTATTTGATATTAAAATAACAACTTTATTCCAACTCAGCACAATTTCAAATTCAAGATTTAAAACTACTTTAAATTAAATTTCTGTCATCAGGGCCCACATGTTGGAATTAATGGCTAAATTAAAGAGCAGTTCTATAATGGTTTGGTGTCACACGTTTGAATTACTGCGTTATTCTGAAATTAGATTATACAATCTAACCTTGCCATACATATCTTTATGGTCTATACTTTGGTAATTACTATTTTTTAAAAATAGTTTTTTAAAAATGTGTTTTATGTAATGTTTCTATTTTTTTCTAATAGTTCATAGTTTGTTGTGCTACAACTAAATCATAGTGGAAGAGTAAAGACCTTCCTGTTAAAATTGTTTTGTATCAGAACAATTACAAGACTCACTATTAACACAAAAACTCCAGCTTACTTGTCACCATGGCTACAAGAGGGTTAAATTAAAATATTATTGATAAATATCTAAAAATATGCATTCTAAATAGCTTAAATTAATTCAAACCAAATTTACAGCCTTTGAATTACAATAAAGAAACAAATAAAGAACTTTTGCTTAAATTGTGTATTTAATTTCTTAAAATTAAGTGTGAAATATGCAGATTCTTTTTCATGGGTCATTATAAATTTGCATTATATTTACATTATATGCAAAAAGTTTTATCCATAGTTATTACCATCATTTATAGGTATAGGTATAGTGATAATATCTTTACTAATATTTTCTCATCTAATTTTTTAAAACAATCAATGTTGTTTCTATAATAAGCTCTAAAAGTACCACCACTGACATTCATTATATGTTTTACTTCTATGTATTTGTATCAAATTCTCTATCATACTCTTAATCAACACTTTCCTATGTCTGTATTAAATAGTAGTCAATTAGTAGGGATGTTTTAAAGAGTATATAGTGAGTGCTCAAATAAGAAAAATTACGAAATTATTCCAACATTTATAAAGATATTTATTAAATACCATTAAATAATTATTTTACCAAATTATATTTATACATGGATTCTTAGATATGTATGCATGTATTTTCATTTATTCTAAAATGCCACTTCTACTTCTTTCATTGCTTTTCATTTGAGGCTAAATATTAAATCATAACTCTGCAGGCATTTTAGCAAGGGGCAGAGCTAATACATTTCAGGCACTCAGCTTTCTGATCATTTAATTTAATATAGTCCTGCCAAAAGAGTAGAAAATGAAGGTGCCCATACCCTAATCTCTCACCTCTATATTCACTCTTCCATAGTCTATCCTGTGGTGTCAGGATCATGGATCTGTAGTAAACCTCATTTCCTGACTCTTGCCAGCTGCCTTTCTAGCCAATGATGATTGGGAGCAGTTAGAGGGCTTTGGAAAAGGGTAAAATTTTGAACGTCTTCCTTATTTTCCTTACACCACACGCAGTATATCCCAAGCAATGATAGGTGGTGCTAGGCTCCAGCTTTTCTTAGCTCCATCTGAACCAGCCGTTATCATCTTATCATGCCCTCTGAGACTCGAGACCAGTCTTTCAGGAAAAGCTCTTTGCCCAGGCAGCTGAGCACCAACTCTGTAGGACCCTCCTACCAAGCTACTAGATTTGATAAAGTCAAGTATTTCTCCTTTTCTCTTCAGTCTTGTCTCCTCTGACTTACTGCTACAAGTTTTAGTTCTGACTTATCTTCCTATTTTTTTTTTTTTTCTTTCAGTAGTCTGGTGTCTATAATCCCTTATAATGCTCTTAGATTTACTTGTCTTTATTTTATTTCGTGATGGTGGTACTCCAAAAGATTTTCTCTCTTAAAAGACTTCCTTCTTATAGGGCACAATATTCACGAAAGCTACAATTAAATATGTATCATTTCTTGAGCTCCTGAGGTAAAACTATTTTATATATATATATCTGAGAATGGAGGGAATCTTTTGTTCTGGGGGCTATCCAGTGGGATCTGGCCCAAACCCCAGTTATAGGTGTGCATTAGCAAGTGTATAGATAAATTGTAACTGTATACCAAGGAAATTGTCCAGATTCACCACCCTCCTACTACATAATCTAAATAAATTATTTTTGTTGTTGTTGATGATGACTTCCCTTGCTGTGCAGAAGTCTTTTAGTTTGATATGATCAAACTTTTATTTTTATTTGTTTATTTTTGTTTCTTTTCCTTTGTTTTTGGTGTCAAATCCAAAAAGTTAATCGGCAAGATTATTTTCAAGGAGATTATCTTTAGGTTTTCTTCTAGGAATGTTACGGTTTCACATCTCATATTTAATTCTTTAATCTATTTTGAGTTAATTATTGTATATTGTGTAAGATGGGGGCCCAGTTTCATTCTTTTGTGTATATGGCTATCCAGTTTTTCCAACACCATTTATTGAAGAGAATATTCTTTCCCCGTTGCATATTCCTGGCAACTTCATTGAATATTAATTGACCATATATGCACAGGTTTAATTCTGGGCCTTCTATTCTGTTACATTCATCTATGATTTTATGTGTTTGATGGTTTCATGCAAATACATTATAATTTTGATTATAGTAGCTTTGTAATACAGTTTGAACTGTGATGTCTCCAGCTTTGTTCTTTCTCAAGATTAATTTGGCTATGTGGGATCTTTTATGATTCCATACAAATTTTATGATTGCTCTATTTCTGTGAAAAAAAGCCATAGAAATTTTGATAGGGAATGCATTGAATCTGTAGGCTCTGTTGGGTAGTATGGACATTTTAACAATATTAGTTCTTCATAAGCATGGAGTATCTTTCCACTTATTTGTGTCCTTTTTAATTTGTTTCATCAGTTTTCAGTGTACATATCTATCATTTCCTTGGTTAAATTCATTCCTAAATATTTGATTCCTTATGATGCTATTAAAATGGGATTGTTTTCTTAATTCTCTTTCCAATGGTCTGTTACATTAATAACAAAAATAAATGCAACTGATTTTTTTATTTTGATTCTGTATCCTGCAACTTTCCTGAATTTATCTATTCATTCTAACAGTTTTTGGTGGAGCCTATAGGGCTTTCCACATATAATATCAGTCATCTGCAAACAGACAATTTTCCTTCTTTTTTCAGATTTGGATGATTTATTTCACTTCCTTACATAATTTATCTGGCTAGGAATTCCAGTTCCAGTGCTATGTTGAATAAGTGGTGCGAGTGGGCTTTCTTACTTTTTTGCTGATCTTAGAGAAAAAACATGGTAGCTGAGCTACTGTATGTGTAATCCAAATCCTATGCTCCTTAGGGAGAAGCTGGGATTTGAGGGTTATCATCCCATGGTAAGGTCCTGTTTTGGGAGCAAAGTTTATGGAGAGAGTGTGTCAGACTTTCCTACTTCATTCAAGGTGGGTATTTTCACAACCACCTGATGTGTAGGAATCACTCAACTGGTTTTCTGAATTTCTCTCAGAAAGAACTGATTAGTGTGTACCTGTATATATCAGTGCATCCATGGGAGGAGAGAAATTTAGAAAACTCCCATGTCACCGTCCTGGTGATAGCAATCATACAGGGGGTATTTCATGTTTTAAAGAAGAATTATATTTTTGAAGTCCAATTGAAAAGACCTGTCATTATATTTCAGTGCTAATTAATTCAAGTATAAATGGCTATTAATGACATATGCTGTATAAGGCACTGGAGAAATACATTTATCAGTAAGACATAATGCCAGCCTTAACATTTTTATAGTCTAAAATATTTTGTTCAATTTTCCATATAAAGGTAACATTGAGCTCTGATGTCTGGTAATTTGAACGACACCTAAGTCAAATAAATTAAAAGAACAGAATTGAACCAATATAGAAGAAAATAATCCATTCTACAATGTAAGCTTTGAGATTTCACTTCTACTTTAGTAACTCATTTCACGTTTCTGAAGAAAATCTGATGAAATATAGATTGAAGACAATATTGAAAATACAATGTAATTTCAGTTCTCCAGGCATTATTTCAAAGACAAAATGCTTATGTCATTTTGGATAAATCTTTGAAAATAAAACAGAGAAATGTTCAAGGTTCAACATTTTATTTTTGTAAAAACCAAGTTCTATATTTCAGCTAAACCCATAATTCCTTAAGTGATTATTAATTGTGCTCCATAGAATACAATATACCTTCTCTCAATAAGGACTTATGAACCTGGCTTTGGTAATGACGTATGGCAGTTTTTCAAGTATAAGTATTCCAAAATAAAGTTACATTTATCTTTTATTAGAAATATTATTTACCTATAAAACATGATTTGGATCACTTTATTCTTAAATATATTCTTCAAAAGAGTGAGTCAAATTTTCATTATTAAAATTGGCATACAAAGAAATAAAAGGTTAGCATTTCATATTTCAAAAACTTTAAGAGAATGATTAAGCCGTATGAGTTAATCATAACATCTCAATTATATAAATAAGAATTCTGGACTAAATTTAAATTATAAAGTATGTCCAGGGTTATACACAATTAAGTACTTAAGACTTACATATACCTTTAAGCTAAAAAGACATTCAATATCAGTTCAGAGTACTCCCAGGGAGGTTAAATAGATGTGACTCATTCAAAGGCATTTGCTGGTTGTGCCAGAGTCAAGCCTAAAGTGGAAAATTAGATATGCCCTAATAGGGTTGGCAAATATCCACTAAACACACAGCTACTTTGCTTTCTCTTCCTATAGAATCACTACTCCAACCTTCACTCAGACTAACGCTTCATAATGCTTCACCTCTTTGTACATCAGGTTAAATCATCACATTCACACAGGACTAATGAAAAGTTGGGCAACTTTGATTCACAACTTGCCTCCATATTAATAAATACTGTAACTGAAAAAAGTCCTATATACAATTTAGTGTCTAGTGCACTGTCTTATTCTGGAAATGAATAGTTACACAAAGCAAAAACTATATGTAAGCTTCAGTTCTAAACAAATGTGCACAGGTCTATCAGCAGATATATGTTCAACATTTAAATGAACAAATCTTGCACAGGTTCATGAAAAATTCAGTATCTTTCCATGAAGCCCCAAGAGCTTAAACTTGGTAATATACCTTTTGTAAGGTAGGTCATTTTAATATCAAGAATATCTCATTTTCCAATTTTGGCTTATTTTTAATCATTAATATTTTAAACCCTAAATACCAAGAGACTCCCAGGAGTATTTTCAGAGTTCTTAAATAATTTCAGGAGATATTTCAAATCAGAGAGAAAATAATGTGTCTGCAACCTCTGTAGTCCTTTCCTGTCTTACACAAAGTGTATTTGTGTATAAATACATGCAGAAAAGTCTATTTTGACTTGATTGTATGGACATGATCACTTCTAGATATCACATTTTTGACTAACACCAATGAATGAAATATAAAAAGAGAAACTTAAGATGGGACCAGAATACTCATTTTTGGAATATTATTTTTGTTATGCTTGCTAAAGAATCTACCCAATAGTATTTTGGAGGCGTTTTTTCACATTCTCTAAGTTTGGTAGCTCTGTGTTAACTGTGGCTGATTTACAAATTATTATGCACTCGCAATTTGGACTTATGATCTACTGTTTATCAGAAAAATAACAAAACATTATCATAAAATACTGTGTTTTCTTTAATCTTTCATATTTCCAATGAGCAGAAGAATGCTCTCAATAAAAATGTTAGGCAGAAATCTAACCTCATTATATGCAACTTTACTCAACATTTTATTTTTCCATTCTTTCTATAATTTTCCACTCCATAAATATGAAATTTAAAACTTGGGACTTATATGTAGTAATGAAACTATAAACTCTTTACGGTTTTTCTGTGAATATCCAAAGAAAATACTGCATTGCAATGCAGTTGTGATTACATGACTGACATCCCTTTTTACTGAGGAAAAACCTGAAAAAAAAGTATCGCTGAACCATAGTGTCAATTAATTTGGGATTCACAGAACAGCTGTGAATGTTAGGAGCCCTATGTAGAGCTCTTCCCTGGACCCCTGTGGATTATCTGTCATGGTTAAAGGAAGCAGAACAATTTGCCAGAGGAATACCCAGAGGGAACGAACTCCTAGGAAAGCAAAGAGAAGACTGTGGAGCGGTCACTCCCTAGTGTGATTGGAGACAGCTGCATGGGGAAAAGAGCTATGGCGGTCAAAGTGGAGGTGGGATGGAAAATAATGAAAGCACTGACGAAAGAGACCAATGGTGTAGAGATTCAGTTTACAAACCCAGGTCTGTATCCATAACTCAAATCTAGGAGAAGAGTTTCTGCACTTCAAAGAGTCTCAAGGAGATGGTTTATTTTTATTTATTTTTTTTTTTTTAAAAGATTTTATTTGTTTATTTGACAGAGAGAGAGATAGCGAGAGAGGGAACACAAGCAGGGGGAGTGGGAGAGGGAGAAGCAGGCTTCCGGCTGAGCAGGGAGCCCGATGCAGGGCTCGATCCCAGGACCGTGGGACCATGACCTGAGTCGAAGGCAGACACTTAACAACTGAGCCACCCAGGCGCCCCGAGATGTTTTATTTTTAATACAATTCAAAAGCAACAATAAAATGCCGGTACTGTACCTACTTCCTAGGTGTCTAAAATGATACGATTACAGTTCATGAATGGAATCATCAACCAACTTAATTTCCCCAGAGGATAGGAAACACAAACATAGCAGAGCTAACATCACTCCATTTGTCATTGGCAGCTTCTACTTATGATTTTGAAATTAGTATTAGTTACTAAGGTTGACTTCTACAAAAAAGATAACAAAGACATTTTGCTACATTATCTTTATCATATTTTGTTACATTACGTATTTTAACTGCAATGCAATGAAAACTTCTGTATTAATCCAACATCTATATAGCATTATGTATGATGTTAAGGTAAAAGAAAGAATGGAATTCTAATGCAAACTGGGGGATATGAGAAGCCACTTAGAAGAAGTATCATCAACTGAGACCTAAATAATAGCTTCACAGAAGTGGAGTGGTTGGGAAGAGTTCCAGAAAGAACTGAATAGAATTTTCAAAAGCCTTGGGATCTGAATAAACATGCTGTCTCTAGGGAATTTTAGACTTTAATATAATTTGAGCTAAGGATGCACTAGAGAGTATTGGATTAAGCTAAACATTGTGTGTGTATGCGTGTCTGGTGTGTGTGTGTGTGTATTTTAAAGCTTAGTGGCTTTACAGAGTAAAAAGATTTACCTCTTACGAATCTGCAATTTGGACAGGGCTTGGCAGGAACAACTCATCTTTGCCTACTTGGCATCAGCACTCAGCATCATCTGAAGGCTCCTGCACTCCCACATTGGGCGGTTGATTCTGGCTGTCAACTGAGACCTCAGCTGGGGCTCTGATCAGAATCCTTACAGGTAAGGGGCGCCTGGGTGGCTCAGTTGGTTAAGCGACTGCCTTCGGCTCAGGTCATGATCCTGGAGTCCCTGGATCGAGTCCCGCATCGGGCTCCCCGCTCAGTGGGGAGTCTGCTTCTCCCTCTGACCCTCACCCCTCTCATGTGCTCTCTCTCTCTCATTCTCTCTGTCTCAAATAAATAAATAAAATTAAAATAAAAAAAAATAAAAAAAAAAAAGAATCCTTACAGGTGGGTGCTGAATTCCAATGATGGGCATCACATTTTTATCACCCAGCCTTAGAAGTCATGCACTGTTCCTTTTGCCACATGCTATTCATTAGAAGTTAGTTACTCAATCCCGTCTATATGCACGGAAAAGGAAATTAGACCTCATCTCTCAATGTATAAATGTCAATAGCAGATAGTAAACTAAACTAAATTAAAAATGGTAAAATATATCCATCCTGGTGATTTTCAAACAGACAGGAGGCACTATCAGATATGTGGTTTATGTCGTGCTCTCTGGCAGCTTTGTGGCAAATTGGTAAGAGAGGGCTTGCATTTAATGGAAGGGAGAATAGTTAAGAAACTATTGCAGAAATTAGCAATGACACCGTGGGTTATAGCAGGGAAAGGTGGAAAAGATCAGATGACAAATGCACTTTCAGGAAAGAGGAAGGGACCTAGAAAGGCAAATGCTGCAGAGAGGTAGGGTAAAATGAGGAAAACTTGTCATATATTTTGGAAACAATCTTAGCATAAATGCTGAATACTGGAGGAAGAAAGATTGAAACAATTTCTAAGGCTAATGAAACACTGGAAACTTGAGAAGTGCAAATACATAGAGGATAGTCACTCGAGGCATGAGAGAAGACTGCATAGTAAGTAGCTAGAGGATGTGGATGCAAAGCTGACACTTCCTTTTATTTATATTTGTCTTGGATCCCTGTTTTAAAACGGGTTAGGTTGACATTTCACTGGAAGCAGCTGAAGTTACATTGAAAGGGGAAGGCGTGGAGGTGTAGGATTCTGTGCTTCCTAACACCAGAGGAAGGGTCAGCTGTTGGGCAGTCTTCTACAGCGACGGATGGACAGTGCACAGGTTCAGATAAGGTACAGGTGAGAGAGGGACATGATTTGTTGAAGTAGGGAATCTGGCCAAGAATAGCGAGAAAATTACTGAGTTTGGAGAACCATCAGTATACTTTGGCACTAAAGTAGATATCTTGAAAAGTAAGGTGCAACAACAGGAACTTTTCATTATATCTTACTATCCTGCAACTTATGGGCTGCATAAAAACGAGTTTATTTCTTAACTTCTCATTGTCTCAGTTTCCTTATCTGTAAAGCAGGGATGGTGTTTTTTAAATGACTTACTATAAGGCATAGACCTAGGCTGGTGTGTGACACATAGTGTATCCATATAAACATTAATTGATCTTATTAAAGAAAATAATTGTATTAAACTAAAAGTGCTTCAACCACAGAAAACAATGGCATTGACCATTGTAATTCCCTCTACATTAATAATCTAAGTAGAGGTATGTTAATTCAGCACGTTGGGGGCAATATTACTTAACAAAATATTTTTAAATGAACGTTGTTCAAACAGCAGAAAAAAATGGATTCATTTTCTTGTTATTAAAATATTTTAAAATATGTTCCCAAACATACCATATAATAATGAACATATGGATAGTTTTTAAACCATCCCAGATATAATCATAGCTTAAAATAACACATTTTCTTTCACATGAAGGCATACTATTACGAAATTTCTTCTTTGAACCAGTATCTAACCAAATAGATTTGGTGATTTCTAGCTAACTTCTCATTATTCAAATGAGTTGATGAATAAATAATTTTCTTGGTTCTCAATTGCCATATTCATTAAGATATGTCATTAATAAGACAGCTTTCAGGGCGGGGCACCTGGGTGGTGCAGTTGGTTAAGCATCTGACTCTTGGTCTCAGCTCAGGTCCTGATCTCAAGATCTTGAGTCTGAGCCCCATGTGGGGCTCCACAATCAGGGCTCAGCACAGAGTCAGATTGGGCTCCTCTCTTTCCTTCTCCCTATGCCCCTCCCCCACCCTCGCACGTGGGCACTCGCGCGCTCTCTCTCACTGGCTCGCAAATAAATAAATCTTAAAAAAGAACAGCTTTCTGGGATTAAAAGAACACAGAAAAAGAAAAAATACTACAATAATAATGTAGTTTATCTAATGTTAGATGTGTCCTAATTTTTAAAATGTTGAAGTAAAAAAAAATAAAAAGGTAGAATGAGCACGTACAGTAAAGGAACAACATTATTTTGTCTACGTATGATGAGTATAATTTTTTGGAGCATCATTATGGATATGTCATGATTGCACATTAAAAAAAGATTAAGAAGATATTAGAGACTGGATTCCAACACTTGCTTTTTAGTTAATAAAAATTTTGATTTGGATTTTTATTTGCCTATTACAAAATTGTTATTTCAATACCCGTCTCTCACTGAATGCTACAGTCAACATCCAAATAATCAAACAGAAGCCTTGCACTTATCTTTTAGATTACTTTTCCTCTCACAGCCTAGATCCAGATCATCCCAAGCTTTAACAACTTTCCTTTCATAAATCTCCCGCCAAGTTCACCATTTTTTCTTCTCCACCAGACCCACCAGTCCCTCTCCTGGATCACAGCAAAGCCTCCTGCTGCTACATTTTGACACATTACCTTTCTCTAATTTGTCCTCCCAACTTTAGATGGAGTGATTTGCTTATTTTTCAAACGTCATATCTCATTGTATTATCTGCTTCACAACTTCAAGGACTCTCCCCTGCTTGGACCGCACTGTCAGCCTCAATCTCCAGCCTCCTCAAGCTCCCATACATCTCTAGGTCTCTGGGCTTCAGCCACACTGGCTTCAATCTCTGATACACACCAGTGTTCCTCCTTTCCAGGAGCCTCAGTAATTGCTATTCCTTGTCAGTGGACTATCCTTTCTGCCCTCTTTTTCTAAAAAAACAAAAAACAAAACAAAACCAAAAAACTCTTCCTCATTTGTGGTCTTAGTTTAATTGCTTCTTATCCAGTGACTTTTTTTTCCTGCCAAATTTCAAAAGAAGAGTTCCAAGAAATTTTTCATTCCTTACCTTTGTTTAGTCCAATCCCTGAAATTATGGCATTTTTCTTTCATGTTTATCTCAATCGAATTATTCAAGCATATTGCCTAACAGTTTCAGCACAATCAGGTTACATTAAAGAGCGAGAGAAGAAAAAAGCTGGAGGACTAGAAACCAGCGACATAGCTTCATTGTAAAAATCCAGCCAAGTTGCTTCTCAAGTTTGTTTCCCTGTTTAAATTCCTTTCAAAGACAATCATCTCCAACAATTGATTCTCATTGTGATTCTAATTTGTGGATATTTGTGAAAGACAATAAAATATTTGTAAGTGCATAGTACAGGTGTTCAGGACACGTGTTCATCGCTTCTCGGCCTTTTGGCTAAGATCAAGTGTAGGACACGTGTTCAGTAATTACCACTCTGTGACCTTGAAACTGGTGTCTTAAAACTCTATTCTCATTTAAATGCCTCATTGTTTACTAACCACAATTTCTATTCACTTAAACCCAGAGAGAAGAGCCTAAGAACTGAAAGGAAAGGAAGAGGAGAAGAAAAATGAAGAGGAGGAGTAATAGGAGGATGAGAAGGGAGTATGTGGATCTCAGAAATTTTGGAACTAGATTGAAAGAATTTTGAGAAAGGCGAGAAGTTAGAGTCCATATTTTGGGATTCAGTGTAAACAAGGTGTGTTTGTAGGAATTATATGAATGAAATAGGAAAATAAACCTTTGAGCAAAAGGAGGAAAGGCACAGGGAGGGAGGGAGATACATAAATTATTTAGAACATATCATTTGTTAGATGATTCAGACAAGTACTTTTGTGATAAATTATAATTATTTCAATTAAATTGATACTTGTGTCACTTATTTACCTCATTTGATTTTTAAGTATCATTATTGAAAATTTCCTAATTTTAGTTTAAGAATCCTAAATAAGTAAATCATATAGTTTTTTTTTATGTTCTTAATCACTATACATCATTAGTTTTTGATGTAGTGTTCCATGATTCACTGTTTGCGTGTAACACCCAGTGCTCCATGCAGAACGTGCCCTCCTTAATACCCATCACCAGGCTAACCCATCCTCCCACCCCTCTCCTCTAGAACCATCAGTTTGTTTCTTAGAGTCTATAGTCTCTCATGGTTCATCTCCCCTTCCGATTTCCCCCCTTTATTCTTCCCCTCCTGCTATCTTCTTCTTCTTTTTTTTTTTTAAGATATAATGTATTATTTGTTTCAGAGGTACAGGTCTGTGATTCAACAGTCTTACACAATTCACAGAACTCACCATAGCACATACCCTCCCCAATGTCTATCACCCACCCACCCCATCCCTCCCACCCCCCACCACCCCAGCAACACTCATTTTGTTTCCTGAGATTAAGAATTCCTCATATCAGTGAGGTCATATGATTTATGTCTTTCTCTGATTGACTTATTTTGCTCAGCATAATACCCTCCAGTTCCATCCATGTCGTTGCAAATGGCAAGATTTCATTCCTTTTGATGGCTGCATAATATTCCATTGTATATATATACCACCTCTTCTTTATCCATTCCTCTCTTGATGGACATCTTGGCTCTTTCCATAGTTTGGCTATTGTGGACATCGCTGCTATAAACATTGGAGTGCACGTATCCCTTAGGATCCCTACATTTGTATCTTTGGGGTAAATATCCAGTAGTGCAATTGCTGGATCATATGGTAGCTCTATTTTCAACGTTCTGAGGAACCTCCATACTGTTTTCCAGAGTGGCTGCACCACCTTGTATTCCCACCAACAGTGTAGGAGGGTTCCCCTTTCTCCGCATCCCTGCCAACATCTGTCGTTTACTGACTTGTTAATTTTAGCCATTCTGACTGGTGTGAGGTGGTATCTCATTGAAGTTTTGATTTGGATTTCCCTGATGCGGAATGATGTTGAGCACTTTTTCATGTGTCTGTTGGCCATTTGGATGTCTTCTTTGGAAAAATGTCTGTTCATGTCTTCTGCCCATTTCTTGATTGGATCATTTGTTCTTTGGGTGTTGAGTTTGATAAGTTCTTTATAGATTTTGGATACTAGCCCTTTATCTGATATGTCATTTGCAAATATCTTCTCCCATTCTGTCAGTTGTCTTTTGGTTTTGTTGACTGTTTCTTTTGCTGTGCAAAAGCTTTTTATCTTGATGAAGTCCCAATAGTTCATTTTGCCCTTGTTTCCCTTGCTTTTGGCGATGTTTCTAGGAAGAAGTTGCTGTGGCTGAGGTCGAAGAGGTTGCTGCCTGTGTTCTCCTTTAGGATTTTGATGGACTCCTGTCTCACATTGAGGTCTTTCAACCATTTGGAGTCTATCTTTGTGTGTGGTATAAGGAAATGGTCCAGTTTCATTCTTGTGCATGTGGCTGTCCAATTTTCCCAACACAATTTGTTGAAGAGACTATCTTTTTTCCATTGGACATTCTTTCCTGCTTTGTCGAAGATTAGTTGACCATAAAGTTGAGGGTGCATTTCTGGGCTCTCTATTCTGTTCCATTGATCTATGTGTCTGTTTTTGTGCCAGTACCATACTGTCTTGATGATTACAGCTTTGTAATAGAGCTTGAAGTCTGGAATTGTGATGCCACCAGCTTTGCTTTTCTTTTTCAACATTCCTCTGGCTATTCAGGGTCTTTTCTGGTTCCATACAAATTTTAAGATTATTTGTTTTGGAGTAACTCATATAGTTTTATTTATCAGCTATAAACTAAAGCTAAATAATGATATTTCTGAAGGAAAAGTCATCACCTTCATTTATAGTAGGCTCAGCATATAATATTTCAAATGTTATATTTTATTTTTAAAATATTATATTAAATAATCTCATGTTAAAATATCACATCACATACTGTATTATCCTAAATCAAATTTTGGATGTAGTCAGTATCAATGGGTTCATTCAATTTGAATATTTTTTTCTATCCACAAATGTACATTTTGAATGTACTTACTTACATGTTTAAGGCAAACAGCACAAGTTACAGTGATCAGTAGACTTCTCTCATTGAACACTATATAGAACCAAATATTAGCTCATGATAAATAGGAAATTAGAGGGGCGCCTGGGTGGCTCAGATGGTTAAGCATCTGCCTTCAGCTCAGGTCATGATCCCAGCGTCCTGGGATTGAGCCCCACATCAGGCTCCTGGCTCAGCAGGGAGCCTGCTTCTCCCTCTCCCTCTGCCTCTCCCCCTGCTCATGCTCTCTCTCTCTCTGTATCTCTGTGTCTCAAATGAATAAATTAAAAAAAAAAAATCTTAAAAAAATTTTTAAAAAAAGGAAATTAAAACAAAACAAGCAAAATGTCCTTCACCCAGATAATCTGAGAAGTATTCATCTAATTAATTTTGACTCTCAAATGCCCAATATGTGATTCTTAAAAAATTAGATGTATGTATATTCTTCTTAAACAAGTGATTATTATTATTATTTGCAACAATAAAAAATGTATGGGAAAAATATATTGTTGCAGGTTTTATAATTTTCATGTCATGCCCCAGTAGATTTCTAATACCTGTTTGAAGACTGGGTCTGGTCTAAACTATCATAGTAATGAAAAATAACCTTTCTTATTTTTATAAATAAGTTGGATATTTCAGATTTCAGAAACTTTCCCAGCTCTGAAACATCAAAATGAGATAGTGAGAATATCAGTAGCCATTATTCTAATTATGAGCAATTTATCTATCACAAAGGAACATTGGATATATTAACATTGTCATTTTTAGGTTTTAATTTATTGAACCCAAGCAAACAACTACATTTATGGGCTGAAATTAAGAATAATGAAACTACTGGTGCTTTTTCATATATATACCTAAAATACTTGCTTTGTTGCTGTTTTTCTTTCATATTATCCTTTGATCTCCAGGTAATTTAAGATATGCAAAGGACTTTTTTTTTTTTTTTTTTTTTTTACTAGCACTGATGTATTTTTGAAGATACTGGCCTTGGAGAACAAACTATTCAAGTGTAATTAATTCAGCCTCTGCTGAGGTAATCTTTGAAGTTGAACAAATAAAGGATCCTCAGATCAAAATTCTGGCAAATTAATAATAAAACATACACAGAGATTAGTAGTTGAAGACCCTAAAGGTGACCAAAGCTGTTCTTTTTTTTTTTTTTTTTTAAAGATTTTATTTATTTATTCATGAGAGACAGAGAGAGAGAGAGAGGCAGAGGGAGAAGCAGGCTCCCAAGGAGCAGAGAGCCCGATGTAGGACTCGATCCCAGGACCCTGGGATCATGACCTGAGCCGAAAGCAGACGCTTAACCATCTGAGCCACCCAGGCGCCCGCAAAGCTGTTCTTTAACAGATGGAAGAAACAGGGCACTAGCACCATTAAAAATACAGTTAGAAATATTTCTTCCAAAAGTTAGCATGTGTATCCTTTTAAATCCAAAATGATCCCATCAAACACAATTGCTAGTGGTATAAGAAAATAAAAATGGATTAACCTTTATGTTTTTGTCATATAGGTTTTTTTTTTTTAAGATTTTATTTATTTATTTGACAGAGAGAAACACAGCGAGAGAGGGAACACAAGCAGGGGGGTGGGAGAGAGAGAAGCAGGCCTCCCGCGGAGCAGGGAGCCCGATGCGGGGTTCGATCCCAGGACCCTGCGATCATGACCTGAGCCGAAGGCAGACGCTCAACGACTGAGCCACCCAGGTGCCCCTGTCATATAGATTTTTTAAAAATCAGAAAACAGTATCTTATTGTTCAATGATGATTTTTCATAAGTTTGAAATATGAGAATTTTGAGCACACATCTAACCTCTTTTAAATGTGTGTGTGTGTGCGCATGCACATGAAATTTAATATCATGACAGTAGTTTAAATAAAAATAAAGCAGGATTATCTAATACTGCTTTATTTATTCATTTGAAACTGATCTTTTTGCATAACATGGCTCTAGCTCTCCTCTTGTTAGTCATCTTAAAATTTTTTTGAGATATAATTGCCATGTAACATACTAGTTTCAGGTTATAGCATAATGATTTGATATATGTATACATTATGAAATGACTACTATCATATGTCTAGTTAATATTCATCACCATATATAGTTACAATTTCTTTTCTTGTGATGAGAATTTTAGGATCTACTGTCTTAGCAACTTTCAAATACACAATACAGTATTATTAACTATAGCCACCATGCTGTACCTTACACTCTCATGACTTATTTACTTTATAAGTGAAGTTTAAACCTTTTGACCACTTTCACCCATTTCACCTACACCCTCCCACCCCCCTCCTCTGGCAACCACCAATCTGTTTTCTATATCTATTTGGTTTTGACTTTGTTTTAGATTCCAGATATAAATAAGATAATACAATATTTGTCTTTCCAATGAATTAATTTCAGTGAACTTGATTAACACCAAGCTCCCCAGGCTAGGATAAATTTTTTAGAACCCACATTTTAAATAAATTTTCAGGAAATTTTATTTTGGGAAGATAGACATGAGACACAAACAAACAGAAAATCAAGCTTACCTATACTGTACCCAGTTCTTTTTAGTAGAGTTGGTGGAACTACTTAAAAATGTAAATCTTTCTAGCACAGAGTTAATTTTAAATTTCTGAGGATTAAAACAAGGCAGGTGCCAGTAGCTACCTTCAAAGGAGATATTTTAACATCATAAGAGACGTAAAAGATCAATCAGTCACTGAGTTAATCCTTCAGACAGGGTTTCATTTTTTGTCTTTAATTATCCTTCCATTTTTTATGCCAAAGAGTACAGTATTTCTGTGTTTATATTAAGGAATGCAGGTGCTCCTAAGATAAATACATTATAGGCATAAAATTATAATTGCATACTTACAATTATTTTAAGATGTTTATATATTAAACACCTGTGGTTGATTATATTTGTGAACCTAAAAGATGCTTCACTGTTCCAGAATAAACACCTTTAATTTTTGTAACAATTGAGAGATGAATGTTTAATAAACCATCTATAATATTTTATTCAAATATTTAACCAAAATATTGGATTTTTTAATAAACTTATAGTAAAGAAAATAATTAAGAGATATCAATTAAAATCCAGACAATGTTGACCTATGGTTGTGTGTCTTGGGTGTATTAGGTGCATTATGACGCTGCTCTGGACTTCGGTTTCTCATCTGTAAATCCACAGTTATTGTGAGATTTAAATAAGATAAAGTTCATTAAACAGTAGGTGTCTTGCCTGGGCAAAAGTGCCCAGTAAATAATAACTGTGACTAATTTTTGAAAACAACGCTTTCAAATTCAAGTATGATTACAAATATATCCTTTGGGTGTAAAATCAAGTCCTAATAGACATATAAACACAGAAGTGTGTGTACTTCCTAGTATTTATTCAGATCTACTTGGACACCTGTAACAATTAATTATGGTTTGCAAAGGGGAGGAAAATATGGAATTATAAAATTTGTTGATTAAACAATCAAATATTTAAAAAAATGACTTACTAGAAGTATGCAAATGCTAGAGAGTTAAGGGAGTAGTTAAAGAAAAAGAATCAAAACAATAAATAATTATTTTACTCCTTAGAGAGTAGGGATACAAATATATAATGAGAAAGACATTGAACTGACTAATGTGAAATGCTTAAGCTTAGGATTATGATATATTCCATATCATTTAGTAAAAATCAAATTTTATAGGGAAATTTTTTGAAGGAGATAACTCTGACCATAGAATTTAATTTTAAAATAGATACCTAGCTTACTTCTTCTCTTGTAATAATAGCACAACAAAAACTGAGTCTAATTTTGGTCAGGTAAATTATCACTAGTGCATACACAATTAAATTTATATCCCACTAAAAATATGTATACATGTATTCTACTTAAGTAAAACTATATACATAGAAAGCCAAGAGCATTATAACAAATAATTCAATTTATTGTATAAATGCTAAAACCTTAGCACTTCAACAGAAATCTGAAACAATCAGATGTGTCACATACTACAGAACATTTTTATCACAAACTCTGGTAAGATGTCCATCTTTAAAGAGACTCCATACAAAATACCACATATAACTCCCTCACAAAAGTTGAAGAGTATAGTTCATATGCATAATTTGGCTTAAAAGTAAATATCAAAAAGACTGGTTCCTTATCCTCTCAGTTATCTCATTTTAGTTATTAATTGATTTCCTGCCATCATTTTTTTCTAGCCGTTCCCCTGCTTTGTCATATTACTTTCAAGATGTACCCATTTTTTATAGCTATTTTCCCTGTTATCTGTTCTTTAACAAAGTTGTAGCCAGATCATACACACTGCTACAGTTGAGGAAGTGTCCGCATTTTCATAATAAAAACTTCTCAGAGGTTTATAATTCAACTGCAAAAATTCACACTGAGCTCATGTTGGCGTATAAGGTCAGAGCCTGAGGCAAATCTGTTTTACAATTTTCAAGCAAATTAATGTAGTCAATACTCTGAATGGTGCAAACATAAATCAAACACTGAGGAAATATATCCCCCCAAAATAATAATAACCATTTGGCTGATGTTTATTTTCAAGTTGTTAGTTGTCATTGTTAAATTTGCATATGTCCCATACAGGTGTTGAAAGAATAGTTCTAGGAGAGAAGGAAGGCAAAAAATGGTGGCTTTCCTCCAAGCAACCAACACTAACATGTGGTCATAAAATAAATAGCCTTCATGGCAGGTGGCTTACCCTCAAACAACAACCCAATCTCTCAGTATTTTACATATACAACTATGTAAAATATGTTAAGGCTCTATTTAGAGAAGAAACTTTCATGTCAACAATCTTCCAAAACCACTTGAAAAATACTGTAAAAACTCCACAAATGTTTTTCTCATTCTACATAATTTTGAATTTACCAACAAATAGAATTTATATAATATCACTGTGTGGTTTTATATCAATGTTGTGTTTCTTTAGATATGCATCCAAAAGCAAAGACATGGTCAAATAGAAGTGGGTCTAGACCATGATTGGATCCAGGAGTTAATTCTTTGGGAAAGAAAAAAAGTTGAGTGTTCCATCTCAAGATAGTTCCTACTAAAGTCATTCACAGAGTCTGTAGGCACTATTTTCAAACCACATTAATGTTTATTTGTGTGTAAAGCAACATCAGAAAAAAATAATAATAAAGACAGGGAAGAAATGAAGAGTAGGGGAAAATAAAAAAATAAAAAATAATAAAAAAAGAAAGAGAAACAATTCGATGCAACAAGAGTATTGCCATTCTGGAAAATTCAAGAGAAGCCATTCACATAGAGAAGCTATTATTATTAAAGAATTTGAAGTCAGGAGTGTATTATTAAATAGAAGTCAGGCCCCATAATAAATGTTAAAATAATCAAACAAAATCTCATCACCCTATTCACATCCGTGCCTTTTTGTAATTCCATTCCTTTTGGAAGTACATGCATCCATGTTCTTATCAGAGATGTAATGATACAATTTTTTATTTTGATCTTACTACATTCTTATTTGAAAACTTTATAGTGTTTACATAGCCATAGTAATGATAAAAAATCGTAATCGTAATAATAGCTAAAACCTACATAGCTCTTACTCTGTGCTTCACATATCTTTATTTCATCTTCACAGCAACTTTCAAGTTAAGTATTATTATTAACTCTACTTTATACACAAGAGGAAACTTGGAGATAGCGAGTTTAAGTAACTGGCTCGAGGTCTCATGATTATGAGATAGTAAACCTGGATTTCAAAGCTGGGCAACACGTCTATATAATGCGTTCCTCACCACCATGTTAGATATTTCTCATTTTAATATGCCATTCACTAGTTGTTGCTGTTGTTTTAACTTATATCCCTGCTATTAGAAAGAATGGCTGTTTCCTGTCATTCCTTTTAAGAAACCACATTGCTTTGAACATCTTTACATGTATGTTTACTGGTTTCTTATTATTTCCTCAGGACTGATGGAATGAAGTGGTATTAGTGAAACAAAATGTCTAAACTATTTTACATATAGTTTGATTGTATTTTGTTTATTCAATGTAATTATTAATCTACATCCCTGTCAATATAAAATTAGGGTATGTGTATAAGTATGCATATGCACAATTAATTCCATATTATCTTTAGTAAATTAACTTGCATTTGTAATAAAATTTACTGGATTTAGTGACAGCAAAATTATATTCATAAATAGAGCAATCAGATATAGAGATATAAAAATGCTCAGTATATAAAAGAAAAGTTCAGAAATTCAATTTAGTTTTAATTTTATCGACTCTGATGTGGAGGTATTTGTCAGAGGCTATTGTTAGGAGAGATGACTGGGAACGATCATGACAGCTAGATCACGAATCCTCATGTAGCAGTGGTTTCGAACATTTGAATAGCTTGAGAGTGAATCGCATCTCACTTATTAGAGACATAATCATAGCTCAGATTTTGAATGGTGAATGGCTGCATTGGGGAAGAGAATCGATTCTAGATGAGAATCTAAATGAGAAGGGCTTTTCTCCCACTCCATGGGTCCATGGATCACAACTGGGGGTTCATGACCTAGGATGGAAAACACGTCTTTGTTCTCACTAATCTCCAACTGAAATTTAGTGCTTCCCTCAATTAAATATTTAGGCAACAAACCATAGCACTAGTGTCAATGCCTGGGACTTTAACACTAAAACAATCCCAGTTATTTCATTTCACCTACAGCTATTGCAATTATCTCAAAATACTATTTAGAGTCACTTGTAGTAATTATTAGGTCCACCACTAGGTCGTGTTTTTCTAAAAATATATTTGTAATGACATGCATATATTACTTACTATGTCTCATGTTTCAAATACTGATTATTTTATTTTATTTTATTTTTTTAAATATTTTATTTATTTGACAGAGAGAGAGAGAGATCACGAGAGCAGGAACACAAGCAGGGGGAGTGGGAGAGGGAGAAGCAGGCTTCTTCCTGCCGAGCAGGGAGCCCAATGCGGGGCTCGATTCCAGGACCCTGGGATCATGACCTGAGCCGAAGGCAGACACTTAACTACTGAGCCACCCAGGTGCCCCCTGATAAATTTATTTTAGATAAATCTATTTTTTTAAAAATCCAAAGTATTTCTTTTAATACATTTAAAAATACTATCTTGAGAAAGGGTCAGAGTCCCTGAAAGTTAAGAGCCCTCGAGGAATTGTGTGATTTTTATGATATTAGACAATGAGGGCTTGACCAGAATAGAAGTGCCTGGATGGTGAAGACAGCACACATCCTAAAGAGGGCACAGGATTATCTCTCTCACTCTATTTCCAGTTAGTTCAGTGAAGTCCGAGTAGGCTTTTGGGGTCTTGATTCCTTACAAAAAGACTAGATCCAATCCTATTTCATGCTTAGATCCCAAAGTCCAGGACTGTTTTTTCCATAAATTTACTTATACCAAGAAAATCAGGGGTACCTGGGTGTCTCAGTTGGTTAAGCATCTGACTTCTGATTTTGGCTCAGGTCCAGATGCCAGGGTTGTGAGATCAAGCCCTTTGGTGGGCTCCATGCTCAGCAGGGAATCTGCTTGAGATTCTCTCTCTCCCTCTGCCTCTCCCCCTATTCGTGTGTGCTCTCTCCCTCTCTGTCTCTCAAACAAATCCCTCTCTCTCTCTCTCTCTCGCTCTCTCTCTCTCTCTCTCTCTCTATATATATATATATATATATATATATAAAGAAATATATATGTTTCTTTTAATGTTATGGCTATCATACTTTTAATGTTATGGCTATCCGTGAATGCCCTCTGAGGTATGTGGTGGTAGATTTTGACCTAAAATGTGATATAGCAAGTTGACTATAAGATCATCTCTCACTTACTTGGTTGCAATACAGGATTTTGCTTTCTTGATATCACAAAGAAATTTCTTCTTCTTTAACTATGCCTGTCCTTGTATTGTCTGCATGAAGCAAGAATTGTGTGCTGCCCTGGGCCCCGCTGGGAATCCAATCTGTGTTTGCAATGTGTTATAGGCCTGTCACCCCAAATCGTTTATGGCAAGACATTCTTTGACTTAAAGGCATTTGTCAAGGCCATGCTACTGTAAATGACCCTTAGTTTGGGAACTGAGAGCAATCTTTTCACAATAACTTTTCTCTGAATAGTTTCTGTTAGGCTGAAGTTTTCCTAGCTACTCGAGAAGCTAGCCACCAAACTTCAAGGATGACAAATTAAATCAGACAAGAGTTGTGGGCGAGGACAGTGTAGGTACACGAACTGGTCTCTGACAAAATGTAACGCACAAAATATCAATGGGGTATCATTATGTATAACATCAATCAGCAGAAGTTTAGAATGTTAGGAGAAATATATGAGGGGAAGAAAATTGAAGATAGGAGAAACACGGGCTACTTTTTAAGCAGAAATTACAATGACTGATTCTAACACGTTTTTTTGTCAATTAATGTAGAAATCAGGATTTCTAAAATAATCAATTAAGATGCAATTTTGTTATATTTTAACAATTGAGTTAAGATTGCCTCAACTTCTGGAATACTTAAGTACTGGCTTTGTCATAATTACATTCCAACCTTCTCTTTAAAGAGCAAAATTCTTTTTGCTCACGTTTAATTTTCTTTTTTCTTAAAGACTTTATTTATTTATTTGACAGAGAGGGACACAGTGAGAGAGAGAACACAAGCAGGGGGAGTGGGAGAGGGAGAAGCAGGCTTCCCGCTGAGCAGGGAGTCCATGCGGGGCTCGATCCCAGGACCCCGGGATCATGACCTGAGCCGAAGGCAGACGCTTAACGACTGAGTCACCCAGGTGCCCCTCACATTTAATTTTCTTATTTAGAAATAGAACTGATAAAGAACATTTAGCCACTTTTTTCTAGCTATGTTATTTTGACAATGAATTAACTCATTGGAAATCTATTCATTTTAAAGGATACTAGTTTAGATGGAAGATGTGATTTCTGTTTTCTAGGAACTCTCAATCAATTGAAAAAGTGTTATGAAAACAACCTATATAATACAAGTTGGGAAAATATGTGCTAAAATAGAAATTCACTCAACTGGTGTCTTGACAATAGCCTCAACTTATTCTGGGCAAGACTAAGAAGTGTTTCCTATCCTCAAGGGGTTCTAAGATACTATAGAAGATAAGATATAAAGATATATAAAGCAAAAGAAAATACATATGGGTGCAATTAGTGCAACTAAAGGTTGAGGAGCTTACAAACAGGGCCACAAAAGAATCCCCTTAGTCACTGGGCTGACTTAATTTTAGAGGCTAAGTCAGTGATACATTAAACATGTTAATATATTATTACATCTCACATTAAATAGAATGTGTGTGCTACCCAACTGACATAATGCTATCTATGCTTTCTCCACTTTTAATAAAATATTAATCTCAAATTTGCAGCTTCATTTGTTTTTTTTTTTCCAGGACTTGAATTTATTTTTTATTTAAAATAAGCTGTCGGGCCATAGGCCCTGTACCTGAAGTGCCTGTTGGATGAACACCCAGCAGAGAGCACTGAGGCCTGGTGTGGTCATGCAGGGCATGGGC
This sequence comes from Phoca vitulina, assembly GCF_004348235.1. Classification (NCBI taxonomy): domain Eukaryota; kingdom Metazoa; phylum Chordata; class Mammalia; order Carnivora; family Phocidae; genus Phoca; species Phoca vitulina. The sequence continues at coordinate 17,458,386 of NW_022589720.1, forward strand.
TTTAAGCCAGACTGGGATTTCTGAGATTCCATGGAGTTGCCTGCAGATGTGAGGTTTCCCCAGGACAGGGAACTTACATGGACAAAACCTCATGATGGCAGATGGTGTTGGTGGAGGAATACACAGTTCAATGAAATTGCCAAACTGTGGAGTCTATAAGCCATTGGGACATTGTTGGAAACTGTTGAACATTTCAAAGCAAGAACAGTTATTATCTAAAAATTAAGGCACTTACCTACTAGCTTTCAGCTGCATGAATTGTTAATTATAAAACTCACCATGGTGCATATACATCTTCTTAAAATTAATGTAATTGTAAAACAGCTATTTATCTGAGAAATATTTTCAGTAGATGGGCTTAAACATATGTGGGGAATTAATATTCCCCAAATGTGGTCCAACTTTACTTTTCTTATAAAGTTAACAGTTATTTTGGGCTTTAAAACTGCTGAAGAAAATATTTGCAACAGATTGTTTCTAAGATTTTTGTTTTACATTTAATATGTCACATGATATTAGTTATAAAAAAAAGTCATTCTTAATCAGATTAGTCCCTTTCTTCTTCCTTTCTTCTTTCATGTTTTCCACATTCATTTCACATACACGACACGCATATCCAACACTGCACCATGAGTGCTGTGGAAATAATGCTAAATAAATAGTCTGTGCTACCAAGGAGCTCATCATCTCACAGTGGGGATAGAGAAGTTAAAACACTGAACAAGGTATCTCAGGAAGAGTTTCATATGACAGTACAGCTAGTGATGATTTGGGTGGTCTATTGTTTTTGTCTGGGAGACAGTATTATTCCGGGAAGACTGCCTAGACTCAACTAGAGATGACAGGATACTGGAAAGAGTGCCAAACATTTTACATCAGAATTAAATCCACTTCAACATGCACAACTACTTTTCTTGCATGCCACCACTATATAAACCCATTTTTTGAGTGGAGAAATATGTGAAAGTCTCAGTAATTCATATTTCCTCTGGAGGCTTAAAGTATGCTTCCATTTTATTTTAGAAATGAGTGAACATTTGGATTATGGGGAACAATTTAATCTCTGCATAGAATATATTTCATATGTTCTACAGATCAGCTGATATTTCTAATAGAGAAGTACTTATAGGCAACTTAGATAAAAGTAAAAGCTTCTTTTCAGTACTGAATTGTTTCAACTAGCTACACTTCCATTGACTTTGGGAAAAAGAAAGGATTTCATTACCTCAAAAAGCCACTACATTTTTTCTTTTGTCAAACATAATGTGGATTTCTTTGAATCATATTTTAGACTGTCTGAGATACATGCAGAGTAAATCATATATATTATTTTTATGCATTTTCATTTCCAAGCTACAATTTTTTTTTAAAAAACCTCACCAGTTATATACATGTCTGCAATTTCTCAACAAAAATGAAATACTTGTAGTTAGGAAATTTTAGTCAATTTAACTGCCTTCCCACCACCACCTCCAGTGTCTCTGAAGCTGCTTTGTTTTGTGGCATATCTTATCACTACTAATGTATGACTACTGTATTTATGTTTGAAGAGACAGGAAGGAGAGATCGGAAAAGCAATAAAGGAGGAAATCCATTATTCTTGGAGAAACTACTGAATAATTTTGTTCTATTGATTGACTGGTTATAAGTAATCTGTTTTAATTCCTCAGTACTTCAAAATCTATAGTGAATATTGGTCAATAGGTCATGACTTCTGGAATCCAACATGACCAGGTGAAAATTAAAAAAAAGAAAAAAATAACACATTGATTTTTTGATCTATACGATTACTATATTGGGCTATTTTGTTCTAGACTGATGCAGACAAACTTATTTCAAACCCCTTAATACCATTAAATAATATCTCATTTCAGATACTTTATGCTGCCCGCCAAATAGTCACCCCCATTTTTTTCCTAAGGGACCTCATTATATTTAAAATGTACAGGCCTTCTGGAAAGTCCATCAACTGATTCAGGGTAGAATATACTGTATCATGCTCCAGAGGAAAAAATCTGATTGACATTGACGAATCCTAATGGTCCCTATTTACAGTTCTACCAATGAATGGTAGACAAACAGATGTTTATTTTGTTTGTTTTGTTGCTGTTGTTGTTTTCGTATAAGTTTCTCTAGCTCTTTAAAAGAGAGTGGCAGGAAAGACCTTTTCATTCTCTGGATGTGACAGGTCGACCTTAATGAAGATATCAAAATACAGTGTACGGTGGTGGATAAAACAAAGAGAAACATAGAAAACAGAGTTGGAGCCTGGAGGTAGATGTACCATGTGATGTACCATGTGAAAAAAAAAGCAAAATTGTTTACATTTAAGTTGTATTTCCTGTTTCTTACAATTTTAAGTTTCCCAACCATTACACAGAAAGTTTGTGCTTAGATAAGATCAATTCAGTGCTTTCTAAGACCATCTAAGGAAGGGAAACAATCCTCAGTCCCTCCTTGGGAATGATTAACATACATGTGGTAGGTAGGGAATGGGGAATGTGTAAGGGGACCTGACGGAAAGTCCGTTAGAATCATAAACATTGCCTTAAATCCACTAATGGTCCTTCAAAATGAACCCAGTGATGGTTTTGAATAGAGGTTTCAAAGCAACCTCTCTTTCTCTGCCACCCCCACCTCTCTCTCTGTCTCTCTCTCTCTCTCTCACACACACACACACACATACATACACATACACGCATACACACATCTAGATTTGTGTGTGTATATGTATTTATGAATTTACACACACCATCTTGGACAAGTAAGGTACACTATATTTTAGAGGATAAATATTTAGAGGAACAGTGTGCAATATACTGTTTGCTAGAACCGCATGAAATAGAGAAATTGCAGTTCTAACTCTGGTTAGTAAACCAAAGGAAAAAGAAAGAGAATGCCCAACTCTAATGAGAACAGAAATATTATCTGTATAATTTGGAAAACTTTTTAAAATTTAGTCCAGGGGCGCCTGCGTGGCTCAGTTGGTTGAGCGACTGCCTTCAGCTCAGATCATGATCCCAGGGTCCTGGGATCGAGCCCCGCATCGGGCTCCCTGCTCCACGGGAAGCCTGCTTCTCCCTCTCCCACTCCCCCTGCTTGTGTTCCCTCTCTCACTGTGTCTCTCTCTGTCAAAAAAATAAATAAAATCTTTAAAAAATAAAATAAAATAAAATAAAATTTAGTCCAAATTATAAAATATATAAGAAAACAATAGTATGTCTGAATTGAAGAGGATAAAACAATATATACTTCTGATTTAACTTTTAGAAAAAAAATCTACTGCATCTCATATGATGTTAAGGTAGAGGCAATAACCAACTTTAATTATTCAAACTATATATTGTGTGTTGCTCTAATTCTTTAACTTTTATTATCTGCAAAACACATGGTGGTATTATTTGACAAGTAGAAATATCATCTTTTAAAAATAACTAGGTTTTTTTTCATGAAAATGACAGCTTTTAAATTATTGAGCACCTCTTACATAATATCCAAAGTGTTTTAAATAATTATAGGGTATTTCTTATGCATCACACTGTACATTACATTAAATGTGATCTCCTTATATACATTTAATGCAGGTGTATCAGAAAGACTGGTGAGTCTCTCCACTCGGTTCAACCAACTGGTGGTTAACAGCATCAGCACTGGGAACCTCAATCCTGGCTTTCCCACTTAGATGCTTTATGATATGTGTGAATTTGCAAACCTCCCTTTATCTCCGTATTCTCATCCCATTTCTCATTTAGTTGGTGTTATTATCACTGCTTGGTTAAAAATATAAGTGTTTTGGGAAAACACAAAATTCATACATGTAACTGTGGTTCAGTTTTTCCCATTCTTCAAAATATCTAACACAGAATACACAGAATATTATAGTTATATCTACCCTCTCCCCACTTCTTTATGCTATTAGCCTTCACTTTGAAGTCATTGTATTCATGTGTTATTGAATCTACTACATCGGGTTGTTTGCATCCTAAGTAGGATTTCTCCCTAAATATATAGAATCTATCTCAAATAAGCATGTTGTTTTTAACCTCTGTTATATATACTTGTTCTCATATTATCCATTTCAGAGGCAATTAACTCCATTTTCTTTTTTTTTTTTTAAAGATTTATTTATTTATTTGAGAGAGAGAGAGAAAGAGAGAGAGAGCCATGAGCAGGGGGAGGGGTGGAGAAAGAAGCAGACTCCCCTCTGAGCCGGGAGTCCGAGGCGGGACTTGATCCCAGGACCCTGGGATCATGACCTGAGCTGAAGGCAGACGCTTAACCTATTGAGCCACCCAGGCGCCCCAATTTACTCCATTTTCAAACTAATGTAAAACTAGCCACAAAAAACAAAATAGAATCGAGTGCCTTGATCTTAGATTGGAGCAAGGCAGGGAGTCTGCTGATGACTTGAGAAACTCCAAACAAATTCCCCATCCTTCATCTGAAATGAAACCCTGCTTACAGAATATTAGGAGATCAATTACATCTCTCTCTTTGGATGAATAATTTATATTTTTGTATTAAATAAAAAGTAAAAAGCTACCAAATATGTTCCATGGAAATAGTTCAAAAACACTGAAGTTCATACCACCTAAATGTCCAGTAGAAGCTTGGGACCAATTCTAATTTTCATTTAAAAAACAAATCACCATCATCAGGACACAAACATTTCCTGGAAGGATACTTCAAATTATAAAATTGTGATTAGTTGTACTTATTTCAGTATGGATAATTGCATACATATTCATAAGTTTTAAAGTAGCTTTTTTATTCTGTCATCTGACTCACCATTTACATAAAGGTATTTTCTAAATTAAAGCCATCTGTGGGAAAGGCTGGGAATCTGGAATTCTGATTATTGTTTAAATGTTTTATTTTTCTTTTCCTGGATCCCACTTTACTCATTAACAACTTGACATTCTCAGGGTGGAATGACAGCATAAGGAGACCTCTGCCACTACATTCCTATCTTTCCATTCCTGTCACTGAAATTAAAAAGAATGCTATAGATTGCTTTCAAGTATATTTCATGTCTGATAACAGAAGTTTTGAAAATATTTTTTCATTTTCATTTTATTTTCTCTTTGCCTAACAGCCTGTGATTTATACTGTGAACAAGTATTTTTTCATCATATTTTTCTTTAATAAGTGAAATTTACTTTTATTCTTTTTCTATTTTTTCAATTTTTATATATTATTTTAAATTGTTATGTTAATCACCATACATTACATCATTAGTTTTTGATGTAGTGTTCCATGATTCATTGTTTGTGTATAACACCCAGTGCTCCATTCAGTACGTACATTAGCCAACATATAGTATATCATTAGTTTCAGATGTAGTGTTCAATAATTTATCATTTGCATATAATACTCAGTGCTCATCATATCACATGCCCTACTTAATGCCCATCATCCAATAAATGAAATTTACTTTTAGATTCAAGACCAGATTTTCACTGTGAGAAAAAATTCACTATAATTTTAATCCAGTGATTGTGATCTCCACTAGTGGTTTCTTTAATTCAAAGACAACCTGTGTATCAGATAACATATTAAAAATCATTGGAAAAACAGAAGGCACAAATTATGATACAAGGCATCTGTTTTTTGCCCTTCATTACTACTCAAGTTGACCAGAAAATATAAATAAAATAATATTAAACAACCTATGGGAGAAAGAAGGGGGGGGGGGGAAGAGAGAAAAATCAGACTTAGGACAACATGGAAGACTAAACTAGTACTTATAATCCGTATCTCGCTAAAAACTAAAAACACATAAAACATGCTAGATAAAATATAACATATGAAATGTTAAATATATAGTCAAGTTCAAAAGACAGAAAAATGCCCCAGTTGGTAGAAAGGAAGAGAGAACCTAAGCCAGCCAGTGGTGACTTCAGAGGACGCAGAAGCTCTAGGGCCTGGGATATTCAGTTCTGATACCCATGCATAGTCCAGAGGGATAGTCTCAGCTTCCACTCACCAAGACATCAGCAACAAGCTGGAAACTTTGAAGTATTTCCTCCTTTGAACTATTTCCCACACCCAGTAGTAGTACCAGCAATAGTACTATGGTACTGAATTTGTTAATTTCAATTGGATTTAAGTGGACTGGAGATAGGATTGAGTATTTTAGATCCTATTTAGACTAGTCTCCCACTTATCAGTGTTGGATATATATTTTTTTTTTCAGTGTTTTTCCTAAACTTTGAAATAAAATATATCTTTAAGTTCTGAATAATTTTATACTACTGTTACGGACTGAATTATGCCCCATACCAAATTCATATGTTTATACCCTAACCCCTTGCTCTAACCTCAGAATGTGACTGCATTTAGAGATAGGGTGTTTAAAGATGTAATTAAGTTAAAATGAGGCCCTTATGCTGTGCCCTAAATCCAATATGAATTCTTGTAAGAAGAGGAAATTTGGACATGCATGTGGATGCTGTGTCTTCATATGGTTTTTTCTCTGTATGTGGCCGTCTGCAAGCCAAGGACAGAGGTCTTGGAAGACACAAAACCTGCTGATACCTTGATATTGAACTTTTAACCTCCAGAAAAGTAAAATAAATTTCCATTGTCTAAGCCATGTAGTCTGTGGCATTTTGTTATGAAAGCTCTAGCAAATTAACATAATTACCTAACTGAAATTGGAGAAAAGATGCATAATGAAACCATGCATAGGTGACTTGACTTTTAAATTTGTTTACAGTGATTTCTTACATCAAAGGATTTATAAAATTTTATTGAATCTTCATTTTCTATCATTCTTCTAATATGTCCAAATGTATCTTGTTTTTTCTTTTTTCTTTAGACTTGGAGCTTTCTGCTATTTTAGGGATACTTCCCTATTCAAAAAAAGTAGTAAAGATCAGTGTGTATTCTAGGTAAACTTCGGAGCTTCTGGCCATGAGAAAATCCTTGCCTTAACTGAAACTCTTCTTATAAAAAGTTAGTAAAAGGCTCTGAATTTTCACAAAGAAAGGAAATATTTTTCACAATTGACAGGAAGTTAACGAACACATTACCAGGAGCTTTATAGACTACAAAGAACTTTCACATGTCTCACATTATGTGAACACCTCAAGCAGTAAATGAAAACAATGGCACCAGACTCCTTAAGAAGGAACTTAGAGTTCTGGATATTTTATGTGCATAATTTCATTAATTAAGCCTTATCATAACTATGATATAGCTTGTATATCTCCATTTGAACAATGACAATTCTTAGTGCCTTATCTCTCTTTGTATTTACTGCCCGAAGAAGTTGCTTTGACAGAATTAATCTTTTATCTCCTCTTCTCAGTTAGTGGCAGGAATGTCCCCAAAATGAGTTGCTTCACTTTTGTTTATGAACAAAATGAGAGGACTAGAGGTTGTTTCCTCATCCTTACTGTACCTACTCATTTATATTCCTTCCACTTAAAATAAGAACTTAAAAGGTGAGGAAATAGAAATCTATTTCAGTGAGGCATTCTATTTTTCCTTGATTTATGTTATATAAAATCATAGCACTAATGTGGTATAATCAGAGCTATTCATCAATAAGAATTAACTAGGGACTTTTAAAGTATATGTAAACTCTTTTGAATTTGTAGCCACAGTTATAAATACTTAGGACCATAAAAAGGAATAGATAATAGTAGCTAATACCTGTGGAGAATGTGTTATGTCAGGTAATGTATTAGGCATATTATATGCATTATTTCAATTATTCCTAATATAATAGCAATTAATAATAGTGAGCAATTATTTAGCTATTATAATATGCAAAGTATTGTGCTAAGTATATGCCATATATTTTCAATTAAAGTATACATTTTGGAATCAGGACTTGGAATTTTATATGAAAAGAGTAAAAGAAAATCCAGTTGAATATTTCCAAGGTAATTTTAACAATACAAACTGTAAAAAAAATATATATATAATTTTTATAATTGAATTTCATTGAATTTTTTATGTAATTTAAAAAGAATTTACCACATATTCTTTCCACTTTACTGTTTAGAACCATTCTTAGAATTAATTTATAAGATTTATTTGACAAATATTGACTGAAGTTTTGGCACACTTATGTTTTAGGCTTAGACTGTTGACTGTTTTTTTAAGATTTTATTTATTTATTTGACAGAAAGAGAGACAGTACAAGAGGGAACACAAGCAGGAGGAGTGAGAGAGGAAGGAGCAGGCTTCCTGCTGAGCAGGGAGCCAAATGTGGGGCTTGATCCCAGGACCCTGGGACCATAACCTGAGACAAAGTCAGACCCTTAACCGACTGAGCCACCCAGGCACCCTGATTGTTGACTTTTTTTTAATGAATAGGTTTTATGGCAAACAAATATATTAAACATAAATGTAAGTTTATATGTATCATTTTTACTATTTTTGTGTTGCTATTTTCAGTAACCTAGGCACAACTTTATGCATCTGCATATTGTGTAATGTGTTGAATACCCATATATATGAAATATAAACACAAGAGTCTATATAATTGTACATCTGAAACTAATAGAACACTGTATGTTAATTACACTGGAATTAACATTAATTAATTAATTTTAAAATGTGGATATAGATCTTAATGATGACTTACATGGAATACTCTAATAAGAGTCTTTTAGTCTGGAGGTAAATTGTACCTCAGTCCCAAAAGTGAATTTACCTGATAAACTGGAATGAAATTCAGAAGCAAGATTTTATAGTTATATGCATCTATGAATTTTATTTCTTGAGGTAAATTTCAGATGCCTTTGGAAAATACGATTTAATTAAAACAAATAGTCAAACTTAGATTTTACAGTGAATTGTATGAGATCCAATGTAAGAGAATCCCATAAGAATCTTTTTTTTATCTTGACTCAGTAAAATAATAAAATTAGAGATTACGAGAAGTTCACCAACTTCTGAGTCCTACTGTCCTGAAGTATCTCACACTAAAACCCTTCCTTGAATAATACCTATATTTCAAAATCATGAAAATTAAAAATCCCCTATTTTATTTTTTAGTAAACTCAGTCATGTTGTGGAAATTGAAACAATATAGAAACTACTTTAGCTATAAGAGGAGAGATGTATTTACAATTAATTTTTAATCATGGAAGTTGAATGTTGGGGTCTGCATGATATGAATTAAAATCTGTGTCTGAAGATAGCGAATGAGGCTCTGAAGAATATTTCTAAAGTAAGCAGTTTAAATAATTTACTTTTATCCTTTCATTTCAGTAATTAAGAAGTCACCGCAAACTCATTCATGTTGTTGATTAACTAAAAAGACATGAGAGTCCTTTCACTGTGTAGCTTCCATCAAAGCTTTAGAAAGAATTACAGAGATGAGATTTCCTAAAGCCGGTGAAAAAGGTGTAAAACTTAACTTGTATGAAGAGAAATCCCTGTATCTAATTTTTTGCCTGCTTGGCTCTTTTCACCATGACAAAGAAGCACCTTGCAAAGCAAATGTATTTCATATTAAAATTAACATGTGTCATAATGAAATATGGAGAACTGTAAAAGGATCATGTTAATTTACAGGTCTTCAATATGACAACAACTATTCTTGGAACTGAATATAGAGTTTGGACCACATCTACATTCATTACTTTTAATAATTAAGTAATTTAGACTGAGGTTGTATTAATCAAACTTTAAGTGTTCTGAAATTAAATTATTTCGAAAAGCATCATTGTACTTTCTGACTGCCATTTGAATGATTCCCTTCATCTTACAAAATGTTAAGCATTATCTTTAGATAATCGGGATATTAAAAGAAAGATTCAGGAGATGGTTGATAAAAGAAACCTCATAATGTATCTTAAATTGGGATATGAATAATTGTTTGAAGTGTGGGGGAGTAGAGATAAATCAAACAAAAAAAAGGCCATAAAGATGTGTTTATCAGTTCAAAAATTTGTGAACTAATATTGCATGATTTGGTGTATCTGATTTGGCATAAACAAATCCTGGTACCAAAGAAGCAATAGCATAGCCACCGGTTACAATCCATGCTCTTGATGAAAGATTTATAATCTGCTTTTCATCATGTAGGGGATATGCATTGAAAGAATCACTCACTCGCCATGAGCAGAAATAATCATTCACTCTGCAAATGAACATTAACGCTAGGAGTGCTACATATGAGCAAATAATAGCAATTGTTATTATATTTACTTAGTAATTATGATGTACCAGGTACTGTTGTAATACTTTATTTCAACAATTTGTCTCACAATAATCCTATGAGTGTAGTTACACAATTTATGTCCATTTCATAGATGAGAAAAAGGAAACAAAGACTACATTGCTCACGCAAGATTGGGGAGCTTAATTATACTGCCAGAATTTCAACTCAAGAAGTCAGTTTTCAGTGTTTGTAATCTTACTCAGGTCTCTATGCTCCCTTATCCTTAACACTTGTACAGCCTCCTGAAGCAGCAGAATGATCCCACTAACTACCAGTGGGACAATGAACTTTGAAACCTGCTCCCAAGCACTGCTATCAAGCCTTGCCAGACAGCTCCGCTGAAGCTGGTTTTCTTCCCTGTATCAATAATCTGTCTTTCTCAGCCAAGTATACTCACAGTGGCAAACAAACTAGCTCCAGTTGAGCTAGTATTTTCTGCTCTCACCAACCACTCCTGATAGATCCCAGAACCTTCTTCAACCTGTTCTACTATTGAAGACTTGGATTATGAAGGTCCTGGCTTGTTTAGCAGAAATTTGTGTCACTGAACATATTCTGGGAAGATGGTGTGGGTAGGGCAGGTCATTCTGCCCAGAGAGTTCTCTGAGACAACTTCTCTGAGACACACCTTGGCCAGTGACCTTCATGAAAGGCAGATGCTCTGATAAAATACCCAACTAAGGTTGATGCGATATGGGAGTGCCGCCCCAATCCTGGACACAAGTGAGCAGCATACCAGTTTAGTTGGATATTACAACTTACAGGAATGACCTTGCAAAAATTGAGATTGTACTTCTTCTAATAGTTGGCATGTGAGTACTTGAATATAAAACTGAAAAACAGGGTATTTCACTTATAAAGAGGTAAGAAGAAAGAATATTTATCAACTTAATTGTGAAGCAGCAAATGGTAGAACAGTACAACATTGCTTACTTTTATAAAAGATGAGGGTATTTTATATATTGCAATTAAAAATGAAACAGATGATCACAGAAATCAGTAATGCACAAGCTAACTCACTTTCATTTAATTGAATAAAGTAAAATAATGAAGCCAGTGAAAATGCTAGTATGACATTTAAGATTTGAGCTTTGTTGATTTTGCCAACACTTTACATTCTATTGAAGATTTGTTGGCTCTACCACCTGGCCTAACTACTGAACCTGTGTCAGCCAGAAGGATGGGAAAATGAATCAAATAAATGAGACAATGTAGACAGTGTTCAAATGAGTATCTAACTTTCCCTCCTTGCAAAATGCTGAGTTACACAAATGACAAGACACAAATCACCTGACTCTGCTGAAAGAGAAGTAGGGGAGTGTAAGGCATTTTAGAAATCTTTCTAGCCATAATTATTTTCAGTTAGATTCTGGCACTTGAACAGATAAATTCATGTTATCTGAAAATTCACTTATGTAGACTATCTTCCTTCTTAAATATAATATACATTATTATTATTCAACGATATAATTCTTTCTAGTTTTGATCTTAATATACATAAATTTTGATGGACTATGAAACATATACTTCGCCCTCTGGTTGTCTATTTTCCTATCCTACTTTCAAAGACTAAATAATTTTGCTTTTGAAATAACAGAGGGGAAGATAGCTGTAGGGGTCATTATGTTACCTAAAGAGACCAGGATAAGCTAAAATTGCAACAAAAGAAATATACATTGTCTAAGTCTCTTTGGATGAGTTTACAAGGTCTTTGAGTCTATTTCCAAGGATGCTAAACAGCACAAGTTACAGACAAATTAAAATCTTTCCACTTCAAATTTCCTGAACTCTTGTTATTTAAAATAGCTGGCAAAAAAGTAGCCACATATATGAATTTGATGTATATTACATCTTTACTTATAGACAAATATTGACACCTTTATAATATGTATAAATATTTCCGTACTTAAACATTCATATGTTTCATCACCCACAGAAATACTGGCATTCTGACTAGACCCTGAAAACACCTGAAAAGTAATATAAATTGAACAAGAAGCATGACAGTTTTAGTGGGTGTTTTAGGCTCCATGACAGTTACATAATAGGTCAGCTTCACATATTACTTTTAGCAGGTTTTAGGTTTCAGAGTTAGTACAAGTAATGCCTTGATGAAACTATGTGTAATACTCTCTGATGTTATAAAATTTTACTTAAAAATTATCTTGATATTTAATGTTTTTTCCTATCAATTTTCCTATTAATATTCTATGAACTAATGAAGTCAACTAAACTTGCATGGTAAATTACAATTTATTCCATTATATTGAGGTAATAAAAAACAGTCTTTTATATTGTTTATATTAATTTAGCAAGTATGATTTCTCTAAATCTAAAAGGCAAAGAAAAAATGTTGGCTACATTTCATTAATTCCCAAAGGACATAATTCTGATTATATATTTCATTATGAGACAGTCACAACATACACTGCATCTTGTTACATATGCTATATATGATAACTTTCAATGCATATACATGAGAAGCTGTGAACACGTGATATTGTAGAAATAGGAGCTACAGTTGAAGAAAAACTAATATGCAATAAACTTTCATCTACTAAAGAGTATTCAAGTTTTTGTGGAACAGTGTAATCCTAAAAAGAAAGTGGGTCTGGGCCTATATAACCTATGTTCAATTATTAGCTATATTACTAATTAATCTGGATGTGCAGTTTCTCTAATATACTTTCTTTGTAAAATAGGCATAAAAAAGACTCACTTTATGGACATCAGAAACTATCTTTTGGGTGGCTGGAGAAATCTATATTTTTGCCTGCTGTCATGGCGTCCTGTCTAGTTTCACATATTTGGACCAGGTTTTTAAACAAAGGGTTATTAGTAGTAACTGCAATAAAACAATCTAAAATGATTTGGCATTTCCTATGAATAAATGAACTTTGTACTAACAGGTTCTGCACAGTGGTCTGTGAGACACACGTGCCTAAAACAGTTTTTACTTTAACGCACCAGGGCTAATTGTGAATGATGACCCATGGCAACACATACCTCTTTTCCTGACCCTTTCTAAATGCTCTGCACTTTAAAAGACACCATGGAGGCCACATGCTGATAAAACAAAACATACACGGATACGTACTCTCTCTGGTCTCCAGTAATGGTGGGCAGGTGTCTGATGCACATATGCAGTTATCTGCAACCCAAGGGTCAGGGGATAAGTTAAGCAGTCAGGCTGCCCACTGGAGTGGTCAGTGGAAAAAGTGTAAAATTACAGATTACTCAAAATAGATGAATGAAGTAGGGGACAAATTATAGAGACACATGAAAAAGAAACTAATATGAACAGAACACAGAAGATTCATGATGGGTATCTTCCTTCCATATGGCTTATTCTTTTACTGTAAGATCTAAATCTGTATTTGTTTGGGTCGCCTGGGTAGCCCAGTCAGGTTGAGAATGGGACTCTTGGTTTTGGCTCAGGTCGTGATCTCAGGGTGGTGAGATCGAGTCCTATCTGTGGGTCCCTGCAGGGAGTTCAGCAGGGAGTCTGCTTGAGATTCTCTCTCCCTCTCCTTCTGCCCCTCCTGCTCATGCTCTTGCTCTCTCTCTCAAATAAATAAATTTTAAAAAAAGATAAATCTGTATTTATTTTATTGTTTGGTGACACATTTTAAAAATTACAATAATCCATTTGGCATCAATAAGTTAAACATGTACATGTTCAGTGAAAGAGAAAGTATGAAATTTTATTTACTAAGAAAGGTGGTGATGAATATAAAACTTGCACAAAATATTTGTCCGACATCTGCCATGGGTTTGACAATAATGTCACATGGAAAATGTAAGACCAAAATTTGTAGGAGAGGCATTAACATCTACTTAAAAGTTGTCAGTTGTTTTTAAGGTTATGTCCCAAGACTGCCTGTAAAGTATGCAGCCACAAAAGATAGATTTATATATATTCCTTTGTGAGCAAGTCTATATTAAAAAAAATTCTTCTAAATTAAATACACTTTTTTTATTTTACAATCTCTGATATATGTACAAAAGGTGAAGCAATGGTAGTCAATTATTGACTTATAATAGGAAAAGCTCTTGCCAGTTAAATGAGCAAATGCAAAGTTGACACTTGTATGGCTCTTCAGGTGTCTCCCTCGATGTTGTGCCTTGAGACTCCTCACTTGCCTCATCCCAGTCCCAGCCCTGGTTGTTATGTGTTTCAAACAGAAAATTCGCTAATTCCAATTAGGAATTCAAGATTTTCATCCAGTCCATGGTATCAAAAATTTGAAAAATTCAATCGCAACATGAAAGTTAAAGTTGTGTATACAATAATAAAACGCATATAAGTTTAGGTGGATTATATTATAGGAGCAAAAGTAATATTCTTCTGAATTAAGAATGTAATTAGAATCAGTTGTGGTGCACATAATTCATAATCTGGTCTATATAAACTATGATATTCTACCATTTAAAATAAAAAGTATTGTCAATTTTGTAAGTGTCTTAATATATAAACTGAGTTACTGACTATATTTTTTTTATTGGTAATCAAGTTTATGTTCAAGCTAACCCTGAGTACAAAAAAGAATTAAAAATTTAAAACATGGCAATGCATGCACATTTTTTCTTTGCCTTTATCGAACAGATTTTAAAATATGCCCTTGAAAGACTATTTATCTTTTAAAAATATGATATAAGTGAAAATGTAGCAAGTAGCATGGAAAAGCTTATGTGTTATTTATTGCTGCCTAAAATGTTACCACAAAACTTAGGATAAAACAATAGGTATTTATTAGCTTATAACTTCTTTGGACCACAAACTAGGCACAGATTAGCTGGGTCCTCTTACACCCTACAATCAAGATGTTAGTTAGCTATGTTGTCTCATTTTCAGACTGAACTAGGGAAAGATTTAGTTCTAAATCCCCTGCTTTTTGGCACAACGGGGTTTCTTGGAGGAGATTGTATTAATGGCTCCAGTCTTTGCTTTCTGTTAGCTGAAGGCCACCATCAGGTCCTGACTGTGTGGGCCCCTATGGCAGGGAAGCTTATTACATCAATGCATGAAAGCCAAAAAGACAGTTGAGAGATTCTGCTAGCAAGTGTAAGTCACTATCTTATGTAACCTAATTATGAGAATCACATGCCGAAACTTTCCCCATAGTCTCCTGGCTAGAAACAAGTGTCTATGTCAGCCCACGCTCACTGACAGAGGGTTCCATGAAAGGTGTGAGTTTCAGGAGATGGGTATGATTGAGACACAGCTTAGAGTCAGCCTGCCACGACTTAACTACATTCTATTTAAGGATTTGCTTAAAAAAATGCGGAACAGAAAAGAAAGAAACAAGAATGGGAAAAAAAAAAAGAAAAGAAAAGAAAAGAAAAAAAGAAGGCCAGGAGAAAAGAAGAGATGATTAGGGAGAAAAAGAAAATAAGACAAAAGAATAAAGACAAAGGAGAAAAGAAAATGGGAAATGAAAAAAATGAATGGAAGTGGGGGCGCTTGGGTGGCTCAGTCAGTTAAGCGTCTGCCTTCGGCTCAGGTCATGATCTCAGGATCCTAGGATTGAGCCCCAAGTTGGGCTCCCTGCTCAGTGGGGAGCCTGCTTCTTCCTCTCCCTCTGCTGCTCCCCCCACTTGTGTTCTCTCTCTCCCTCTCTCTCTCTGTCTCTCTCAAATAAATAAACAAAATCTTTAAAAAAAATGAATGGAAAGGAGTACAATTAAAGTTAAGTAAAGAAAAAAATGAATAATTGAATTTTAAAGCCTCTTACCGAGGCTGAAACAGCATGCATTGAAAAAATAGGTTATTTATCTTATAAAGTCGTGGAATAAAGTCACCAAAAAATCAATTAGCTCTCACTCAAAATGGAAAAGGCAGTGGAGAATATTTTACAAGTAAATAAATGTTCCTCTATTTGAATAATAATGGAGGAAAGTGTATTTGATAACCATCATAACCATTATTTTTAAAAACTGGAAAAATAGATTGTTTTTCCTGAAAAAAAAAAAAAAAAAGAAGTTTGGTCATGGTTCAGGAGGAATAACTTTTTCCAAGACTTATAAAATAAGTGAAGATTTGTAAGTCAGGTGTGTATGTTCTTTCTTTGTTTAGTTTAATTTCAGAATTTCATGTATATGAATGGTTACACTGTAGGTAGTCTAGATATACATTTCTTCAATATTTTAATTACATGATTCCTGGCAAATATTTGATTTATTCAGCATAGCTTTGAAAGAGATATGCTGAGCCTTGTTCCCACATATAAAAATAAGAAAATGAGGGCGCCTGGGTGGCTCAGTTGGTTAAGCGACTGCCTTCGGCTCAGGTCATGATCCTGGAGTCCCTGGATCGAGTCCTGCATCGGGCTCCCTGCTCGGCAGGGAGTCTGCTTCTCCCTCTGACCCTCCTCCCTCTCATGCTCTCTCTCTCTCATTGTCTCTCTCACAAATAAATAAAAAAATCTTAAAAAAATAAAAATAAAAAAATAAAAATAAGAAAATGAATAATTATTTCAGGGTACTAAGAGAATTAACAATAAAACTGTTGGTACTTTGTTGAACTCTTAAGGAATGTTTACTAAATATCCATTGAATGCATGGATTATTAGTCTTATATGGAGTTATGCAAGCCCCGTTTCAATCTGCATTTGAAGGAAAAATCTAGTTTTTAAAATTTTGATCTTATTATCAAAGTCATTTTCAGTTGTAAAAAAGTCCTTTTTAAAATTGTGTTGTTTTTTTCTTTCACTGTATACTGAAAATTTTGAAAAGGGCATTAAAAGATTGTCAAGTTCTTCCTTTACTCATCGGCTACTCATGGAGAGACCCTATGCATTAGGCCCTTTCTTGTCTCTGAACGAAGCAGAGAAGGACGTTCCAGTGTACCTCGTGACTTTTTGCCCATGTGTAGGCATATATAGTATAAACACACATAGACTCTTCTTAGAATTATCTTTATAATTTTATCTCTACCTTTATGTCATAATTTATCATATACATTAATAAGAAACTTTATAGCATATTGATGATATAAACATTCTTAGTTTGCTTCATAATATACCTTACTAGTTGTTTATTTTCTGTAGCCTCAGAGATTTCTTTCTGCATTTTATTTTACACCTTGTTTCCCAATTTCTGCAGAATCAAAACGTCTTAGATGTAATGCTCTGGACAAAACAATACAGCTAGAAATCAAATCAAAAGTGTAATTCCCACAAAGGTAAGTCACGCGAAACAGAAGGAGAATAAATGGCATGCTAGCAATTTTTGCAATAATTTTCCCCCTTCAATTAATCAGACACTCAGTTGGCTTGAAAAAAATATGTATCATCTAAGACAAGTCATCTGTCTTGGCTGGCACCTAAAGTAGATGGGCCATTCTTTACCTCATAGCACTTCTACTATATAAACCTAAAAGTACAAAATGGAATTCTAGACACACAAGGTTAAAGAAAAGCAGAGTCAGGTTTCATCTTCTGCAATAATGTTAAATGGTCAAGGTGAGGAACAAAAAGTAATATCCATGTTTTCCGAGGTGTACAAGAAATGTGAAGCGGGATGTCAAGAATGATGAATATAACAAAAATCCTCTCATAGAAAGAACTTAGTCTACACAGCATTTTCAACAAATAAATCACACATTCTTTTCTGCTCTTAGATCAAGCAGTGAGTTAATAATTTGCAGTAGGGTTAATTTGACACTTTGAGTGGATGTGACCACGGATTTGGCTGAATTTGGTTGTTTGAAAGGAAAGGGATTTTTGAATCAGTTCTAACAAAGCCATTGATTATATATAGCTTGGATTTGGTGATTCTGACACATTTGAGATATAAGGCAGTTTATCCTGGAGGCTCTACCTTCCTGTCCCTGTGAATTAGAAAGTCCCTTGGTGACTCAGGAGACATTAAAGAAAAAAATTCCAATTCGTTTTAGTAACCAGGTGTGCCTTCAGGGAGCATTTGAAAGTTGAACAAGCATGGCAATGGAAGCGGCCTCCTACTCGTCCCTGAGGTTATCATTCAAAGCACTATGTAAATGAGACACCAAGGAAGATGGTAGACGAGGAGAGAAGAATGAAGAAGAGGTACAGAGAGCAGTGCACATTAAAGACCAAGAGCCTCTGGTTTAGGTTCTAACACTTTGTTCTACCTTCCAGATATATGTTCTACCTTCTAGATAGTCTTTGCTCTACCTTCCAGGTATTTCTGCCTTTGGGTCCCGTGACACATCCCTACAACCTTATGGTAATATTTTCCTTTTGTCATAAGTCTGGTTGTTTTTGTGCCTTTTACCTACAACCCAAAGAATGCTAAATAATATTCAGTTTCATTAATATTTCACTGGGTGTTCTGGTATTATTTTTGTGAAATTAACTCAGAAAAAGGCTTAAATTTGATAATATAAACACCAATTCATATTTCCAAATCTAAATTTTGCAGAATATAAATATTAATTTAATAAATTTTAGAATAAAATATTGTATACCAAATATACAACACTACATAAAATATAAAATAAATTAGTTTTAAATTAATTTGGGTTTGAGGTTGTTTATAATGGTATATTCTGAGAAACTGTTACCAAGACAATCATGAATGGGTTTCTAGAGAAACACCCTCAGTTCTTTTTCTTGGACATAGCTCTTCTCTATGTGCAAGCTCTCTGGTTTAGCACATGTTTGAATGGTTAGTTTGAGTGCTGAATGCTCACATTCGACCGATGAAATTAAATGAATCTTGGGTGGTGCAAGGGGGTTATGTGTAAGTTCTACTTAATTATGACTCTGGGTACCCTTAGATGTAATTTCAGATTTTACCGTACAATAAGATGATCTCCTTGGAGTCCATGATTAAAACGTTTGATTGTTAGGCAAAAGCCAAATTCATTTTCTAGTTCATTGACCACGCATGCAGATGTGTCTCCCTATGTCTCCTATTCAGATCTTACTTGTCTTGATTAAAGGATGGGGAGAATTAGCAAAAATCTTACTGCTTAATAGAGAAGTGAAAAACATCTAGGGTAAATATGATCCATTTTTAAAATTATATGTGAATGTAAATGTACAGTTATAGTATTAATGTTGAATGAATGTTTTGTATATACATAGTTTACCTGATGCCCCTTCAAAATAATGTCATCATAATTTATTTGAGGAAAAATGAAGCTTCATGTCCCTATCTCTGTCTGCATCTCTTTTCTATTCTATTTATATTATTACACTTAGGAATGCAGGATAAGATTTGGGAGAAAAGAAGGATAATAAGTTAATGACAGATCTGAGTGAGCTGCAGTTTCGTGCACAATTTGGGTTTTTGACATGTTGTTGAGGTATATTGGCAGGAGGTGTTTAGAGAAAGGCTTGCTGTTTGATGTCATGTTCTGGCCTGAAATTGTCATGGGTTAAAGTAAAGAGCTACCATAACCGTGAGTATTAGAAATACCCCTGTTGGGTTTATGCTAAGTAGTTTGAAAACTATCACACAACCATTTATTGTACGAACAGAATCAGTATTTCAAAAATCTGACCACTCTACTTGCCTTGCTGTGAAACAAACAAACAAACAAACAAACAATTCCCTACATTAGTCAAGAAAATCCTTTCCATCCCACTCCAGGAGACATTTTCAATGTTAAAATGGTAATCTGTGGTAATCTGGAATCCAGAAAGTAAGGGAAGGGGTAGGATGTTGGTGACTCCTTTTTCTTCTATTGGTGGGTAAGGTGGTAGAATATAGAAAGTATATCTAAATGTACAGTTTCCTCAGGATATTCTAGGAAAGAATTCATTCTCCCTGGAAGAAGAGATTAGGATTCTCTTTAAAAAGAGATTTAAGATTAGGACTTAAAACCAGAAGCAGGAGAGAGGGTTTTCCTGGAGGTATAAAGAGAAATTTCATGTTTTCTAAGGGCACTTGGGTCGCAAACTGCCACCTGTGAAATAGATATTGGTTAGACATTTGACTCTGGGCAGACCTTCTTGATCCTACTGACCCGAGCACCTGCTGATAGCTACAATAGTGGACTGAAGTGCTTACATTCTGGGTGGTCGGGAGGAACCTGCCACTTTTGCCCAGAAGAAATGGACCATGTATGTAAGCATAATACTTAGCATTAATAAACTTTGAATTTACAATGTCTTTAAGTACATGAAAATATAGGATAATCACAACTAAAACCTGAGTTGATGTTCTGCAGCATCAGAGAGAATAAATAGCACTTAATATTGAATAAGTATAAAAAGGAGTGGAAAAATAAAATAAGATGAAACAGAGAGAGAGGCAAACCATAAGAGACTCTTAATTCTAGGAAACAAACTGAGGGTTGCTGGAGGGGTTGTGGGTGGGAGGATGGGGTGATGGGCATTAAGGAAGGCACTTGATGGAATGAGCACTGGGTGTTATATGCAACTGATGAATCACTGAATTCTACCTCTGAAACTAATAATACCATATATGTTAACTAAATTGAATTTAAATTAAAATTTTTAAAAATAAACATATAAATTTTTTAAAAAGGATGGAAAGTAATAGGGAAATACTAAGAGACTTGTATCATATGGCAGATGTAACAAGAGGTCATGGAGGAAGAAGTTCCAGAATGAGAAAGGAATGAAGAAAAGGAAAATCAAGTAAAAGATGAATTTTCTCTGAGTCTGGAGATTTAAGGTACTTATCAAGTCCCAGAGAAGATTAATGAAAAATGACACACAATACAGAATACTCTGATACAAATCCTCAATTCAAACAAAAGAAAAAAAAAAGTCCTTAAAGTCATTGGAGTAGAAAGAAAAGTTTTCCTAAAAAAGGTAGAAAATCTGCACTATGGGACTTCTCATCTACATAACAGTAATTGAAGGACATCTGTGGGTGATGGAAATAAGGTTTCTGCTGTTCAAAAAGGCTATACCGTTATAATTCCAATTATAACAGCCAATTGTTGTAATTGTTATAATTCCATATTTAAACTAAAAAGGAAGCTAGTATTAAATACTGGAAAACTTGGAGCTTGTGTTTTCCATGTGTCTTTGGACGACACTAGGGAAAGTATTTTAATTTAGTAGCTATAGAATCAAAACAGAGTTGTTAAGAAATGGAAACAAACATGTAAGAAACCGTGAATTTTATATTTTTAAGTACACATTTTAGTCAATAAAATAATTAGAATTTTTCATACAGTTATTATTTAAAAGTTATTGAACTAGAGGAGTTACACTCTTAATAGTCTAGACTTAAAAGCAGGTGAGAGAAAAGATTAGATAGATGGATAGGTACGTAGGTAACTAGGTAGGTAGGTAGGTAGCTAGGCTAGCTAGGCTAGATCAATCAGAGCAAAATGTAGAAGTAGGGCAAAGACTAAGAGATACTAATTTCTCATCCAGGCAGTGGTTGAGGGGAGAGCGTTAGGCAAGTAAATTGTCCTCAGAGAATGTAAACACAAGCACAAGCTATTTTATAACGGAGGCCATGATGGCCTTAAGATTCTCCTTGGCTTGACTAAAGTTTAGACAAGTTTCTTCCTGATTATAGGCCCCCTTGCCTCCCGTTTTTTAGAACATTTACTTTAGAAAACCTGCAGTTGCAAATTCTTCCTCTATCTCTTTGAGAGATAATTCTTCTCCCAGCCTCTTGCTAGGGTCACAGCCAGGAGGAGCACCTTTCTTAAAGACCTGGGAGCCACTCCTTTGAAACGTTATCATCAAGAAAGATGGACTTGTTAAAAATCTCTGGGAATCCCATGTATAGCAGGGTGATTATAGTTAACAGTACTATATAATATAATTGAAAGTTGCTTAGAGAGTATTATCTTCAATGTCCTCACCACATAAAAGAAATGGTAATTACGTGACAGGATGGAGGTGCTAGCTAATCTTATGGTAGTAATCATTGTGCAATATATATGTATCAAATCAACAGGTTCTACACCTTAAACTTATGCAATATAGTATGTCAATTATATCTCAATAAAGTTGGGAGGGGAGATATGGCCCCTTCTCCCAGTCTCTGTGGGAAGATAGGAACCTAACTTCAATAAGCATCAATTCTTAAACACAGATGGCCTAATCACATTGACTAATCTCTCTAGAAGTGTCCTGTAGTACTTTTCTTTTTTTTTTTTTTTTTTTAAGTTTTTTATTTATTTCACAGAGAGAGCCACAGCGATAGCGGGAACACAAGCAGGGGGAGTAGGAGAGGGAGAAGCAGGCCCCCCGCCGAGCAAGGAGCCCGATGCGGGGCTCGATCCCAGGATCCTGAGATCATGACCTGAGCCGAAGGCAGACGCTTAACGACTGAGCCACCCAGGCGCCCCTGTAGTACTTTTCAATTAGCTCACCCTAGTGCTTAAAAATTCTTCTGCCTTTGTCTTACCAAAGTTGAAATCAGTCTATCTTTCCTATTGTAATAGTCTTGAGCAAAGTCTTTCTTTCCTGTTCCATTTGATGTGATTTTTGTTTCATTTTCTTTTTTTTTTTTAATGTATGGATAAAATTTTCAAGGGAAGAAACTTAAATCATGAAAATAATGTGATATTATATTCACCTCATTCCTGATTAAGACTCTACAAATGAAAGCTACAAGTTTCCTTATTCCAAACATCATCTTTGGTTAAAGATGCAAGTGTTTATTATTATGCACAACAATGCAGAGAAATGGACATCATTTAGTGGAGCCCAAACTGCTACACCGTTTTTGAAAATAAATCTGCAATTTATATCAAAATTACAAATTTATACTCAACCCAGCAATACCACATTTAGTAATCTAGATTACAAAAATAAAAGCATTAATTCCTCTGGGTATATATACAAATATATTTATTAAAATGTTATTTTTGTGGATAGAACATGCAAATTAACTGTTCCATTCAGTGGCAATGGGTTAATAAATATGTGTTATATCTACATCGTGGATAAGAGCTACTAGTTGAACTAGGATCAATTGAATATGATTTTGGTTTACATCATGAATATTATTTTTAAAAAATATTTTATTTATTTATTTGACAGACAGATAGTGAGAGAAGGAACACAAGCAGGGGGAGAAGGAGAGAGAGAAGCGGGCTCCCCGCTAAGCAGGGAGCCTGACGCAGAGCTCGATCCCAGCACCCTGGGATAATGACCTGAACTGAAGGCAGACGTTTAACGACTGAGCCATCCAGGTGCACCAGATCATGAATATTTTTAAAGGTGAAACTATTTTCAATTTGTGATGGATACTTGCAAAATCAGACAGGTTTTATTTTGTGGTTTATTATAACTTGCTGTAATGAATTAAGCTCCAAAGTAGAAAAAAAGTATTAAAACTACTAAACATGAAATATTTCTAAACAAACTATTGGATAGACATTAGTTTGTTGTAATTAATTTGACATCTATATTTTCAAGTACACATGTTATTTGTTTTAGAGAAATTAAGTTTTTATTAATAGAGAAAATTAAGTTGTACTAATCTATTTGAAGAGTGTAGTTCTGACTTAAGAGCTTTCAAAGGATTTCAGAAAACTGCTCTCAGTAAACATTTCTTTTTTTTAAGATTTATTTATTTTTTGAGAGAGAGAGAGCACATATGGGTAGCGGGGCAGAGGGAGAACATCTCAATCAGACTCCCCACGGAGCAGGGAGCCCAACGCCAGATCTCATGACCCATGAGATCAAGACCTGAACTGAAATCAAGAGTCAGACACTCAACTTACTGAGGCACCCAGGCGCCCCCCCCCAGTAAACATAATAAGGAATAAAATTTGCTACCTTGTTCAACAGACAAATAAATATTAAAGACAAGGCAGCGGGACTTCACTCTTATGCATAATACTATGAAAGCATGAACACAGAGGGAACAGACAGTTTTATGAAAGCATACAAAATGTCAATACTGCCTTTTGAAAAGCAAATTATTCCATATACTTCTGTTTATGTGACATATGCCTGTGCATGTATGTGTGTGTGTATGTTTCTGAATGAGTTGAGTGATACCAAGTAGTTAAATTATGTGAAGCTTTTAAAAGAATATGTTTATTTACACTGATATCTGATAAGAATACAATCACGATTCAGTACTTTATATGTATTCCTTCCACACTCCTAGATTTGATCTAAGGTAATCAGTAATACACATAGTGAAAAAGTGCTTCCTTACTATGTTTCACCTGCTTTTAAACCTGACTGATGACGCACAAATTGTATTTACATTCATAATTTACCTTCAATTATTAAGTACATTAAATGCGATTAAAATATTTTCCAAACATCATTTTAGATTGCTGGATTGAAGATGAAGATGGGAAGAGATTTTAACGTGGAGATAACAGACTGCTGACTTTAAGTTAAATCATTTAATCTCTGTGTAATTCCTGCTTATCTTCAAATTTGAAATAAATCTTTTATCTAAACATAGATGGGAGATGTTGATTTTAAACAATGAAATTATCCCCTGGTTGTTGGTTGAAAAAAAGGGAAAACTAAAACCTTGTTATTTGGTGTTAAACAACTTATGGCAACACTTCTACTATATCTGTTTACCTAGTTTTATCTTTTTTTGTAAAAATAGTGGTATAAAATTCATTGAATACTGATTCAGTCATATGTAAAATATTCTAAAATATTATTTAATGTAAGACTAAGATTAGAATCTTTACTTGGAACTTTTATTGGTTAGAAATTATCAACAAAATTAAATAACCTGGTGTTTTTTTACAGAACAATTGTATCTTTTCTGAGCCCTGACCTTGTCAGCAGTAAAAGGTGTGATACCTATTCCATGGTAAGGCTCTTCAACTTATAGAGAACTGAACCAGAGAATTTATGGAAGAAATATACCATTCCTAAAACAAGGGTTTTATAGGATAGAGAACTTTTAATGGAATCAGGATGTTTTCACATCTCTTCCCCGTTTTCCAAGAATCAATTCCATTTAGTTATTTCCTCCAGTTCAGGTGATCAGGTTTAGGAGAAAAATTTAAACTAACCAAATTTGGGGTGCCTGGTTGGCTCAGTCGGTTAAGTGTCTGCCTTTGGTTCAGGTCATCATCCCAGGGTGCTGGGATAGAGCCCCACATTGAGCCCCACATTGAGCCCCATATTGAGCCCCACATTGGGCTTGCTGCTCAGCAGGGAGCCTGCTTCTCTCTCTCCCTCTGCTGCTCTCCTTGCTTCTGTGCTCACGTGCTCTCTGTCAAGTAAATAAATAAAATCTTTAAAAATCTTTAAAAAATAATCAAATTCAAAATTTATATATATATATTTTATATGTATATATAGTTTGCATTTTAATATGTATATATGTATAAGTTTAAAATGTACATATATGTATTTGTATATACAACTATCTAACAAAACTTTGCTTATTAATTTTTCCAAAATAATTTAGTTACTTTTTTTTTTCTAAAAGCCTATTCCTATTTTGTTAACTTTCATATATACTCTCTGAAGGGAGGGATCTTGTCAACATTTTTTTTTTTTTCAATGCTGTCTCTCTAGTGCCTAGAACCTAAGTTCATGACATCCCAAAGTGCTTAATATACATTTGTTTACTATCTGATTGAATTAAGAGTTTAATATGTAAAGGAGAATATCGCTGTTTTAACTAGCAATAAAGGAATATCACTTCAGTTTTCACATTACCTCTTTCTCTAAGAATAATCTAATAAACGATTTCTTTGTAAATCATCATGCATATAATAAACAGTGGGCCATTTAGTTAATATGACATCTGTTTTACTTGCCCCCTTATCCCCTAGCTATTTAGAATTTCCCTTAGATTTTATGATATTTCTGGTTTGAGCAGACATCATATAGCAGAATTTTAAAATAAGCTGGCCCCAGTAGTTGATATTTTATTTTCTGGAAAAATCATTAAATTTAATAGTAGAATATTTCAAGGGAAAAAGACAGGAAACTTCCCTCATTTGTTTGGGGGGCACCAATAAATTTGGAAGTCACTGTCTGTGTTAAATATTTAATTACAAAGTAATAATTACTAAAAACGGCACAAAATTTGTATTTTGTGAACTTTGGTATAATACACATCAAATTCATTTGGTTAGTATGTGATTCAAAAAGAAAAAAAAAAAGGAAAATATTATTAAATACAATTTTTGCTGGGCACATGGGTGGCTCAGTTGTTAAGCGTCTGCCTTTGGCTCTGGTCATGATCCCAGGGTCCTGGGATCGAGTCCCACATCAGGCTCCCTGCTCGGCAAGAAGCCTGCTTCTCCCTCTCCCACTCCCCCTGCTTATGTTCCTGCTCTCGCTATCTCTCTCTCTGTCAAATAAATAAATAAAATCTTTAAAAAAATAAAATAAAATAAATAAAAAATAAATATAATTTTTGCTGTACTGTTTTTATTTATTTTTTTTTAAGTAAACTCTATGCCACAGGTGTTGTTCAAACTCACGACCCCAAGATCAAGAGTCACATGCTCTACTGAGTGAGCCATCCAGGCCAACAGTACAGTTTTTAATAGAAATAATTGTGATAGTGTAAAATTACGGTAATATACATTTGATGTTTTCTGTCTTAAAACTAAGAATGTCCTAATTGTACTGGCAACACTGATTGAACTGATTGATTAATTGATTTTAATTCATCACACACTTGTCAGATTAGGGCACACTGTCATCATTTGTCCTTGAAATGTTTTCCTTTACTCGTTTATTCTTTTATCTTTTTATTTTCTGTCCCTTTCTCCAATCATTGGTAAACATTCTGATTTATTTTAAACTAAGTTTTGTTTGTAGAGAATTTTTCAAAATCCATTTGAACCATGCTTTTTTAACCATGTTTTTAAATTTACATACATAAAGGTTACATATTTACATATCTGTTTATAATTAATTGTATACATATGCATGTATGCCATGGATGCATACACACACATATAGATAATTACCTTACTTTTTCAGTAAACCCAATGTATTTATATATATACATATGTACACATGTCATATATATAATTACTTTCTTATGTTTTTGATAACTAGCCTTTTTTAAAGTTCTATCCATGTTTCTTTTTTTTTTTTTTTAAGATTATATTTATTTATTTGAGAGAGAGAAAGCCCAGGAGCAGGGACAGGGGCAGAGGGAGAAGGAGAAGACTCCCCACTGAGCGGGGAGCCTGATAAAGGGCTCGACCCCAGGACCCTGGAATCATGACCGCAGCTGAAGGCAGACACTTAACTGACTGAGCCACCCAGGCTCCCCTTCTATCCATGTTTCTATATACACATCAATGGATGCATCTGATCTGTTGCTCCATACTGTTGCATAATGCTCCATAAAATGTGGCTACCACATTTGGTCTATCTACTCTTCTTCCAGTGATGGATTCAGGAGCTGAAAGCTTTGAATGAGTTTTTATCTCCAATTTTATCTCCAAATATTTATTTTTATTTATTTTTTCTCCAAATATTGACCTAAATTCCACAGAGTACATACAGCTTTTAAATATAAATATAACTTATATCCTCTTAAGAGTTTGTTAAATATGCACTGTTCTCATTCTTACCATCAGTTGGTTACAACAGTGATGACAAAGAGATATAACTATCTCTTGGCTGCCAACACTAATGACCGAAGGTGGCAGGAATGCTATAGGACAGAATAAAACAGAAAGTGGTTTATTCAATTATTGGAAAGATTTTAAATATTCCAAGATTTCTTTTTTTTTTTTTTTTTTTTTGCCAATAACTCAATGTGTAGTTCTTCCATGTCAACAAAGAAAGTATTTGATTTACACTCCCTATTGGCCTTATATAATTTATGTTTTATTTTTTTGGAAACACTAATAATTATTTTTTCATTTTATGAATTTAACAACAAAAAGTCTGATGGCTTCCCCTGACCCAGATACTGTTTTTGAGGGTAGGGATATAGCAATGAATAAAATAAAAAAGAAACTTAAAGTAGGCTGGTCAGGAAAAGACTCATTTAGAATGTGAGATTTAAAGATTTATAGAAGGCAAGGAATTGAATCACACCTATATCTGTGGGGAGAACATTCCAGGAAAAGGAAGAAGGAAGTGCAAGTCCTAGTATCAGAAGCATGGTTATATGTTTGCATAAAATATGGAAACCTACATAGCTGGAGTGAATTGCTGAGGGAGGGAGAAATAGGAGATGGGGTAAAAGAAAGCAGGGGGTGGAATGGTTCATCTCTGACCATGTAGGTCACTGGAAAGACCCAGACTTTTTTTCTGAATAAGATGGGGAGCCAGTGAATGATCTGTTGCAAAGAGGAGGTAAGGTATGACTTAGAAATCTTTTGGAGTCCTTAGGCTACTTCTGAACAAATTTGTAAAAAAATATAAAATGTGGCTATTAAAAAACACATTTAAATCTTTTTTAAATAGTTACATAAGAAGTAGAATAGTGTATTTAGTGATCTGAAGAGGCACCTGTACCCTAATGTTTATAGCAGCAATGTCCACAATAGCCAAACTGTGGAAAGAGCCCAAATGTCCATCGACAGATGAACAGATAAAGGTGATGTGGTATATATACACAATGGACTACTACTCAGTCATCAAAAGGATGAATTCTTACCATTTACATTGAAGTGGATGGAACTGGAGGGTATTATGCTGAGTGAAATTAGTCAATCAGAGAAAGACAATTATCATGGTTTCATTCATATGTGGAATATAAGAAATAGTGTAAAGGGATCATAGGGGAAGGGAGGAAAAACTGAATGGGAAATCAGAGAGGGAGACAAATCATGAGAGACTTTTAACTCTAGGAAACAAATTGAGGGTTGCTGGAGGGGAGGTGGATGGGGAGATGGGGTAACTGGTGACAGGCATTAAGAAGGCACGTGATCCGATGAGCACTGGGTATTATATGCAACTAATGAACTACTGAATGCTACATTAAAAAAAGAAGTAGAATAGTGTAATACAAAGAACTTCCTTAAAAGACCTTGAATATGTGGAAATATTCCCATGTTTAACACTAACTGGTACGATGAACCTGAGTAAGTTACTAAGTCTCTTGGTCTCAGCTTCTTATTGACTGAGAGAGATTGTCAGGTGGGATTTCTAATGTTTCTCCCATTTCAGGTCTAAATTTCTAGGACTCTGAGCTCTGAATCAACCCCCTAAGCCCTGTTTTTCAAGTTGTTAGGCAGAGAAATCAGTAGTTGTGTTTTATTCACTTTGTCAAACTAACTTTTTGTTGTTTGGGAGAAAGGCATTTTTCTTTTCTTCTTTCTTTGATACTAGAGTAGGAAACAATTTTAGTTCGGTGAAAGGAGATAGTATAGTAATAACCTGAGGTTCATCTTTATTCTTTTTCCTATTCTTTTGCAAATTCACACTTTTTAGAAAAATAAATCCTAAGCATATTAGCTAGACTTTCAGCTGATTTTCACTGAAATACATAGGTACAAAGGACAGTAATAGTTTGGGAGGTTATAATGCCACATTTTAAAATCCACATATATTCATTTAAGCCAAAGTAGATGGAATTCATTTTTTTTTTTATAAGTTGGAAAGGTAGTAGGAGTGAATAGAAGCTGAAGAGAATGACATTTGGATGAAAATGAAATTACTTCACACAAAAATAGCATTGTGTAAAAGGTACATCTATTTGCGTTAAAGATGTGGACAGCCAGAAGCCACAAAGTAGAAGTGTGGGTGCCATTGGGTCTGTGGCGTGCACTCTGGCTATGTGAGAGCTACAGCTATGGCAACAGCATTTATTAAAAACCCACAATAGGTATACACTGGTTCCTCTCCTCTGTGCGAAACTTAAAACTGGTTCCTCTCGACTTTATAATTACTCTCTAATATGAGCCAAGGAAAGTGGATGTTTCTTCCATCTGTGGTTTCAAATTAAATTTCCCCTTAAGTCCATACCTTCGAAAGGTCAAAATCATGAACTACTCTGAGAATTCTCTACCATGTTATTACAGCTGTCACCTTCAGAGAACTGATTTCCAGCCCTATTTTACTCCATATTTCAACTGAAAATTGTGAATCACAACAATTTTGAAGCCATACATTTTTAATTTTCTTCAAGAAAAATCAATTCTCAGTATAACATATTTTACCATAATGTTGTGAAATGTTATGAGACATTTCTCAAATGCAAGAATGTGGCCACTAGGATTTTGATTTTTGTATTTTGTATGTGTAATGCTGTTTCCATACAGAATCCATAACAGTCATGTTCAAAACTCATTCATCTTTTGAATACGTTTAATATTGTGCTGATGTATAGAACTGAGGTAGAAAACTAACAGTATTCTTGACTTTTATCAATTTTTCCTTGAAAGTTATTTTCCAAGGTAAATAATTTATAGACATATATATACACACACAATACACTTTCAATTAGATAATATTTATATAACACCTTTTAAATGAATCAGTAATAAAAAGTGATTATTTTGGATAGGATAAATAGAATTTTGACATCATGAACTATGGCCATAAAATGATAGCTAATATTAATTTCATTCACAATAGTAAAAAACTTTAAAAATTTTGTTTGTCTTTAAAAAAACTGTTTGGATTTCACAAATTCTGCCTTTTATTTCAGAGACTAGTTTCAATATTTTTATTGAATGAGATTTTCTACCAAGGACTATTTAAATTCTACACATGCTTCTTAGAAAACTGTTAGATGCTAGAATATTGTGGCTATTATGACAGATAAAAATATTGTCCTCTTCCTCAAGAGACTATCAAGAGAAAAAAAAAATCATTCATCCATTTATTCAACAAATAGTTTTCAAGGACACCCTATGCACCTGGAACTGGTTATAATGCCATGCCCAGAACTCATTTAGTTCATTTTGATGACAAGGATAATAAGAAGCATTTACTGTCATCAAATATGTAGTGTGGATGCATAAACAAAAGTGACTAAAGCACCAGGGGAAGTATCATTAAATTATGACAAAGAAAATCACTTTCTACAAAATAGCTAACTAAATTTTAGCTAGTGATAAAATACAGTGTAAAATACAGCAGAACATAAAGATGTGAATAACTTGTCTAAGTTTATAATAATGGGGTTTATTAACTACTGAAACATGTTTCACTAGCTTTATGCAAGCATATATGTTAAAATAATTTATTCAAATTAAATAATTGAATTCATAAAATATAAGATATTAGCTTGTCAATTTCAGACATTATATATGATTGCAGTTGAATGTGTAAAAATGGGAATTTAATTCAAACAGTCAAGAAAATAAAAATGAATAAAGCAAGAATAAAAAGAAAAGTAACAAAGAAATGTACAGTGTTTTTAGACTGTGTAAGTAGAGGGGAAAATGCATATACGCACACACATATAAACACAGGCATAGGCAAATTAGTCTGTATGTCAAGAAATTAGAGATTAGGAAACATTTAAACCAGACATTGCATAATGGGGTTTATATAAGTTGATGATCAAGTATACATAGGGTATGCTAAAAAATAAAAAAAAAAGGTGTATGCTAAAAAATAAAAAAAAAAGGTGTCATCAAGCATTCCTCCAAGAGGGCCATCCTAGGATACTGGGAAAACGTGTAATTAATGTAGATTGAGTATTGAATTTAAGTTGCCCTGAAGGACTCTAGAAGGAGAGGTCAAGGAAGTAGTTGGGCATGCAATTCTCACTTTAGGAGAGTCTAAAAAGCTTGAAATCATCCACATGGAATGTCAAATCTTGGAGTATATGAAATCCTCAAAGGAGGATAGCTTATAAAAGAGTAAAAAAGTCATGATACAGGTTTTTCAATAATATGCATAACAGAGAAAAGCAAATAAAAAAAAGTGACTTAGGAAATAAAAGTAAAATGAACACTTTATTACTAACATGGAGAAGAGGAGAAACTTTTAAGAAGAAGAAATTATCAATCGATGGCAAATACTCTAGAAATGTCAAATCACTTAAGGACCACACACACACAACTTTCTCTCTCTCTCTGAGACTGTCAATCTTCATAGAATAATTTTAAACATTGGAGTGAAGGCTAATCTGGATCATAAATGTTAAAATCTGAGTGTGGTTGATGTTTTGGAGACAAGAAGTGTATACTGCTTTTGCCAATAGTTGTCTGAGAAGGAAAGAAGAGAAAGAAAACTAGAGTTTTTTTTTTTTAAGTGGATAAAAATACTTTAAGGTAAAATATTTTGAATTAGATACAGGAAGACAGTAAGTTTGATTTAAGTGTCATAATTGACAGGAAGACAACTCATTGAGAAAGGAACATCTCAAATGTATGAAAAAAACATTTTTTTTTAAAGGTCAGGCTCTGGAGTGATTTAAAAAAATGGCTCTTGTCGACATAATGCAAACCTATTATAATTTCAGTATAAAAAGTAATTTCACTGAAAATATCTGTTATTTAAGTTTATTGATTATGTCTAAATTAAATAACTACTTTTATTCACCTTAATGACTCATGAAGGTCCAATCTTTGGACACTTGAGGGTGTTTATGATGTCAGTAAAATATTTACTTTAAAATCTTGAAAATGATTATACACAAACCGGGAATAGAGCATATTTCTATCTGGAAAGTGATGATTACAGAATTAATGGAAGAAATTTGAATCAATATATACTATAGAGATACAATTTTTTATTACCAATGCCATGGTTTCTACATTATAAAGTCAGCAGTAACAAAAAGAAAAGCAATGAAATGTATCATCACTAATATCCTCATTATCCAAGCACTCCGGATTCATGGGTATTTTGAAAGGATTTGTGCCACAGAAACCAGTTCATGACTGATGATCTTATGTGCCTAGACAATACTTTAGAAAATGGTATTTCAGAGCGCCTGGGTGGCTCAGTCAGTTAAGCGTCTGCCTTCGGCTCAGGTCAAAATCCCAGGGTCCTGAGATCGATCCCCACATCGGGCTCCTCACTCAGCAGAGAGCCTGTTTCTCCTTCTCCCTCTGCCTGCCTCTCTGCCTACTTGTGCTCTCTATCTCTCTGTCAAATAAATAAATAAAATCTTTAAAAAAAAAAAAGAAAATGATATTTCGATTATGTTCAACCATGTTAGTAGAAAACACTGAAGTTGAAGTGTGCTGTCCCCTCAAAGCCACGATCATAGTAAACTATCAACAACCCTGAATCTCCTGCATTTGGATCAGGGATTGTGCTGCCACCATGTTGATGACATCAGATTCAGAAAATATATTTTAAGACCATTTTAATTTTTAAGTGATAAATGCCATATTTTTCCAAAATAAATTATAATAAATATTTCATAACAATCCCAGAAGCATTCAAGCCACTATTTCCTCCTAGGAATAATAATTTGGTTCATGCATTAGAATTATTTAATAAAGTTTTTGACAAGTCACATGCTACCCAGCATAGTAATAGACTAAATTATTAAATAATCTAACAGTATTCTAGGTAAGGTGGCCATAGGATTCAATAAGCAAGCCAGGATACTTTGGAGAATTAAAGGGATGCTATAAATGATTGTGTAGGAACAACAGGGAGGAACCAGGACTATTCTAGGCAAACTAGGACACACAGTCTCCATTACTACAGATCATATTCATTTAAATATCTTTGCCAGTTTTTCTAGATATAAGGGCATAGCATTCTTTACATTAATTCTTCCTGTCAAGTATTTAACTACTCGGTATCATTTATAACAGGAGCAATCTCTTCACATTACCTTAAGACAGAGTGTGTGTGTGTGTGTGTGTGTGTGTGTGTGTGTGTGTGTGTATGGGAACAACCGCATAGTCATTTTCTTTTGATTATTAGTAGCAGATGCTCTCATCTTATGCACTCTTAAGTCTAACTGCAAAGTCATACATGTATATATTATTTACTTGGCACAAATCCAATACTATTAACTAATGAAATGTGAAATCAAAAAGGCATAAAAGGGCTCAATAGAAAATAAAGCAGACTGAGGATGCCATTCAGCATTCAAATACACATGTAGAAGATATGAAGGTGAAGAAATAAACTTTCTTGTATCTCTTCCTGTGTTTTTAGATGATATGATGTGATTAATCACTAACAGTTCTCAATTAAATTTACAAGTTACCCTTGGGCATCAATTATATCTAACTGAGGACATAAGTAAGAGCTAAAAGCTGACAAATGCGTGTGTAGAAAGCCCCTTAAAATGTAATCACTTTCCCATCAAAGAAGAAGCAAGGATATCATAACCAGGCAATTGGGACACCTTGTCAGTTATGTATAAATTGGGCAATAAAGAAAATAGCTTGACATAAGGGATGCCACATCCTGAGAGAGCTGCTCAGGGAATGGAATCTTGACTTCAGATTGGACTTGTCTGCTGTAAGCCATCAACAATATTAGACAATGCCAAGTCACACAGCAGAATTAATTTATAAATATTCAAAGAGACAATGAAAAGATTTCTAAAATCTTCTTATAGTAAGCGTAACACATTTTTTTGTTGTTTTTAATTAGACTCTTGGAAAAATAATAGGCTATGAAATATACCTACGGCATATAAAAAATGTGAAAGATATTTTGGATTTATTTTAAAAAGAGTTCTCAAGTACAAATTTCCCCTCACCCTTTAGTCTTGAGCTATAGCCCTGAATAGCTTTCCATGTACAAGAGATCTGCATCTAGTTGACCCACCATTCCCTCAAATACAATACCCTAAAACTGAATGTATTACTTTTTACCACTTTTCCCTTTGGTATTTCCAGTTTTGATAATGAAGCCTCAGTTGGGTACGTAGGCATTATCACAGCCTGGGTTCTCTGAAAGCAGACATGGTGTTTGAGGTGAGATCCTTTGGGTTTTTTGTTTGTTTTTGTTTTTTAAGGATTGTCTATCAAAGGGAGGGAGGAAGCAGTATTGAGTAGAGGTAGAAGTTGGAGGGCCATGGGGGCTGATGAAGACTTAGGCAAAGCTCTGGATGTAGAATGACTCATCAAATGGTCTTTAGCTGGCTTCAAATACTTGGGCCTTTCTATGTGCCCTTTGATCACTCACTGGATGCAGGCTGCACTCGGGAAGAGAGTGATCTCGGGGCCCGTCTGTTCGTGCAGCTAGCACACCCTGAAGAAGGGAAATCTGAGAACTCTGGGGACCTCTCACCTATCTACCACATTCCACATTTCAGTCCCATATACTAGCATTCACTCATTAGTTCTAATAAATGTTGACTATTTAATTTTTTTCTATCTGCTACATATTTTCTAGCTTTGCTGCTACTGTCTTAATCTTGGTTATCTTTTCTTTTTTTCTTAGTATTTGTGCCAATTTCCTTGCTGTTTCATGCCCAAGCAGCCTGAATGGTCCTCTTTCACGAGCTGCTTAGATTACATAATTACTTCCCTTGCCTTCTAGATGGATCCACACTGGCAGTGGTTAACTTCTTTAAACACCCGTTTACCTATACACTGTCCAATTGAATCGCAATAATTCTGTCTCTGTGCCACGATCTTCACTGTCTTTATCCTCTTTCTTTTACCCCTTTCATACCAGCTTGGTAAAGGTTCACTCTCTCATAAGCAAACTGCCCACCAGCATTAGTTTATATTTTTCTTCTTTGAACTAGCTCCATAACAAGCCAAAACTCTGGCACATGTTAGCTTGTCTCTTTAGAAATATTAGTGTAGGGCGCCTGGGTGGCTCAGTTGGTTAAGCGACTGCCTTCGGCTCAGGTCATGATCCTGGAGTCCCGGGATCGAGTCCCGCATCGGGCTCCCTGCTCGGCAGGGAGTCTGCTTCTCCCTCTGACCCTCCCCCCTCTCATGTGCTCTCTCTCTCACTCTCTCAAATAAATGAATAAATAAAATCTTTAAAAAAAATAAATAAAAATAATAAAAATTAAAAAAAAAGAAATATTAGTGTAACATCTGTATGAACAGTTCCTGGTGAAGTGCCTAGTACATGCGGGCACTGACAATACATTTTGCCTTGAGATTCAAGAAAAACAATGGGGGGGTTGAAGAGAGAAGGTGGGAAGGAGGAGGTTGGGGAAAATCAGCTGGTTAAAAATGAGATGTTTTAAGCCATATAAGTATTTTATTTTATTCATTTATTTTTTTATATTTTTCCACATAAGTATTTTAAATAACCTCCTTGCCAAACAATCATCTGTGTGACATCAAGAAAGTTACTTTACCTCTCTGAGTTTTATTTACCTAATATGTAAAATATTGCTGATAAGACATCCTAGAAATTAAATAGCAAGTGAAGTCACTTATAGTTTCTGGCACACAATTTGTGCTCAATAAAATATAATTATTACAACTCTGTGTTCTGGGGTCAGTTGTCTCTTCTACCTACTGGCAAAATAATTAGCCTATTTTTAACAAGTTATTTCAAAGATATGTGTGAAAATCAAGTACCTTGTTTCTTCATAAGACAATGTGTTAAATATTAAGGATAAAATGATGAGAAAAAAACTTAAACAAACCGTGTCCTTGCACTAAAAATCTTACAGTTTTAAAATCTTAGCCATGCTTTTTTTAATTGCTTGATTTAAAAATAATATACAATATCACTCTTCAATGTAAAGTTCTATGGGTGTTTCATTAAGATGCTATTTCCATTCAAGTGTATCTAGCTATATGCTAATAGGAACATCATTTCTGAGTAAAACTAAGTTACTTTATAGAGTGGATCTGGAATCCTTGCTCACCACAGTTCTATGGGTGAAGCTGATTCAAAACAATTTTCCAAAGAGAATTTGTGTCCTGAATGTGGACATGCCCCCAGCTCACCCTGATAGCTTTATTGAGATTTTAAGCCTTCATAAAAGGATTATAACCCTAACCCCACCTTGACTATTCCTAAGGAACATGGCTCTCAATTCTCATGGCTACATAGAAGAACTGTATTTCTGGCATTTGACAGGTATAAAATCTCAAATCAATGTCAGCCAAAATTTACTATAAGAATTGTGATGCTAAATGATTTTCAAGGACACAGTCTGGCCTGTCTTTATAATTGGTTTTGCTAAGTTGTGATTGTGGGGTGGTGCCTTAGGTAACTGATTCTAAATCCCTTTAGAGGACGTTGGAGTGAGCTGATTGGAAAAATCTGGATGCTCTGGGGGCAGAATGTTTTATCTGTTTCTTTTTTGGTGTATCCCAAGCATGTAGTATTTATGTCGGACACATGATAGGCTGAATAAAAATTTGTGGATGCATGATTCCACTTTATTACAGTGCCTTCATCAGGATTATTATTTTCTAATTATTACACCAAGAAGTATCTTGTTTTCCCTGAACAATTAGTTTATTTTTACATCAAGGCCATTTAATATTGTGATGAAAAAAAGAGTTCTCTCTCATCAATTTTCAAAAGCTTGGTAACAAATTCTGTTCCAACTCAGGTAACTGATACGGGTCACCATAGCGTGCAGTTTCAGCTCAAATCCCAGCTATACTTTGTAATGAAAGTTTAATTTCTATAATTTTTTCTTGCTTTTATCTTAGATTCTTTGGAAGCCATCTGAGATTCTTTCCGGAATAAGCAATATGCATGGAAAGAAGGAGATGTTGCCTAAATTTCCTTTCTATTCCAAGATTAAGCTGGATTTCTTATTATTATTAATGGGTGTTTTAGATGGAAAAGTGTTACTGTAAATGGTCCAGGACCACAGACATTTCCTCAAAGATCTTTACCTACTTTCACCGTCACCCCCATCTCTACTCCACTCCTAACAAAAGATAAATTATTTTAACCAATTATCACTGGGATGCTGCCCCCTATAGTAAGCAACAATTATGGTATTTTTAATACAAATATATCCTTAAGTATGGGTATGAGATTTCTTTTCAGGAAAATAGCATTTGTTCTAAAATCAGATTATGGTAATGGTTGCACAACTTTAAACATACTACACTACTTAAATACGTCATTTGTATAAATTATATTCCAGCAAAACCTTTTTTTTTTTCTTTTGCTTCTTTAAAAAATATATATTTGTATTAGTTTCCTATTGCTGTCATAACAAATTACCACAAACCTACTAGCTTCAAGCAATGCAGATTTGTTCTTTACCTGCTCTGGAGGTCAGAAGTCTGAAAGCAGTTTCATTGGGCTATAGTCAGCGTGTCCACAAGGATGATTCCTTCTGGAGACTCTGAGAGGAGAATCCCTTTCCTTGCCCTTTTCAGCTTCTTAGTGGCCACTTCTATTCTTTAGCTTATGGCCCCGCCTTGCATCTTCAAAGTGCATCATCATTCCAATCTCTGCTTCCGTAGTCACCTTTTCTTCCCACTCTGACTCCTCGGACCCACCAGATAATCTAGAATCATTGTTCTATCTCAAAATCCTTAACTTGACCATATCAAGTGGTTACCTCCCAAATAAGGTAACATTTACAAGTTCTGGGAATTAAGACATGGATGTTTTAGGAAGGTCATTATTCAGTCTACCACAATGTCTTAAGTGCAAATATTCACAACATACAAAAAAATCATTTTGTAAATGAGAGAAAAGCAGATATAGAAAAAGGTAATCAACTATACAAAGTGATAGAACAAATTCAGTAACACACAGATGGGAGTCACTTAACAAGGTCTGCAGTACCAGCACCATAGCTCATGTGGTCACGTGGAAAAACAAAGGTCAGTTCTGCTTACATATTGAGGTTGGCATATAAATATACTGTATTATATAAAATATAATTCCAGTAACAACAAGAGTGTTAAAAAATACTCCCTGTTCTCTAACATTGTTATATAAGCCTATCAGATTAGAAGAGGCACAAGAATACATATGTTTCTAAATATCCCAAGAATTTAGAGGATTAACGGAACAACAACAAAGAAGTATATGCTTTAAAATCATAATATAGAGAGGGGCGCCTTGGTGGCTCAGTCGGTTAAGCGGCTGACTCTTGATTTCGACTCAGGTCATGATCTCAAGGTCCTAGGATTGAGCACCTCCCGCCCCCCCATTAGGCTCCATGCTCAGCATGGAATCTGCTCCAGATTCTCCCTCTCCCTCTCTCTCTGCCCCTCCCCTGTGCTCAGTCACTCTCCCTCTCTCTCTCAAATAAATAAATAAACTCTTAAAAAAATCATAATATATAGAGAGAAAGTGAAAAGGAGGAGAAAAAAGAAATAATAAAGAGGAAATGGTGGATAAAGTTATGGATATCTTCTAACATTTAAAGTGCAAATGTGGGTGAGCTATCAGATGCAACTGATTAGCCTCAAACTATAATTTTTGACTTTATAATGTTTTAAGATTGGAGTAGGTCATCAAGGGATTCTTATTCCAAATGAGTTCCCCCAAGGACCAACAAGTACTTTGTTAGATAGTTTCTGCTAGTCAACGTTCTTCCAAAGTAAACCACTTCAACAAGCTTTTAATAGAGTGAACAAAAGGGGCACCTGGGTGGCTCAGTCGTTAAGTGTCTGCCTTCGGCTCAGGTCATGATCCCGGGGTCCTGGGACTGAGCCCCGCATCGGGGTCCCTGCTCTGCGGGAGGCCTGCTTCTCCCTCTCCCACTCCCCCTGCTTGTGTTCCTTCTCTCGCTGTGTCTCTGTCAAATAAATAAATAAAATCTTAAAAAAAAAAAAATAGAGTGAACAAAATAAAAAGCCTATCTTAAATCCTCTGGCTCCCAGATCCTGCCATTAATAAATAAACAAACAACAGCAAGGCAACAAAGGCAAAAAATATAATAAATCATGCTACTGTGGCTCATCTGACCAAAACTTTTATCTCTAATTTGATAACACTCCAGTTTGACACTTTCCTTTCTGGCATGTTGAAATCTCCTTCTATTTCAGGCAAGACTGTCCCATAGCATCCATCTAATAGAGAGAAAAAATGGATCTTGTTATCTATATGACCACCTTGAGGGCACATTGCAGCTTGCAGAGCACATGGTGATACTTATGGTGTCAATAACAATGTCTAAATAACACAAGTTTTAATCATAGTCATCTTTTATCGACATGGTTGCTCCCTGGGCTCTGTTTAATTTGATCATATTGAAATGTGCTGTCCTGATATTCATGAATTAGGGCAAAGTCACCCTTACTCACCATCTGAAGTCTCAGATGTTCCTTCCCACCCAGTAATGAAAATGAAAATTATTTTCCTTGGCAACTCAGATGGTATTCTCGTTAATTATGTGGATGTAATTCTTGATTATTTGCATATTTTATAGCTAGAAAGCCCTCTACTTTATTGCCAGCTCTCTTTTTTTCAACTTTCTTAAAATATTCTTTATTTTATTGTATTTTAAGAACTTATTAAATGTTCCTGAAATTATTTTTGTAATTAGGCAGGCTCTAATATACATTTAAAATATATATTCTAGTTTTTTTAAATTTTGCAATATTTATAAGTGGTGTTTATAATCTAAATATGACATGTCCCCAAAACTTTATGTTCATAAAGGGCCAACATATAAAATATAAGCTAAAAATAATAAATACATAAATACTTGGATTACATATCTTTTGAAACTTTTCAAGGATGGGTCTCAAACTACACTGCATTTAGAAGTAGATATGTACCGCTTGCCTCAAAAAAAAAAATTATACAGAAATACATTATTGACAAAAGATTAAATATTGTAGTTAATAAAAATAAATTACATGTTTAGAAATTATGAACTAAAATGGATTATTTTGAGTGAATATGCTATCAAATTAGATGTTCTTTATAAAGATGTTGACTGGATTGTGGGGGTGGGTATACCCTGAATGAATGGATAATATGAAGGATTTCTACTTTTTAAGGTAAATTCTTTTTAATGACAGGCTGCACAACTGCACAGCTGGTCAGTGGTCAGCGGCAGGGACTACAGATGATAAGTATCTAAAAAAAAAAAAAAGAAAGCTTCTCACATTATGTATTGTTTCAGTTTCCAGATAATTTAAAAATCCTCTAACATGACTATACTGTCTGATATCTGCATTTATTGAGTACACAGCTTATTGCATCAGCTTAACATAAATTATCTCATTTAATAATTTTAATAATCCTCAAGACAGTCATTATTGGAAACTTTTGGAGGAGTTCATAGTCTGCATAACAACCATGGTTAAACTCCAGACAGAATCAGAACTAAAACCCAGGTCTGATGACCTTAGCTTTTATACTGTGCTTCTAGAACCTGAAGAGATAAACAAATTTTGCCATTGTTCCAATAGAGTCTAACTGGCTTTAGATGATACTGCTTATTTCCCACAGAATAAGAGACAACAGAAGCTTAGGTATATCTCCTGGTATCAGCACTGGTCTGTAGGGCTAACAGTTTCTTAAAGGTGCTAGTGATCAAGTGTTTGCCTTCCAAAGCTACTCTAGGAGATAAAGAAGACAAAGAAAAAAAAAAAAAAATTACATATGTTACATCTGAATCTGTGTGATGATAACTGACTTTAATAGAACTACACTATCATCTTTAGTTGTCTTTCTCTTAGATTTTAAAGAAACAAAATGGTATTGAAGAAAAAAATTCTTGACCGATTTTATGACCTTTTGTTAGCAAGTTCCTCCTGGGCCCTGGACAAGATAGTTCATGTCACTGCTGTAGGTTTCCTAACATATAAAATGACTTCAGCTTTTGGAACGTTGAACTCGTAGAGATATGTCAAGTTTTACAGTTAAATGATTTGATCAGACTTCTGATTCCAGAAAGATGGAGTAGATGTATGTCTTCCTATTCCTCCCTACACTAAACACTAAAAATGCTGAGCATTATATATATAATATGAACATAGTAGACCTTTGAAAGGTGGAGAGAAAGGGGGGGGGTGGGCTCAGTGAAAACCAGTTATTTGGTGCTCTGGTTCTCTGGTGGCTTTCTGCAGGGCAGATTAACTAAGGACTTCAGACTCCAGGAAATGGCACAGTGATGTGTGTTCTAGATTTTCTTTTAGCCTTATATATCCCAGAATGAAGCTGAAGAAGCTGGTGTCCCAGAAATGCCAATGGGTACAGAGAAAGCCCAACAAACACCCATGCTCTCTATCCAAAGTACCATAAAAGAGTCAGCTAAGACAGAAAATCTTAGATAATAAGTACTTGTATATAGGCAAAACAACACAGAAAGAAAGGAAGAAAGAACAATAAAGAAACAAATGAACAAACTATTGCCTTGGATCATCCACACCAGAAGAGGCCAAGTGGGGGCTCAAGAGTTCCACACTTATCAGGCTATAATGAGGTACCCCAATCATCCTGTCACAATTTTGGGTCAGAAATGGTTAGGGAGGGGCTGGGATTTCATCCTTGCTGATGGTAATGAAGTCAACCTCCACTGCACCCAGAATCTCAGTGAAGACCACTGCAATTTTAAAACTGAAAACAACAACAAAATCACAATGGATGGACTCAACAGCAGAATGGAGATGGCAGATGAAAGAATCAGTGAACTGGAACACAGAACAATGGTAATTATGCTATCTAAAAAACACAGAGAAAATCAACTAAAAAAACTAATGAATGGAGCCTGTGGGGCTATAACAAAATATCTAACATTAATATCACTTGAGTCCCAGAAGAGAGAAGAAAAAAAGGTGAGGCTGGAAAGGTGCTAAAAAAAAAAAAAAAAAAAAAAAAAAAATTTCCTAAATTTGGCAAAAGATATAAACTTCCAGGTTCACTAAGCCAAATGAACTCTAATAACAAATCAAATAAATCCACCTAAAAACACATCATAGCCAAGCTCCTGAAAAATAAAAGCAAAGAAAAAAAATCATAATCAAGAGAGAAATGATATCTTACCTATAAGAAAAAACTGAGATGAATGAAATAGATTTCTCATCAGAAATCATAGAGGCTGTCAGACTAAAGGCAATTTATACACTTGTACATGCTGTTTGTGCTGAACTATTTTAAAAAGAAACAATAGGAATCTTCACTGGTGACTGTTGCTTCAGCCGTTCTGGTGTGGCAGCGAATTGGGTTCTCCAAACAACACCTGATGACTTGCTGAATCTTTTACATTGTTGT
Organism: Phoca vitulina; assembly: GCF_004348235.1. Classification (NCBI taxonomy): domain Eukaryota; kingdom Metazoa; phylum Chordata; class Mammalia; order Carnivora; family Phocidae; genus Phoca; species Phoca vitulina. The sequence continues at coordinate 17,501,418 of NW_022589720.1, forward strand.
ACAAGGAAGCTGAGGTTCAGGTTTAATAATTTGCCTAAGGTCAACATTTTTTTCTGATAAAGCTCACTGCACACTTGTTCTGAAATAGTTTTAGGTTGCATTAACAAATACAGTCTTGGAGGAACTTGTAAAGATGGCAGAGGAGTAGGGGACCCTATTCCACCTGGTCCCGTGAATTGAGCTGGATATCTACCAGACCACTCTGAACACCCACGAAATCAGCCTGAGATGTAAGAGGATATATATGGATCTCTACAAACAGAATATCAGCAGCAGTTGGTTTCAAGGTATGAAGCAGGGAGCTGTGATTCCGCAGGCAGATATCAGAAGATAAATGGAGGGGGGAGGGAGCCTTTAGGATCCTGCTCCACTGGAGTGCAAAAGCCTCTCACAGTGGGGACCTGGCGCAGACTCACAGACTGGTAGTGGCGGGGAAAAGACTTTAGGGCAGCCCCCTCCCCCCTCGCAGACTGAAACCTGGAGGTGCAGGGGCGTGCGTGCAGTTTTAGAAGCACAAGAGGCAGAGACATGACCCGACCTGGAAGCGAGGACTGGGAGCGCTGCTGAGGGGCGCACAACCCCAGGACGCAGCTGTTTTAGCAGCACAGACAGAAACGGAAAGAGTGTGGCCTAGAGAGCTCACTGAAGAACAGACTGTGATCTCTCTGTTCTGAGTCAGAGGGTTGGAAACTGTCTCTTCTGCTCTGACTCTCAGAAGAGATGCAGAAAGCCGCCAGAGAACCAGAGCACCAAATAACTGGTTTTCACTGAGCCCCCCCCCCCCCCCCCCGGGACAGGACAACTCTTCCCAAACAGGGTTGCCTGAGTAACAGCGTGGCAGGCCCCTCCCCAGAAGACAGGCTGGGAAAACAAGAGGCCAACAAACCTAAGGTCCCTATAAAACAGGTGCATCTTGTTTGGGTTGTGGTCGATAATATGGACTCTGTACATTCCCTCAACCACCCCTCAACAGAATGATTATGAGGAGGAACCCCCAAAATAGGAAAGACTCAGAGACTGTGACTTCTGCCACAGATTTACAAATGGATACAGATATAAGCAAGATGTTGGAAATGGACTCAGGTAACAGTTATGAAGATGACAGCTAGAATGGAGAAATCGATTAATGGCAACATAGAGTCTCTAAGGGCAGAAATGAGAGCTGATCTGGCAGAACTTAAAAATGCTATCAATGAGATCCAATCTAATCTAGATACTCTAACAGCTAGGCTAAATGAGGCAGAAGAATGAATTAGTGATCTAGAAGATCAATTGATAGAAAAGAAGGAAAAAGAGGAGGCCTGGGAGAAACAGCATAAAATCCATGAAAACAGAATTAGAGAAATAAGTGACACCATGAAACGTTCCAATGTCAGAATTATTGGGATCCCTGAGTGGGTGGAGAGAGAGAGAGAGGACTAGATGATATATTTAAGCAAATCGTAGCTGAGAACTTCCCTAATCTGGGGAATGAAACAAACATTCGTGTTCTAGAGGCAGAGAGGATCCCTCCCAAGATCAAGGAGAAGAGACCAGCGCCCCGGCATGTATCAGTAAAACTCACAAATCTTAGAACCAAGGAAACCATCTTAAGGGCAGCTAGGGGGAAGAGATTAGTTATGTACAGAGGGAGGAACATCAGAATAATGTCAGACCTATCCACAGAGACCTGGGAAGCCAGAAAGGGTTGGCAAGACATATTCAGGGTACTAAATGAGAATAACATGCAGCCAAGAATACTTTATCTGGCAAGGCTGTCATTTAGAATGGATGGAGAGATGCAGAGCTTCCAAGACTGGCAGAAACTGAAAGAATATGTGACCACTAAGCTGGCCCAGCAAGAAATATTAAGAGGGGTTCTATAAAAGGAGAAATTCCTCAAGAGTGATACTGAACAGAAATTTACAATCTATAGAAACAAGGACTTTACAGGCAACATGATGACAATAAATTCTTATCTTTTAATAATAACTCTCAGTGTGAATGACCTAAATGCTCTCATAAAAAGGCACAGGGTTGCAGATTGGATAAAAAGACAGGACCCATCCATATGCTGTCTACAAGAGACTCATTCTGAACCTAAAGATACATCCAGACTGAAAGTAAAGGGATGGAGATCCATCTTCCATGCCAACAGACCTCAAAAGAAAGCTGGGGTAGCAATTCTTATATCAGACAAATTAGATTTTAAGCTAAAGACTGTAGTTAGAGACACAGAAGGACACTATATCATTCTTAAAGGGTCTATCCAACAAGAAGATCTAACAATTGTAAATATTTACACCTCCACCATGTGAGCAGCCAACTACATAAGCTAACTGTTAACCAGCGGATGACGTGATACTTTATGTGGAAAATCCAAAAGACTTCACCCCCAAATTACTAGAACTCATACAGCATTTCAGTAATGTGGCAGGATACAAAATCAATGCACAGAAATCAGTTGCTTTCTTACACACTAACAATGCAACTGTAGAAAGAGAAATTAGAGAAATTATTCCATTTACAATAGCACCAAAATCCATAAGATACCTTGGAATAAACCTAACCAAAGAGGTAAAGGATCTGTAGTCTAAGAACTACAGAACACTCATGAAAGAATTTGAAGAAGACACAAAAATATGGGAAAACATTCCATGATCATGGATCAGAAGAATAAACATTGTTAAAATGTCTATGCTACCCAGAGCAATCTACAACTTCAACGGCATCCCAGTCAAAATTCCAATGACATTTTTCAAAGTGCTGGAACAAATAATTCTAAAATTTGTATGGAATCAGAAAAGACCCCAAATCTCCAAGGAAATGTTGAAAAGAAAAACAAAGCTGGGAGCATCACGTTGCCTGATTTCAAGCTATATTACAAAGCAGTGATCACCAAGACAGCATGGGACTGGCACAAAAACAGACATATAGACCAATGGAACAGAATAGAAAGCCCAGATATGGACCCTCCACTCTATGGTCAAATGATCTTCAACAAAGCAGGAAGAAATATGCAATGGAAAAAACACAGTCTCTTCAATAAATAGTGCTGGGAAAATTGGACAGCTATATACAGAAGAATGAAACTTGACCATTTTCTAAGACCATACACAAATAAACTCAGAATGGATGAAAGACCTCAATGTGAGATAGGAATCCATCAAAATCCTAGAGGAGAACATAGGCAATAACCTCTTTGACATTGGCCGCAGCAACTTCTTTCAAGACACATCCCCAAAGGCCAGTGAAACAAAAGCAAAAATGAACTTTTGGGACTTCATCAAGATAAATTATGCAGCCATCAAAAAGAACAAAATCTTGCCATTTGCAATGATGTGGATGGAACTAGAGGGTATTATGCTAAGCGAAATAAGTGAATCAGAGAAAGACATGTATCATATGATCTCACTGATATGAGGAATTCTTAATCTCAGGAAACAAACTGAGTTTTGCTGGAGTGGTGGGGGTTGGGAGGGATGGAGTGGCTGGGTGATAGACATTGCGGAGGGTATGTGCTATGGTGAGTGCTGTGAATTGTGTAAGACTGAGGAATCAGACCTGTACCTCTGAAACAAATAATGCATTATATGTTAAAAAAAAAAAAAAAGAAGAAGAAGAAGATAGTAGGAATGGAAAAATGAAGGGGGGGGATATTGGAGGGGGAGACAAACCATGAGAGACTATGGGCTCTGTGAAAAAACTGAGGGTTCTAGAGGAGAGAGGGGTGGGGGGATGGGTTAGCCTGGTGATGGGTATTAAAGAGGGCACATAATGAATGGAGCACAGAGTGTTATGCACAAACAATGAATCATGGAACACTATATCTAAAACTAATGATGTAATGTATGGGGATTAACATAACAATAAAAAAATTAAAAAAAAACTAATGATGTAATGTATGGTGATTAACATAACATAATAAAATAAAAAAAAATAAATAAAAATCTTCTGCACAGCAAAGGAAATATTCAACAAAACAAAGAGGCAACCCACAGAATGGGAGAAGATATTTGCAAATGACATTATAGACAACAGAGTGCTGATTTCCAAGATCTATAAAGAACATCTCAAACTCAACACCCAAAACACAAATAATCAAGTCAAAAAATTGGCAAAAGACATGAACAGACACTTCTTCAAAGAAGACATACAAATGGTTAACAGACACATGAAAAAATGCTCATCATCATTAGCCATCAGGGAAATTCAAATCAAAACCACATTGAGATACCACCTTACACCAGTTAGAATGGCAAAAATTGACAAGGCAAGAAACAACATATGTTGGAGAGGTTGTGGAGAAAGTGGAACCCTCTTACATTGTTGGTGGGAATGCAACTTCGTACAGCCACTTTGGAAAACAGTGTGGAGGTGCCTCAAAAAATTAAAAATAGTGCTACCCTATGACCCAGCATTTGCACGACTGGGTATTTACCCCAAAGACACAGATGTAGTGAAAAGAAGGGCCATATGCACCCCAATGTTCATAGAAGCAACGTCCGCAATAGCCAAACTATGGAAAGAGCCGAGATGCCCTTCAACAGATGAATGGATAAAGAAGATGTGGTCCATATATACAATGGAATATTATTCAGCCATCAGAAAGGAAGAATACCCAACTTTTACATCAACATGGATGGGACTGGAGGAGATTATGAGAACTGAAATAAGTCAAGCAGAGAAACTCAATTATCATATGGTTTCACTTATTTGTGGAACATAAGGAATAGCATGGAGGACATTAGGAGAAGGAAGGGAAAAATGAAGGGAGGGAATCAGAGGCGGAGACAAACCATGAGAGACTATGGACTCCGAGAAACTGAGGGTTTTAGAGGGGAGGGGGTTGGGGGGATGGGTTAGTCCAATGATGGGTATTAAGGAGGGCATATATTGCATGGAGCACTGGGTGTTTTATGCAAACAATGAATCATGGAACACTATATCAAAAACTAATGATATACTGTATGGTGACTGATATAATATAATAAAATGAAATTAAATTAAGAAAAAAAAAAAAAGAAATCATGGAGACCAGAAAAATTTTTGAGTACTAATAGAAAAGTACTATGAACTCAGAATTCTATATCTAGTAAAATATATCCCAGGAATTACAGAGAAATCAAAATATTTTTTAATCAAAATAATTTTTGGTGAGGGCAAACTAATAAAATCTATCACCAATGACCTAGCCTCAAAAATGGTTAAAGAAAATCTTAAACTAGAAAAGAAATGATTGAAGAAGGAATCTTTGAACATCAGGAATGAAGAGCAACAATATAAGGATAAAAGTATGTGAAAATATATTACATTTATCTTTTCCTCATTGGTTTTCTAAAGAATCTTTGATAGTTGAAGGAAAAATTATAACATTGTCTGGAATGGTGCTAAATACATGGAGAGGACCTATTTAAGACAATGATATTATATGTGAAGGAAACTAGAGGGATATAAAGGAAGGTAAGATTTCTTCATTTAAACTGGTAAAATGTCACACCAGTAGATTGTGATAAGTTATGAATAGATCATGTGATACACAGAGCAACCAATAAAAAGCTATACAAAAAGACACACTTAAAAACACTATAGATATATCAGAGTAAAATTCTAAAATATATTCAAGTAACCCATAGGAAGACAAGAGAAAGAAAGAAAGAGAAAAAACACATGACAAAAATAAAATGGCAGCCCTAACATGTTAATAATATCAATAATTATGTTAAGTGTAAATTATCTAAGTACACTGATTAAAAGATAGAGATTGATATAGTGGATTTAAAAACCTGATGTATATGTTACAAGAAACTCATTTCATATATAATGATTTAGATTTGTCAAAATTAGAAGGATGGAAAAAATACTATGTAAACATTAGTCAAAATAGTAATTGCTATATTAATATCCCATAGGGAAGACTTTATAGCAAAGAGAATTACAAAGACAGAAAGACAATGTATAATAATTAAAGGATCAACCCAACAAGAACACAGTTATTCTAAATTTATACACAACAAAAAATAGAGCTGCAAAAATATGTGAAGCAAAATCTGATTAAGCTAAGAGAGAAATAGATAGATCCACAATTAATGTCATGATATTCAACATTCCGTCTCAACAATTGATAGAACATCTGAACAGAATAGAACTCACTACCACCAACCAACAAGATCTAGTTGATATGTGGCAAGACATATATACTTGCATATTCTGGTCTGTGAAGTTAACTTTACTCAAATTGTTGATATCGTACAGAGTGTGCTGTTTTAGAGGAATCAGACTAGAAATCAATAATGAAATAGCATAAAAATCTCCAAACAGGTGGAGACTAAACAACACATTTCTAAATAATCCATGAGCTAAAAGGGAAGTTTCAAGGGAAATAACAAAATATATTTAATTGAGTTGAAATGAAAATGCAACATATTAAAACTTGTTAGAAACAGCTAAAGCATTGCTGTGAGGGAAATTTACAGCATGAAATAAATATATTAGAAGACGAACATTTTCCAATTGATCATCTAAGCTCTCTCTTCAAAAACTAGAAAGTGTAAAACAAACCCAGGCAGAAAAAAATAGGCAGAAGGAAAGATATAATGTGCATAAAAGCAGACATCAATGAAATTGAAAACAGAATCCATAAATGTAAGAATGGATTCTTTGATACATTCATTCAAATGATTGCCAAACTTCCAGCAAAACTGACAAAGACAAAAAACAAAGGCCACAAATTATCAATATCATGAATGAAATAGGGGGTATCATAACAGAACTTGCAGTCATCAAAATATGAGCAAATATTATGAGCAACTCTAAATCCATACATTTGAAAACTCAGATGAAATGGACCATTTCTTTGAAAAACACAATTTACCACAACTTATCCAATATGAGATCATTTGAATAGCCCTCTAAATTTCTAAGGAAATTGAATGTATAATTAAAAAGTCTCCCCCAAAAGAAGCTTCCAGGACCAAGTAGTTTCAGTGAAGAAATCTAAAAAAAAAAAAAAAAAATGTTAAAAGAAGTTAGCACTAATTCCCATCTCATTAGGGAATGTAAATTTAAATAGTAACAGGTTATCACTATATACTCATCAGAATGGGGAGCTATCATTCAATGGGTATAAAGTTATAGTTATACAGATGAATAAGACCATAGATCTTCTGTGCAACATAATGCCTACAGTTAACATAGTTAACAGTACAGGGCTGTTCACTGAAAAACTTATTAAGAGGGTAGATCTCATGCCAAGTGTTCTTATCAAAAGAAAAAATGTGGGGGGTGGGGCAATGGGAAACAAGAAAGCTTTTGGAGGTGATGAATATGTTTGTTTATTACCTTGACTGTGATGATGGTATGTATCCATATGCCCCAAATCATCGAAATGTATACATTGAGTATGTGCAATTTGCTATACACCTCAATAGAGCCGAAAAATAAAATTATATAAATTAAAATAAAATATTTTACAGTACGAAATTTTGGCAAGGCTCCCAAGAAACAGGATCACTCAAACTTTGTTGGTGTAAATGTAAAATGGTACAACTATTCTAGAAAATAGTTTGGCAGTTTCTTAAAAAATAAAATTATACATGGGGTGCCTGGGTGGCTCAGTGGGTTAAATGTCCGACTCTTGATTTCAGCTCAGGTTATGATGTCAGGGTATTGAGATCAAGTCAGGCTCTGTGCTCAGTGGGGAACCTCTACTGGAGATTCTCTCCCTCTCCTTCTCATTCTGCCCTCCCTCCACTCTCTCTCTCTTTCAAATAGCAAATAAATAAATTAAAAAAAAAACCCATAACTAACTAAATATGGAACTATCACATGACTTGAAGACTGGACTTCTGGGCATTTATTTCAGAGAAAAGAAAACATATATCAAACAAAAGCCTGTAAATAAACATTAATAGCAGCTCCATGTATAATTGCCAAAAACTGTAAAAATCCCAGATGTTCTGCAACAGATGAATTTCTAAACATAATGAAATACATCCATATCGCAGAATATTAAACAGCACATACGAAGGGAGAAACTATGGATGCATGCCACAACTATCGTGGATCTCCAGAGAATTATGCTGAGTGGAAAAAAAAAAAGAACAAACAAACAGCCAATCCCCAAAGTTTACATATTTCAGAGTCCATTTATATAATAATCTTCAGACTTAAAATGACAAAATTGTTGAAATGGGAAACAGATTAATGGTTCTAGGGTTGGCTAAGGGGGTGAGAGGCAGGTTTTCAGAAGTGAGAGTGGCCATAAAAGGGCATCATGAAGATCCCTGGAAATTATAGAAATGATCTGTATCTTGTCTGTGCCAAGATATTTTGATTGTCACATTTTATTGTAGTTTTGCGAGATGTTGGGGGAAACTAGGTAAAAGATCCATGGAATTCATGGAAATAATTCATGGAATTATTTCTTATAACCGAATCGGAATTGACAATTATCTCAAAATAAAGCCGTTTATTTAAAAGATTAGATGACTCTAGGAAATAAGAATTAAAAAATAAAGGTGCCTTCGGGGCGCCTGGGTGGCTCAGTTGGTTGAGCGACTGCCTTCGGCTCAGGTCATGGTCCCGGAGTCCTGGGATCGAGTCCCACATCGGGCTCCCAGCTCGGCAGGGAGCCTGCTTCTCCCTCTGACCCTCTCCCCTCTCATGCGGTTTCTCTCTCTCTCTCTCTCAAATAAATAAATAAATAAAATCTTTAAAAAAAAAAAAATAAAAAAATAAAGGTGCCTTCATATTCTGGTTTTCTTATTGTATTTTCTATTTATTCATTAATATATTTGTTCATCATTATTCATTAATTCATGTACTCTTATGCTTTTCTCTTTTCACTTTGGGTTTATGAACTAAAAAGAGTATTTTGTGAAATTATTCATTTGAATGTTTTCATTCATGGTGTCTTATTCTGCATTTGGGATGCTGCAAGTATACCAAACTGATGGTAATAATGATGAATTTATATATGGTTTGTTGTCAAGTTGGGGGGGGTGGGATGCTCTATTTACTTTTTTGTAAATCAGTTGTTTTCTGCTTTCTACCAAATGCCAGTATCTCTTTTCTGTCTCCATACATAATATGTAACAGATATTTGTCGAGCACCTACTGTGCAGCATTTGCTGTTCCAAACACTGAACATTGTAGTGGTGAAAATATAGTCTCTTCCCCTCATATTCAGAAGTATGGGAATAGAGGTGGAGAGGTCAACACATAACAAGTTAACAAATACAACAAGAATATATTTTCAAATGCTTAAGAGATATATACTACATTCCTCTTAGAACACTTCTCCTTTGAGTCATTCCATCTCTTAGGACAATGTTTATTGACACCCTTGTTATTACAGGTTGCACAGCTTGTTGTGGGGGTTCACCATGCCTATAATCAGCATCCCAGGTCTCCACCCACTGCATGCTAGTAACACCCCTTCCAAACTTGTGACGAGAGAAAATGTTCAGACTTTTTGCCAAATGTCTCCAGTTTTCTGGAGAAAAGTATCTCTTGGGCAGGAGGAAGACCATGGTTGCAAACCATTACCTGAGAGACTCTTGAAGTTTTTGCTCCAGGAAAGCTCAGGGTGGGTATTAAAACCTTTTATCAAGACAGTAAGTTCTGAAGCTAGCCTTCGTGGAGAGAGAAAGTTCAACGTTTTCATAAATATCTTGTCAAAGCCAAATTAGAAAGAAGTGGAAACTAAAGTCAGAGTGGGTATATGAATTTTTAAAATAATTCTGACAATAACTCTGGTGAGATGAATGCCCTTTGGAGGTTTTTTGACCAGAGGGTGACATAACATGAATTTAAGGTTGCTTTTCTTTCTTTTCTTTTCTTTCTTTCTTTCTTTTCTTTCTTTCTTCTTTCTTTCTTTCTTTCTTTTTCTTTCTTTCTTTCTCTTTCTTTCTTTCTTTCTTTCTTTCTTCCTTTTTCTTTCTTTCTCTTTCTTTCTTCCTTTCTCTCTTTCTTCTTTCTCTTTCTTTTTCTTTCTTCTTCTTTCTTCCTTCCTTCCTTCCTTTCTTTCCTCTTTTTTCAAGATTTATTTATTTATTTTAGAGAGAGCAGTGGGGAGGGGTAGAGGGAGAGGGAGAGAGAGAGTCCTAAGTGACTCCACACTAAGCGAGGAGACTGACGCAGGACTCCATCTCATGACCCTGTATCACAACCTGAGCTGAAACCAAGAGTCAGTCACTTAACCAACTGAGCCATCCAGGCACCCATAAAGTCTTGTTTTCTATGAACATTTAGCCTCAGGCAAACCAGATTGATTGATCAGGCTATATAAATTTTATTTAGGAGTTATCACTTTGACTGCTTTAAGAAGAATATATGATGGAGTGGGGGCTGATGGCAGAAAGTGTAAGGTATTAGGACACTATGGCAATAAACCTATTCAAGAGATGAAGGTTGCTATCCTAGGTGCTGTTTGTTCCATTTTGTATATATTAAGTTTGAGATGTGCATTACATATCAAACTTGCAATGTCAATAGACAATGTGTAAAAATGTGGATCTAAATAGCCTGTACATAAACTCAGAGTAATCAGGTTTTTTAAAAGTGATGGTGTTATAGGCTGAATTGTGTCCCCCTCAAAATGCATGTTAAAGTCCCAACTCCCAATACATTAGGTGGGACACTAATCCAATATGGCTGAATGATGGTGTCCTATGAGAAGAGGGAGAGACACCATGGGTGAACTTGCACAAAGAAAAAGCCATGTGAGGCACGGTGAGAAAAAAAAAAAAAAAAGAACAACTAAGTGAAGAAAGATCATAAACGAGAGAGGTCATTGAGCTGGATTAAATGTGTTTTTTTTTTTTTTTTTAGTTTAAGAAGGAAAATATTAAATTTATAGTATGTTTATATATAGTATGTTTGAATCCTTGAGTGAATGAAAGCAGACATCTCTGGGTTAATATTTTATATAAGAGAAAAAAAATCATTTACCCCTTTATCATAGTAGAAAAAATAGCATATGCAGAGAGTTTAGATTGTATGTCAGGTTGATGAGGTTGTATTTATATGGTTTTCCATTTACTTAATAAGAAATGAAAGGAAGAAGGTGAATGAAGCTTATGGAGAGTATAAGTCAGAAAATAGCATCTCTAAGAGTGAAAAAGTGAATTTATTACACATATTATTTACATCTGTTAATTGAAAAATAAATCTTTATATATAATATATACACATATATATTTATGTGTGTATATATATATATACACACACATACACACACACACATATAAAGAAATATTAATATGACCATAAATACCAAGAAGAGAAAGTCATAGAATGTCATATATTTGTAGTGCTTGTTGAACTGACTATAATCTGGATATAGGACTATAATCCTATAATGTTAGTTGGTTTAACTTTTAAAAAAATATATAAAATGAGAAATTTTTATATACAAGTTCCCCCACTCCCCCTCCCCACCATTTGAAAGTAGAATGTTCGTCTGAAACCTTTTTTTTTTTTTTTTTTTAAAGATTTTATTTATTCATTTGAGAGAGAATGAGATAGAGAGAGAGCATGAGAGGGGGGAGGGTCAGAGGGAGAAGCAGACTCCCTGCCGAGCGGGGAGCCCGATGCGGGACTCGATCCCGGGACTCCAGGATCATGACCTGAGCCGAAGGCAGTCGCTTAACCAACTGAGCCACCCAGGCGCCCCTCGTCTGAAACCTTTTGTAAGCCAGAATAGTATAAAGCAAAGAAGGAATTGCCATTAATTTACATTAATGGAAAAATTTTTGGACATTCCCAGACCCCCAAAATTACCTCTGTTAGCCTTATCTAATACCTTAGGACACATCTTACTAATGCATGCACAAAATATATCAAGATAAAGCTCAGATGTGCACAGACACAGTTCAGAACTCTGGTGGCCTGATGCTGAGATGCGGAATGTGGGGGCCCTTGGGAGGAGCTGGGTGGGGCCACCCTCCCGGCTCAGCGTGCACCCTGCCTCTATAGAGGCTCCCTGCAAAACAAATGCTGGACACTGTTTTTTCTTTTTCTTTTTTTTTTTTTTTCCTTTGGCAGATTTTATTTATTTATCTGACAGAGAGAGAGAAAGAGCACAATCAGGGGGAGTGGCAGGCAGAGGGTGAAGGAGAAGCCGGCTCCCCACTGAGCAGGGAGCCCCATGTGACTTGGGGCTGGATCCCAGGACTCTGGGATCATAATCTGAGCCCAAGGCAGATGCTTAACCGATTGAACCACCCAGGTGCCCCTTTTTTTTTGCTTTTTCACCTTTTTTTTTGTAGAAGTGGAAATCTTTGAATTTCTTTCGGTTGGTGAAAACAGGTATTAAATGTAGATCTTTTGTAAGAGCAAAGTGGCTTAAGACAAACTTTTGAAAAGTGGGGGATACCTATATATTATTAAAAAATTATTATCTACTTTGTACCTTGTAGCTACAGGACAAACTCAAAGGATAATAAGCATCTGGGCGATAAATATCCTTGTTCATACCATTAGTGGTGCTAACATGATTATCATAAAATTAATGATATAATATATCCCCAGCAAAGTGGCCAGAAGCAAATTTAGATTTCGTTTCTATGCACAAAGTGAAGAGGCTACTTAAGGCACCTGTGATTGGCACAAAGCAAAACTCACTTTTAGTCAATGTGTTTGGTCCACAACAGCACTTCAATGTTTAAGTAAGTTGCATAATCATCCAAGAAACAAAGGCCAATGTTGCCCTTTCTGAACCTGTCCTTATAAGTTCCTCTTTTTTTCCATCTTAATTTACTAAGTCCAGAATACCTTAATAGGGGAAAACTGTTTCAGTTGCTTTGAGGAAATTAAAGGACTGAAGTAGTCCTCATTTTGAAAACAATCAGTAGAATCACTTCTATGTGCCAAGTGGACTGTCAAATCAAGTCACATTAGAAAGCAGTCCTCATGTGTTTAGGTCTCATTAGCCAGTGGGAACAAAGGGATTCTTGTTAACACGTGCATACAGCTAACTTTGATTCTGGTATTTCACAGTCTATAGAGATATCACACGGCCCACTAATAAACCTGGCCAATTTGCCTCTTCCGGGCTGCCTCCGACATCACCAATTCCTGACTTTTTGTCTCCTGCAAGGATTTGCCCGCTGCCTTTGCCGACGTACCATTCAAGAATGTGTGCACATTGTTGCATCAAACTGTCAGCTCAGAATCAAAGTTCATTCCCTCATGGGAAAGTGCAGGGGGAGGTTCTCTTAGTCCTATATTAGTATCACTTATCAAAGGTCCATGTGAAGATTGCACAGTCCCCAAAGTATTACAATTTTTTTCCTCCAGTGAATGCTCACAAAAGTTTTATGTGTATGGATTGAGGCAATTCAAGTAATAGGCTTCAACCTGGACCCGAAGCCATTGTCCTCTCAGCCCTCAGGCCATCCATGGCTGTGTCAGATTTGATTTTTATTCAGGGGAGATTTTCTTCCAGGGGACCAGCAAGGCCAACCTTGCTATTTGCCTTTAGAAGGGCCCCCTTTCAGTTTGCGCTGTCTGTCCACACATACATGCTTGTATAACTACATCTGTGTATGCATAGACATATTTCCCAAACATTGAAACTGCTTTAATTATTTATACCTGAAGATCCTCAGGCCTGGGTAAATCAGTCATAAAAAATATATGCCCAACAGGAAAAAAGTTGTTGATGGCTTTATACACCGATATATATTAAGATGTCTCTGCTCTCAGGAAAAAAAAAAAAAAAAAAACTTACACTTTTGAGGGCCTAGAAAAAATATAAGATCATTTACGACAACTGTATGTACTGATTCCCCATAACCTCAGTTTTCAGAAGGAAATAGACATTTCATTACACCCACAATCTGTGTTATTCAGCAAAGGAAACATCAGACTGACTTAGACTTGGATTTAAAGCAAATCAAGAAATATTTTAGAGATGCTAATTCAGCACCGTGAGTTAAAGGAAGGATAAGTAATGCAGATGGGTGCCCCAATTATATGAATTAGAACAAAAATGGGATCATATGATACTCTAGAAACAGGAGAGAACGATGAATGGAATACAGAAGAAACAAAAAATTCACAAGAAAAGCTAGGACGTTGACCTCTCTTACTCCTTAGAAAGGAGACAAGAGAACTAAGAAAATACCTCAAGATCAAAGTCCGATGTGGGAAAGGAAGGGATAAAAGACAAAAGACTTTACACAGATATTGGCAGCATCCTGGGGACATTTAGTTTTTTTCTATCTGGAGTAGTAAACTCAGCTTACAAGAATATAGATGGAGTACAGACTTGTCCAATCACTATGTTGTACACCTGAAAGTAATGTTACATTGTGTGTCAACAATACTTCAAAAAAAAAAAAGGAAAAAAAAGAATATAGTTGGCTTCACAGGGCTTCACTGCTCAGTGTTGTGATAAGAGAGTATGATGGTAGATCAGAAGAACTAAGGAAAATCACGAATTTAATTATGGAAATGGAAATTAATAGAAACATATGGTGATTAGGTTAATAAAATGTTCTTCAAACATATGTGTAAACTGTATTTATAAATCCTTCATTTTAATTTTCATTTCATGCTAAAACAAAAGACATATAAACTAATAAAACATCACCCTTTCCACTGTGATTTTATTTTTTTAATTTAATTTATTTTTATTTATTTATTTTTTTCATTGTGATCATTTTAGATTCCTGAAGAGATGGGGAAAGAGAGAAGAAGAAGGAGAAGGTGGGAGAGGGGGAGAAGGAGGAGGAAGAAAGAAAGGAGGAGGTATGGAAAGGAGATTGAGATGTACTGAGGCTTACATCTGTTGAACAGTAAGCAGATATTTGGGGTACCATATTCTCAAGCCTTCATCCTTAAACTAAAGCAACTCCTTCAGAACTAAAGCCACTTGGGTCCCCAGGAGGAAGGATTGAGACTAGTTTTCCTCAGTCAGTTTCTGACATGTTACCGGAAAAAATGGAGAACTGAGAAAAAATAGAAAGTACAACAAACAGAATCAGCTGACGCCTAAGAGGAGACCAGAAAACATAACACATTAAAAGTGAAGAAATTAACTGTAGGTGATTTTATGTTTCAGGTAGAGGAGATATAAAATTGATATATATTATTAAAATAATTAAGAGATGCTATATATAAAGTCACTTTTTTGATTACCTTGGGATGAGAAAATCGCAAAGGGCTTGTCCAATTTATGTAGCAGGTTTTTTTAAAAAATATGTACATTCATTGTTATAAAACTTGAATGGCTTTTTACTCTTTAAAATAAATTCAATAAAGCATTTTATTAAATAAAGATCCCAAGTTTCTATTTATAAATTAGAATTATCATATACTGAATATTCTTAAAGTGGAACATACCTAGGTGGAATGCAAACCAATAAGTAAAACCCCAGAAATCAAATCTCTGATAATTATTTACTGAAGATACGTGTACTTAGTATTTAATGCTCTATCAGAAAGAGATTTGAAGTTAACCATTTGACATGAGATCTTTGACCTTTTCTTCCAGTATTAATTAGCGAGGCTAAATTACACAATCTCTGGGACTTTTAACAGTAAAGGTCTATTTCCTGCTTACAGCTCATGTCCATCACTGGTCACTATCTTCACTAGTTTTCAGGCTCATGGAGGAGCCCCCATCTAAGATGCTATAAGTTTATTTTCTTGAAGAGAGGGTCAGAACGTATTTTGAATAATAGTAACGCAGTGTATCATAGTCCAGCTATACAATAATTTCAGAGAGGGCAAGGAAATTATTCCAAATACTTATGTGTTGCTCCATACTAGCTTGCACAAAATAAATAGTAAATAAATAGTTCTGACTAAAGGTTCATAATAAAATAACCCTCATTCCATGAAACTTTAATTTTAGTAAAAGGGCCACATGACTGATAGGTGACAAGAAGAAAATTATTGTCTTACAGAACAATAAATTCAATATTAAAAGCATCACTCTCTTACAGGTTTATATTTCAATAGCATTTTGTTGATGGATAGGCTGAGTTAATTTTTAACATTTTTTTTTTTTTTTAGTAGCTCAGAGTAGGTCTTTATTCACATACCCTTCCTGCTATAAAATAGCAATTAACAAAGTATCTTTAAAGCAAGCATAGGTTAAGTGCAGAATAAGAGAATCCTTATGATGATGATAGGATGGACAAAGAATGCAGAGAGCTAAATTTTAAATCAAAAGCTGTGTCTCCAGTCCTGACAAAACAATCAGTCCTTGACTTTTACATAATAAGCAAATTCGATATGCATTTCATAAATAGCAAATAAATGGGCAACCTCAGAATATCACTTTAATGAGTGTGACTTTCCTGACTGCAACCACACATTCTATATTCACTGAAGCTTCCTGTGTAGGATGCGAGTCAGGAAAACTTAAAAAGCACTTAAAAACCATAGCAGACAATGAAAAGTAAAAAGGCCATTTAGATTTGCTGAAAGAAGCATAACAATATGCCTTCAAAAGATTCTCCTAGGCATCAGCTTAGGATTCTTCTCATGGACTTAAGGCCACTATTTAAAAGAAAATATTATCAGAAGCAGAAAAAAAAAAAAAGATACTTTAAAAAAAATACTCAAAGTTTCATAAATGTATTTTGGTTTAAAAATATAAATGGTAGTCTGCTTTGATTTAATGTTATTTATGAATGTATGAAATAATACTCTTGTGAAGGTTAGGACTCCAGAAATATTTTAAATCATTATTTTCTCTGCTCTGTCTGCTCCAGTGCCGAATACCCAGTGGGAACTCAATAAATCTAAATTGATGATGATAATAACTTCCCCGAGACACACAAACACACAGTTTGAAAAATCAGTTATTAATTCCATGTGCATTTTAACTTTGAATTTGTCTTTCTAAAGAACCTGAAGTCAGATTTATTTTGGTTTTGTCTCTGCTATATTTTGATGAGCAGTGAAGAAACTGCAGACACAGACTTTTTATATGGATGATGCAGGATTTATTTATTAGGCTCATTCGCTGGGCAGGTTAGTGAGCTATCTTTTTTGATGTCACCCACCACATTCAGGGGCAATGAGCCCTTGTAAAACTACAAACTCAATTATAGCCTGAATTAATATTTTATACATTGAATTTCATAAGTTATACTTGGTTGAACAGAGTAACTGAATTAAAATATGATTTATAATTAAATCCTTATCAATCACCCTAAGAGTGCAACCAATCTGTATATTTGGTCCTCGGTTCTCATTTAAAATTGTGAAGTAACTTGTCAGGTAATAAGAGTAATCAGTTTTAGGCAAGAGACAATTGCTCGCTGCAATACAGTCACATTTGTAATTGATCAGCAAAGGCATGATGATTTATCATTCATGAGATGTGTATCACTTCAGAAAGCTTAACTTATACAGTGGTGCATTCAGCCTCAAATTTGTAAACATTTCAGAATTAGAACAGCTCTATACTCATAAGAAATGTCACATGCTTCTTCCCTCTTAAAAGTATAGAAAATAAACTAGGTATACTTCTAATCATATGATTCAAAGTATTACAATTAAAAATTATATTAAATACAAATGTTTAAGCAGGTATATTGTTATTCTAAAAAATACTTTAAAACTACTCATGATATGCAAAATGTCATTCTGAGTTATATTAGAGAAAGATTACTTATTTACACGGACTTTCAAAATTTTTCATTAGGGCTTTTTTTTAGGGCAGTTTTAGGTTAATGAATACTCACTTTTTCATTAACCACAACAACAACAAAAAAAAAATCAAGGAAATTTTATCTATTGGCCTTTATTTGACTATAAATCCTCATGTATTATCAGAAATCCAAATAGAAGATTATAAATTTTATGTTTATTGGTATTAGTTACTTAATATAAAATATGAAAAATAATGGTGTAAAGCTTTAAATTTGAAATGAGCTTCTGTAGAAAGAATCAAGCAACCTACCTCCAATAGGTTGGTGGTCTGTATGTATAAGATCAGGGAGAGGCAGAAAATGAAGGAATAATTAAATAAGATTAAAATAAGACAGGGGGTTGCATCACAATAAATACAAAATAGAGTATTGGTTTGTGTTTGTTTTAAATTATGGAGAGGAGAAAAAATAAATTATGGAGAGAAGAGGGAGCATAATATGTTATACATCAAGTCTATAGTCTAGATCCCAACTTCTTTACCCATTCATCAGTCAATGGACATTCGGGCTCTTTCCATAATTTGGCTGTGTTGCTAATGCTACTATAATCATCGGGGTGCATGTGACCTTTTAAGCCAGTATTTTTTTATTCTTTGGGTAAATACCTAGTAGTGCAATTGCTGGGTCATAGAGTAGTTCTATTTTTCACTTTTTGAGGAACCTCCATACCGTTTTCCAGAGTGGCTGTACCAATTTGCACTCCCACCAACAGTGTAAGAGGGTTCCCCTTTCTCCACATCCTCACCAACACCTGCTATTTCCTGTGTTGTTAATTTTAGCCATTCTGACAGGGGTGAGATGGTATCTCTTTGTGGTTTTGATTTGTATTTCCCCAATCATGATTTATGTTTAGCATCTCTTAGATGCTAGATATCTGTATGTCTCAGATGAACACAGCGGAAGGGAAAAAAAAGAGAGGGATGCAAACAATAAGAGATTCTCAACTATAGAGAAAAAACTGAGGGCTGCTGGAGGGGAGGTAGTTGGGGAATGGGCTAAATGGGTGATGAGTATTAAGGAGGGCACTTGTGGTGAGCATTGGGTGTTGTACATAAGTGATGAATCATTAAATTCTACTCCTAAAACCAATATTACACTAAATGTTAACCAATTAGAAATTAAACAAAAACTTGAAACAAACAAAAAAATAGAGTCTAGATTCCAGAGCATCACTTTAAGTTTAAATTACTTGCTTTTTTGCATCCTTCATTTCTTCAACTGTAAATGTACTTAATAGTAGTTTACCTCAGAGACATGAGGCCCATCAAATTAACACAGGCAAAACAAACTTCCTAATAATTTAGTTCAAATAAAAATACTATTATTGTAACTTTTCCTACAATAGTCAAATTAAGTGTTGTTTTATCACTTTGATAATTTTGCATAAGCATAAAATGAATTTATTCCTCAATACAAAACACAAAATTCACAATAATGAGCATATTATTTCAGTGAAGACAATTCTTGCAATGATAATCTTAGAATGAAGAAAGTTGTTTCCTTCATTTTTGTAAAGAAATCACAGGTTATCAAAAACCAGAGATACAAATTTTACTATAAAATTGTAGTAAATAGGAAGTCAGGAAATATTTCAGTAAATTCCACCACTTCACTTAGCATAATACACTCTAGTTCCATTGACATCATTGCAAATGGCAAGATTTTATTCTTTTTGATGGCTGGATAATATATTCAAAATAGATGAAAGACCTAAATGTGAGACAGGAAACTATCAAAATCCTAGAGAACACAGGCAGAAACCTCTTTGACCTCAGCCATAGCAACTTCTTACTGGACACGTCACCGGAGGCAAGGGAAACAAAGCAAAAACAAACTATTGGAACTTCATCAAGATAAAAATTTCGGCACAGTGAAGGAAACAATCAACAAAACTAAAAGGCAGTCTACAGAATGGGAGAAGATATTTGCAAATGACATATTTGATAAAAGGTTAGTATCCAAAATCTATCAAGAACTTACCAAAGTCAACACCCAAAGAACAAATAATCCAGAGAAATGAGCAGAAAACATGGAAAGACACTTTTCCAAAGAAGATATCTGGATGGCTCAACATCACTCATTATCAGGGAAATACAAATCAAAACCACAAGGAGATATCACCCCACACCTGTCAGAATGGCTCAAATTAACACAGGAAACAGCATGTGTTGGTGAAGATGCGGAAAAATGGGAAGACTCTTACACTGTTGGTGGGAATGCAAACTGGTGCAGCCACTCTGGAGAACAGTTTGTAGGTTCCTCAAAAAGTTGAAAATATAGAAAAAAAAAAAAAAAAAAAAAAAAAAAAGTTGAAAATAGAACTACCCTACAATCTAGCAATTGCAGTATTAGGCATTTACCCAAAGGATACATGCACCCCAATGTTTATAGCAGCATTATCAACAATAGTCAAACTATGGAGAGAGCCCAAACATCCATCAACTGATTAGTGGATAAAGAAGATGTGGTATATATATTGTTGTATATATATGTGGAATATATATTGTTTAATTGTGTAAATTAAATTTTGAAAAGTTATTAAATTATCAAGGCCATAGATTATCTTTACTAAGAGTAGATTTTAAGCCCTAATCTGACAAAAAATAATGAGAAAACTTTAAACTTTCATATTGCAATAAATCATCAAATAGTATTATTTCATATAATATTTAAGTGTTTTATCTGACTGCTTAACTCTAAATAGCAGGAAAAATATATTTCTGTACATTTATATTTGTTATTTTCAGCTTAAGAGGACACTGAAATAATTATAATTGGGTATATCCTTTTATTTATTTTTAAGTCCTCATTTGTTATTATGTTCTTTAATAATAGAACACAGCAAGTCTCTTTATCCCAAATCTGAAAATGAGGTTTCCCTTCACTATAGCTTGTAATCAAATATAACAGTTTATAGGAAAATTAGAGGTCAGTTTACATTAAACAACAGAAACCGAAGGTAGCTAACTTAACAAAGCATGGTGGGAAGACCGTTACCTAAGTAGGAGGCAGGCTTAATATACCCTGAACCTGTAAAATGCCATTCATAGAAAATTGACTCAAGATTTATAGCTGTAGGTAATAATTCAATGTCAGTGAAAACCAGGGCACATGCCTCAGCAGCAGAAATTAACCCGTAAGAAAATGTTAGTGTTATTTTTCTGGGTAGGAGGATTATAACTGCTAATGGCCTAAATATATATCATTTAGAATTCGGCAAAAATCCAAAAATTGTTTATGTATTTATATACAAATAATGCCAAAATGTAAGTCATAGCAAAAGAAAATAAGCTTCTTTTGATTGCACTCAAAACTGTATTCATTTTATGTTACATAGTAAATAAATGTCATAATACTAAGCAACAAAACGAAAAGCTAGAAAGTGTATTGAAAAGTCTGGTTTTAGAAGGAGAGAAAAGTCTAATCAGATGGTATTTATAAACACAAATAATAAGAGTTTTTTCATGTTTTTACATAACACTATTATGAGAAGATATATATGTTGCATCCAGAAAGTAATCAAAATTTATATTAATTTATATTTCTATCATACCACATTAACTACAGAAAACAAATTGCAAGATCTGAATTTACAGTATCATTGATCAGTACTCTAGAAAGGGAAACCTACACTCCAATCTGAGTGAAGCATTTCACTTGTGTAACTAACCCCAAAACAGAGGTAATCACATCACTAGAACTCATCAAGATAAATAAATTGGATTAATGAGTGAGAAATTTAAACTGAAGATGATCCTACAGGGAATGGGCAGTAATAAATCCTTTGCAGGTGGTTAATATCATATATATCACTGTGAAAAAATGCATTTTTCAAAATATTATATGCATTTAGGAATTTTTTCCCCTTTTCCTCTTAATGTCAGTATTTGGAAACAAAGCAAAATAAAACTCATGCCTTAAACAAGGATTTATCTATTTCTGCAGGAATTTAATTTCCCAGTTGGCTTTACAACTCATGACACTACAAAGAATAACCGTGTTAACATTCCAGGCACCTAACAAATATTGCATCAAATATATGCCCCAAACTGTCCTAGACAGACTGAACTGTAGAACAAGAAATAGACATAAGGAATAAATGTTTCCTTTTCAGTTGTGAAAAACTGTACTTGTAAAACCCTGACAAATTCTGCATCTATATTTGACAGAGAAAATATACTGCATATCAAGTCATTTTTCTATCTCTACCATGGATACTGATCAGATTGAAAGGGCAAGGTTTAATGTTTCAAAATATTCAAGACACTGAAGTATAGGCTGCATTTCACTTAACCCAGCTATGTATACATGGTCTCAAAGTCTAGTTGTAAAAATAATTTTCAGGTATGAACA
Organism: Phoca vitulina; assembly: GCF_004348235.1. NCBI lineage: Eukaryota > Metazoa > Chordata > Mammalia > Carnivora > Phocidae > Phoca > Phoca vitulina. Next base: position 17,523,425 of record NW_022589720.1, read on the forward strand.
GCAGCAAAAGTGTTGAAACAAATCATATTGTCTAAGAAATCTTGGAATCTTGTTCTTCTTGATTAGTAAAGAAAAAAAATACCTTGATGAGGGAAAAACAAAATCTTTTTTTATTAAGTGACCATTTCATTTCACAGTGCTTATTTCTCCCTGTTTTTTAGGAAGGATATCATTCTTTTAATGGGCACAAAAGAATAGAGAAAAATATTTTTTCTGGTTGACATGAGACATTTATACAATAGAACTGTCTAATTGGTGTCACATGAGGTCAGATGGGTTTGTCCTCACACTCAGGGACTCCAGTGAAATGAAAGGTCAATGTGTAATGTCTCTAAACCTACCAAGGAAGAATTGCATTTTTTTCCCCATAACACACACACACACACACACACACACACACACACACACACACACACACACACAGAGTAATTTTTTTTATTATAAAAATAAGCAAGAAAAAAACCGTGGCATTCATTAAAATGGTAATGTTCTTCATGAACTGTATTTTATTATTTTGTATTAAAATGGCAGTTTACCCAGAGGACCGCTGACTGAGAGATAAAATATGTGTCTATGTGTGTCTCTATATATGTGTCTCTTCTCTGTCTTACTATTCTGAGTCAGCTCCTGCTAAAATTCTTTGGGTCACTCTTCTCCCTAGGCTATACATTAGATTCCAAACTTTCAGCAGCCTTTATGTAAGCAAAATGATCTCATCCTGGGACCTGCCCTTGAGAGTTTTTTCTAGTTCCAATCTGATAATAGATTCTAAAAATACGTTTCTGTAATAAATGTAAACAGATTATGGTGGTTTAATATGTTAGCTGGCAGTATGGACATTTACACAGAAATAGATTTATGTACTATTATGAAAAAACATGAGTTTCTAATCTAATAATACAGTCACCATGGTTTAATTTATGCCATTTGGAATTGGGGGTGGGAGGTTGGGTTTGATAGAAAAAAGAAAAAAAGCTTAACAGACATTACTTTATACATATTATCAAATCACAGAAAGTTGAGGCCCACAAACTCTATACTTCCTAAACTTCTATTTGAGACTTAAGTGACTGATTCTACCTTACCAAATCAGTTTTATTTTAAATACATGATTAGAATTTTCAGCTCTACGATTGTTCATACAAGGTTACCGGTTATTGTCAAGTGGTTCAATATTCAATATTGTTAAACATTGTTTCCATAAGACATACCTGGCTTAGAAATTTGTTTATTTGTCCTACACACATTTATTAGAAGGTAACTCATGGATGTACCATGCCAATATGTAGTCCTGGAGAACCATGCATCCAGTTATTGATGACTGGGAAGACTTTTGTTTGTGTTCATGTCCTAAAAATAAAACTGGATATTTACATGTGGAAAAAAAAATCCTAACAGTTTTTGAGGTAGTGTTTATATGTACAAGGTAAACCTATAAAAGTGAGAAGAGTGACTGAATGATATGGAAGAAGACTGAAGAACCATTTGTGTGGTAGAACTACTGGATCTGGTATCTGTATCTATAGAGATAGGAAGGAGAGAAATAAAAAAAAAAAATACAGAGGCTTTGAATATCTACATCTGGCAATAGAAGTCAGTCAAAGTATGTTACAGGATTAACAGAGAAGATGCTGAACTGGATTTGGGTCAGATCTGCGATGGGCTTTTAAAGAATCTGGATTTAGGGATTAGAGTGTAGGAATTCTTACATATGGAAAGTTCCAAGGAAATAGAAAAAGTAAGAAGGCACGGAGACTTGGAAGGAAACTTGAATCCACACCAGGACGCTGGTAAAGAAAACTGAGAAGAAATGGTAGAAGGACAGATAAACCAGGATAAGAGAAGTGAGAATTTAGAGAGATTTTCAAATAAAACTGAGTAGTTAATGTATTCCAGGCTCAATGAATTAACACTCAATTTAGAATAAAATTGCCCTTGATAATCAATTCTCTAGGGTGGTCAAATAATTTTATAAAATTAATGCTAGAGGAAGGTTAAATAGAATGTAGGTTAAAAACAAAACAGAACATGCTACCAAACTAAGAGTCAAGGTCAGAGTTAAATAGGAGGAAACTCACAGAGAAATTGAAAAAGCCCAAGACTGCAAATAGAGCCTCTTTCTTTAGAGGCTGAAGTAGCATGGGAACAGAAAGGCCCAAAGCTTTGGTGGGTAGAGAGATCTGAGTGTTGGGCAAAACTGTAAGATGCTCCCCAGTGAACTGCACTTTCATACAATCCCCTCCCCTTCAGTCCCTGTGTTTTTTCCTAGCCAATAGAATATGGCAGATGATGTCATTCCATAATTATGTTATGGTATGTGACTCCCTGTTAGATGACTGGAGAGGGAAATTCTTTTGCTGACTTGAAAGAAGTAAACTGTTATGTTGGGAGGAGCCCCGTGCAAGGCCATGTGCAGGGGAAGCAAAAGACTAAGGCGGCATCTAGAACCAGAAGGCAACCCTCAGCTGACATCCAGCAAAAAAGCAGTGCCCTCAGTCCTCCAACTATGAGGAACTAAAAGCTGCCAACAATCATGTGACCTTGACAGAGGATGTAGAGTTTGAGAAAGAAACAATGTCCCATGAGACTTGCACTGCAGCCTTGTGATTGCTCAGCCGAGGAACCAGCCAAGCTATATCTGGACTCCTGCCCCATGGAAACCGCGACATAATGAATGTTTCTTATTTTAACCCACTACGTTTGTGATAAACTTTCATAGCACAGTATAAAAATAGCACAGTATGGAAAGGAATCTTGAATGCAACTTTTTCTTTTTTCTTTCTTTTTTGCCTTGGGTAAAGCAGAGCTGAGTGACTCAACGAACAGAAAATGCATCTGAGCCTGGATTCAAATCCTAGCTCTGACAATTTTTAGTGTTGTGAGCGTTACTTAAGTTCTCTGTACTTCAGTGACTTTATCAGTCCAAGAAGGTATTATAGCTATCTCATACAATTACTGTGAATGGTAAGTGAGTTAGTTCAGGTTAAATGCTTGACACATAGTAAGGACACAAATAAATGTTAGTGATGCTTATTAATGTTTGGTTTGGGGTGGTTTTTGTTTTGTTTTTCTTTAAGGAGAAATAATTGAGCTAATTTGGAGAGTGAGGAGAAGGAGCAGATGAAACTAATGATTTGTGAGAAAGAAATCATTAAGGAATATAACCTTGAAAGAAACTGGATCCAGAGAACTTGCAAAGTAAAAAATGAGGTAAATAAACATAACTATAAAAAAAAAAAAAAAAACAGAATCTGGCTTTACTTCATTTTGAAAAATGAAAATATAATTCAATAATTTTAGTAAACAAAATTCACAAGCCTCTAGCAGGTCCTTGAAAAACAGATGAAAGAAAACAGATGGCCAATATCAGGACATTATTGAACATTTATTTTCCCTTTAAAATAAAGAGCAGAAGAATGAGAGAGAGATATAACATATATACATACAAAAGAGTTTTCTTAATAATGTTTTGGGATTCCTTAAAACTTGAAATTATTTATCACTTATATTCTCCATATATATGTATACATGTATATATGTATGTATGTATGTATATGCATATATATTTTTTTTTCAAAGACGTTTGTTCAACTATCTTATTTTAAACACTTCGAAGAAGGGAATACAATGAAATGAATTTACTCTAGAGAATTTTTACATTTCTACAGAGTGTCTTTTGAACAAATTTCTTGGGACTACTTGAAATGTATATGTACATTAAACATTAGCACATTTAAGAAAAATGATTTTTTCCTCAGCCTTCCCTATCAAACCTAGTTTCTTCAACCTTACAGGATAATATCTTTAATGTCATTTTCTGAACATACTGTTTTTCAAACTCTACTAATTTCAGAACTAGAAAACATTCTTCAAAGGATCTTCACTTATTTGAAATTACTCATTTTCTTTTTTTTTAAAGATTTTATTTATTTATTTATTTGACAGAGAGAGACACAGCGAGAGAGGGAACACAAGCAGGGGGAGTGGGAGAGGGAGAAGCAGGCTTCCCACAGAGCAGGGAGCCTGATGCGGGGCTCGATCCCAGGACCCTGGGATCATGACCTGAGCCGAAGGCAGACGCTTAACGACTGAGCCACCCAGGCGCCCCTGAGTTTACTCATTTTCTTATTCTTTCTTGTATTCCCAAATATTTATTGAGTGCCTACGAAGGCTTTTTTGAGAAATTAAGTCAACTATTCTATAGACAATAGTTCTATTTTATATCTTAGTCTTGCAAATTTTTCTAAAATATTTTAAACCGTTATAAATGCTAATAGTAAATGTCACCACGAGCTTTTCCATCTCAGTTTATTGAAGGGTTGGTGTCTATGTTTCATTTTTTTTCATAATGATTTGGGATACTAAATGAAAATACCTACAATTTCCCAAGAAAACCATTCTTCAGAATCTATTAGGTCTTAATAGTCAATTCCTTGACTTCCTTATAATTATGTTATAAATGAGAGATTTCATTTGAAGTTAATTTCTGGATCTAGTTTTTCATGCAGTCTGTCATTTAGTTTACAGATCTAAAACATTCTATTAACCTGTGTGGATGAGTCTTACTATAAACTGTATACTTTTTGAGTTTCAGCTAATGTAAATTGTTCCATTTTAAGAACTGCTTAATTTCTCAATAATCAGATATCATGGTGTCTCTCTGTCCATGAAAACAAACAGATAATCTTTCAATATAAAGAATGGTCAGACTTATAGGCTATGTTGTATTTAAGTAGTTACTGAAAAGATAAATGAGCATGCTTTCGAGCTAGCAAAACGAATCTATAAGGAATGCCCTTTGGACTTGTGGTAAAAAGGTTTGTGTTGGACATATTAAGATGTGATACAAAGACAACAAACAAAAAAACAAACATGGTTTTCATTATGGATCCACAATAGAAAGCTATTTTTTAGGACAAATTTTTCTAAAAAGTATGTTCTTTCGCTAATACAGTAGTTCTTACTTATTCGTCTCCCTCTGCTACTTCAGGTGAACAATAACAGTGGTGTATTTACTGAGTGAAGGTGGTAAATATCCTGAGCAATATCAACGAGGCTACTATTGCAGATAAAAGCTGTTTAAGTAGTGCAGCTTTTACCTTTCATTACATCAAAAATTTTTGATAAGATATTTTCACTCTCAGGCAATCATAGCTCTATAGAGAACCAAGAACCAAACCCAGAATTCTTCATGTAATCTTAGTGTTTTCTTCTCCAAATCTTTTCATTCTACACAGAGAGAAGGACCTCTTCTGAGTTTAGGAGCAGGAGATGGGGGAAAGGTAGGAGAGGATTCTTCTCCTTAATATTGTATCATAAGGGGATCAGAACTGCTATATAACTCTTAGAAATCCTACAGTGTGTTCAGAGATCTTGGTAATAATATTAATTAATACATTATGTCTCTCCAAGTCTTGTAGGAAAATAGGCATGAACAAATCCCACAGCGTCCAGTAATGTTTGATATTGTTTGTTTTTGAGACTTCAGGAGATAGCCCCACTACTTCTGATTTTTGTCAAATTTCTACATCACCTGGTATTTTCAAGATAAGATATAGAGTAAAATGGGAAGTTTTCTATATACTCACAGTTTCTTGTATACTCACAATCCTCCATCTTTCAAGAATTTTAAATCAGATAAAAAATAAATCTAAGAAAGTAGGTTAAAGAGAAAATACACACATATACAAAATACAGAATAAAGAATGACGAAAGGAAAAAAATAAGCTGCAAACCTCTCTCTTGGTAACGGGTCAGTCAAAAGCCTAACTATGCATATATAAGTATCAAGTCTTTTTTTTTTTTTTTTTTTTTTTTTTAAGGTTTTTTTTTTTCTTTTGACAGGGAGAGAAAGAGAGAGCACAAGCAGGGAGAGTAGCAGGCAGAGGGAGAGGGAGAAGCAGGCCTCCCGCCGAGCAGGGAGCCCAATGTGGGGCTCGATCCCAGGACCCCAGGATCATGACCTGAGCCCAAGGCAGACGCTTAAATGACTGAGCCACCTAAGCACCCGAGTGTCAAGTCTTTTTAAAACACATCTTGGACATACTTGACAGTCACTTCCATTTTTTCAGGAATATCCAGAAACAGTAAAGTCTCTCTTAACACAAAAATCTAGTGTTAATTGCTCAATTTACCATGGCATATGTTGTAGGTTAATTTTCTCTTTAATGCACTCCGTCATTATTCATTCAAGAGGATAACAAGTTGAAACTGTTCATACTTTGTAAATACCCAAAACAATGTTACTCTGGGAAAGGCTAAATATAGGAAATCACCTGAAAAACAACTTGAAGGGCTTGAAAAATAAATTATGGTTTCTGGTTGGAGGAAATAAAGTTCTAACATGAGCGGGGAAAAATGTCTAGAGGAAGCCATCCAAAACTAATTGCCTTGTCATAAGCAAAAATTGGGCTTCAGGTCCTTGACATCAAAGATAGCTTATTTACAAATGTGTAGTTGCCATATACATATTCAATTATTTTTATGAACCCCACAGAAATAGTACTGGTTTTCTTGTTGTATTATACATACTAATCACTTTAAATCCCTACACCATAAATTTATTTTAACCACTTTAGAAAAAGAATTTAAAAACTGAATTTGTTTCTGCTTTTACCCCAATCATGAAAATGTCATATATCAGTACTAAGTATGTGGATCAATAATAAAGCAATGACAAGATTAATGTAGTTATTAATCTGACAATCAGTAATGAAATTAATTCGGCCACTTAATCTATAATACAATTTAAAATGTTTCAATACATTATGAGAATTTAAAGTAACATGAGACTCAGATTTCATCTATTGCAACAACCACTCACAGCTGACAGTTATATAGCTACAAGAGCTCTGTGCTAGTAAAGGAGAGTTACAGATGGGACGGTTATAGAAGAGCTACTTACTAGATATGTGAACATGAGAAAATGGCCTAACTTCTTGCACTCTACAGACTTCATTTTTAAAAAGCATGAAATTCCACTCTGGACTAAGATGGTGATGTAGGAGGCTCCTGAATTTCCCTTCTGCCATGGACACACCTAATATACAGATGCACATGGAAAAGTTCTCTTTGAGAGAAATCCAGAAATTAGTTGAGTGACTCCTATACAGTGAATGACTGCGAAAATAACCCACATCAAACCAGGTAGGAAAAGCTGAGACACACTCTTACCGTAAACCCTCTCCCCGGCCACACAACTCTGTATATTTAGGAGGGAACCTTCAACTCCAGCCTCTCCCTGACACTGAAGCGTTTGAAGCAGACATCTACCACCCCAACTTTCAAAGCTGCACCTGACGGATTGGCCTCCAGATCACTTAACTCTGACAGCCAATGTGGCTTTCACTTGTGAGTCCCATAGTACTAGGTAAACAAAAAAAGTGGTTGTTAACAGGCATGCAAGCGTTCACTGCAGCTATCACAGCAGAGCTCACAAAACACTGTGTCAGCCTACCCAGTCGTTCCTGCACGGGTTGGAGAAATTAATATTTTTAAATTGTCCACACTACCCAAAGAACTCTACAGATTCAATAAAATCCCTATCAAAATCCCAAGAGCATGTTTCTCAAAAATAGAAAAATACAATCCTAAATACAATCCTAAAATTCTTATAGAACCACAGAAAATCCCCAAATAGCCAAAGCAATGTTGAGAGAGAACAAAACGGACATGATGCTTCCTGATTTCATGCTATGTTACAAAGCTCTCATGAACATTAAGAATGGTAGGGGCATAAAAACAGACACCTAAATCATTGGACCAGAATAGAGAGCCCAGAAATAAACCTGGGCATATAGTTACTTTTTGACAAAGACACCAAGAATATACATAAAAAGAACAGTATCTTCAATAAATAGTGTTGGAAAAAACCAGATATCCACATGCAAAAGAACAAAACTAGACCCCTCTCTGACACTATACACCAAATGAATTAAAAGTTTGAACATAAGATCTGAGATGGTAAAAATCCTAACAACAACAACAACAAAAGCCAAACATAGGTGGTAGTCTCCCTGACATTGGTTTTGGCAATGATTTTTTTGGATTTGACACCAAAAGTTGGCATAGGCAACAAAAGTAAAAAAATAAACAAGAGGGACCACATCAAACTAAACTTTTGCATAACAAAGGAAACCATCAGTGAAAGAAAGGGCAAATTACTTGATGCGAGAAAATATTGGCAAACTGCCTCTGTGATAAGAGGCAAAGATAAATAATATACAAGGAATTTGTACAACTTAATTGCAAAGAAACAACCCGATTTTAAAAAAGGTAAAGGATCTTAATAGACGTTTTTCCTAAAAAGACATACAAATAGCCAATAGGTACATGAAAAGATGCTCAATATCACTATCATCAGGGAAATGTAAATCAAAGCCAGGGTGAAATATCACCTCACACCATTTTAGGATGTGTATCATCAAAAAGGAGATAAGAAGTGCTGGCAAAGATGTGAAGAAAAGGAAAACCTTATACACTGTTGATGGGAATGTAAACTGGTACAGCCATTATGAAGAACAGTACAGAGTCTCCTGAAGAAATTTAAAAAAAAACTACTAAATTAGAACTACTATGTGATCCAGCTGTTCCACTTCTGGGTATATATATACAAAGAAATGAAATCATTATCTCAAAGAGATATCTATTCTCCCATATTCATAGTAGCATCATTCACAATAGCTAAGAAATGGAAACACTTAAGTATTCACTAATGGACGAACTAGATAAAGAAAATGTGATATTTATATACAATGGAATAGTAATTAAAAACAAGGAAATACTATCATTTGCGAGAACATGGTGAACTTGGTGGACATGATTTCACTTAAATAAGCTATACAGAAAATGACAAATAACTGTATGGCATCACTTATATGTAGAATCTAAAAACAAGTTGAACTCATAGAAACATACAGTACATTGGTGGTTGCCAGGGGCTGGAGGTGGGAGAAATAGGGGAGGGTTGGTAAAAAGGTACAAACTCTCAGTTATAAGATAAAGTCTGAGGATCTAATGTGTAACATGATGACTATAATTGAAATTCTGTATTGTATAACTGAAATTTGTTAAGAGTAGAATTATTCTTACCTGCAGAAAAGGCAGATATGTGAGGTGATGGATATGTTACTTAACTCAATAGTGAGAATCCTTTCACAAAGTATACATATATAAATCATCACATTGTGCACATTAAATATATTATGACTTTGTTAAATATATCTCAATAAGAAAAAAAGAGGAAAGCATAAAAAGCAACATATATTTCCCAAGGTTATTTTGATTTTGGCATAAAATACTATATAAATGTTGAATCACAGACCTGTAACTTTGAAACAAATAATATATTATATGTTAAAAAGAAGAAGAAGAAGAAGAAGAAGAAGAAGAAGAAGAAGAAGAAGAAGAAGAAGAAGAAGAAGAAGAAGAAGAAAGTAGGAAGGGAAAAATGAAGAGGGGGAAATCGGAGGGGAAGACGAACCATGAGAGACTATGGACTCTGAGACACAAACTGAGGGTTCTAGAGGGCAGGGGAGTGGGGGGATGGGTTAGGCTGGTGATGGGTATTAAAGAGGGCATGTACTGAACGGAGCACTGGGTGTTATACGCAAACAATGAATCATGGAACACTACATCAAAAAAAATATTATATAAATGTAAGACATATCATTAACATCATTGATCTTTGTAGATATTTCTAGTGACAACCAGTCACAGGCAATGTGCTAGCTCCTCCTGACTGAATAGATAAGCATGTCTGTGTGTGTGTGTGTGTGTGTGTGTGTGTGTGTGTGTGTGTGTATCATCCGAATTTAAAATTCTCTTCATCTTTTCCTTACTACCTAGTCTGAGAGTCATTTAGATAAGTTATCAAAACTCTTTAATATGATCTTTCCCAAGATGACTCATTTCTCTAATTGACAGAGATTTTAAAATTGCCAGTGTCCTTACTAATTTTGATCTTGAAATTTGCTAATTTCAAAATAAGACAGAAATGTTCAACTTAAAGTACATGCTAGCATTAATGTCTTGAGTACATTGTGAAAAGGTCTATGGCATTCCTTTTCTGACATTAATGCAGCTCAAATGACTTTTTTTTTTTTTTTTTTGTATTCATATCATGCTGTTGGCTCACACTGAGCTTGCAGTCAATTAATCCTAGTACTTTTGGTACTTTTTCCACAGGAAATGCTGTGAAACCAGTCCTTTCCCTGTCCTGTAATTGTCAAGTTGGTCCTCTTGAAATTTAATGTGGAAAGATCTCTTATGCCTTGTTAAGTAGGATATATAATTCTAATATGGAGAAATTCTCTGCATCACAGTTCTAAAATCCAAGGCACCAGAGTCCTAACCTGATTTGTCTCAGCTACAGATTCTTAAACCTATACTATTATCTTCATGTAAGTTGCTAATGCAAATGTTAAGTGTATTATTTAACATTAATAAATATGAATCATTTAAAGATATTTTATTTATTCTTCTGCATGTGGCTGTCCAATTTTCCCAACACCATTTGTTGAAGAGACTGTCTTTTTCCATTGGACATTCTTTCCTGCTTTGTCGAAGATTAGTTGACCATAGAAGAATGAAACTGGACCATTTCCTTAGACCACACACAAAAATAGACTCAAAATGGATGAAAGACCTAAATGTGAGACAGGAGTCCTAGAGGAGATCACAGGCAGAAGCCTCTTCAACCTCAGCCCAGCAACTTCTTCTTCTTCTTCTTCAACATCGCCAAAGGCAAGGGAAGCAAGGGCAAAAATGAACTATTGGGACTTCATCAAGATAAACCCTTTTGCACAGCAAAGGAAACAGTCAACAAAACCAAAAGACAACCGACAGAATGGGAGAAGATATTTGCAAATGACATATGAGATAAAGGGCTGGTATCCAAAATCTATAAAGAACTTATCAAACTCAACACCCAAAGAACAAATAATCCAATCAAGAAATGAGCAGAAGACATGAACAGACATTTTTCCAAAGAAGACATTCAAATGACCAACAGACACATGAAAAAGTGCTCAACATCACTCGGCATCAGGGAAGTCCAAATCAAAACCTCAATGAGATACCATCTCACACCAGTCAGAATAGCTAAAATTAACAAGTCAGAAAATGACAGACATTGGCAAGGATGTGGAGAAAGGGGAACCCTCCTACACTGTTGGTGGGAATGCAAGCTGGTGCAGCCACTTTGGAAAACAGTATGGAGGTTCCTCAAAAAGTTGAAAATAGAGCTACTGTATGACCCAGCAATTATACTACTGGGTATTTACACCAAAGATACAAATGTAGTGATCCGAAGGGGTACATGCACCCTAATGTTTAAAGCAGCAATGTCCACAATAGCCAAACTATGGAAGGAGCCAAGATGTCCCTCAACAGATGAATGGATAAAGAAGATGTGGTATATATATATATATATATATATATATATATATATATATATATATACACACACACAATGGGATATCATGCAGCCATTAAAAAAATAAAATCTTGCCATTTGCAATGACGTGGATGGAACTAGAGGGTGTTATACTAAGCGAAATAAGTCAATCAGAGAAAGACATGTATCATATGATCTCACTGATATGAGGAATTCTTAACCTCAGAAAACTGAGGGTTGCTGGAGTGGTGGGGGGTGGGAGGGATGGGTGGCTGGGTGACAGACATTGGGGAGGGTATGTGCTATGGTGAGCACTGTGAATTGTGTAAGACTGATGAATCACAGACCTGTACCTCTGAAACAAATAATACATCATATGTTAAAATAAAAAATAAAAAAAAGAAGATAGTAGGAATGGAAAAATGAAGGGGGGGGATATCGTAGGAGGAGATGAACCATGAGAGACTATGGACTCTGAGAAACAAACTGAGGGTTCTAGAGGAGAGGGGGTGGGGGGGATGGGTTAGCCTGGTGATGGGTATTAAAGAGGGCACATACTGAATGGAGCACTGGGTGTTACACGCAAACAATGAATCATGGATCACTACATCAAAAACTAATGATGTAATGTATGGTGATTAACATAACATAATAAAATAAAATTTTTAAAAAGATATTTTATTTATTAACATTTGATTGATGACTGTAATTTCATAAACTGGTTCTATTTGAGTATGCTTGCTCAACCAATTAAAATCACTTAATTGTAAATTCACATTTCTCCATATTTCAAAAGAGAATATTAGAAGAAATTTTGTCAAAGGTTTACTGAGATCAAGATGCATTACACATAACCATAGCAACTTCAAGATTGTGTAGTCTACTAATTCTATCAAAAAGGAGAATGGAACACTTTGCCATAATGTTCTTCTGACACCAACACTGGCTTCAGTGATAACCGCATTGTATCTTAAGATTTTACACGTACTTTAAAAAATTTGACATTCTCGAAATTTACTTAAGATTAACATCATTCTCAACTGTTCCTGGTTCACCAAATCCCTTTTATTCCACTTTTGAAAAGTGTATCATTTTCATCTTTAAGTTTATTTATTTAATTTCTAAAGAATTTCTAAAATGACAAGTTTATTTTCTCCCCAGATTATCCTCAAATCTACCTCAGTAATTGGTTCATTGTGGTCCAAATTTAAGACAAACAGTTCCTCTCATTAGTGCCACACACTTTGAGAGAAAATACCACCTAAATTACTGTTAAAAATGTCACCAATATATCACACCTTCCACACAAAAGTATGTGAATGCATTCCTCAGCTAATAGATTCTAGGTTTTAGCAATATAAAAATAATACTTCCAACATTTACTAAAAATATCTCGTGCCGAAAATTTCAACCTGGGAATTGGTGCATCACAGGGAAGTTGAACATGAAACATGGCACTCACTCCAGGGGCCCTTGACATTGCTTGATAGTCGAACGTTGTTCAGGGGTCAATTGCCCACTATGAGCTCTTTTTACAGGTATCTATTCATGTATAGTACAACCTGCTGGAAAAGGTCAGTGGAAAGTCAAAACCCTTAAAGCTGGAGATTTTGATGTCTTAATGATTCTTTGAAATGTTACTCACTACAGAGTAGAGTGTGTATACTTCAGATCACCTCTAAGTAACTGGGAAAGAAACAACAACAACGAAGAATTGAATTGAGGAAAGTTAGAGTTGAGTTTCCCATTTCCATTTGCTAGTTATCTTACTTGGAATAATACAGAAAACCAGTTTCAGATGGAATTCCCTCATTTATAAAGTGACCTTAATATCTACCTTGGAATCATTTCCTTAGAATAAAAGAGGTTGTGGCTACCAGAGCCATGTTTAGTACTGGGTAAATATTTAATGCTATTATTATTTTTTTTTTTTAGATTTATTTATTTATTTGAGACCGAGAGAGTGCACAAGCCAGAGGAGGGGCAGAGGAAGAGAAACTCAAGCTGACTCCATGCTGAATGCGGTGCCCAATGCAGGACTCGATCCCATGACCCTGAGATCATGACCTGAGCCCAAATCAAGAGTCAGACGCTTAAAGGACTGAGCATCCAGGCGCCCCAATGCTATTATTGTTTATTTTCAACCTATACATTATTTGAGGCATAAGATGGTTGATTATCACCATTATTTGTAGTAACAGAACCATTAGTGTTACTATGAGCACTAGCACTGGTTGTAGCTTTGCTGAGGTGGAGGTCATGTACGTGGGTTAAGCTTTCTGCCTTTGGAGCTTTGGCTCTGCTTTAGGATGCTCCATCTTCCAATAACCAAAACTGAAGCTGATGCCTAGAGAGCTCTGTGGTGAGGGACAAAATCTAAACCTTGTTATTTTGGAGGAGTTGTTTGGAGAGTGTGGTCTGGTCTGGCACCAAGATTACGGGAGGCAGAAACCACTCCAGCTCTGAAAGAGTCAGGATCTGGACAATCTCACCTGGCTGCCCTTAGCCCTGGCTCCTGTCATTTGGCTGAAATAACCCTCACAGCTTCTTTTAAGCCTGAGAGCTTCTGAAGCAGAGGAGAGGGAGAGTGACAACCTCTCTCTGAAACATTAGGGATGGCAAACAGGTTACTGTCAATTTCCTGAAATCATGTATTCTGTTTCATTTATTTCTGGCGTGGGAAGTTGTTTTGTCTGCTGAACCAAGTCAGTGCAACACTAATCTGATTAGAGGAAAAAGGCATTCATTTTGACTTAGGTTCTGCTTGCTATTTAAAGCTTCAACACAGAAATGTATTTTTCTCTTTCAACTATAGAGTGTAGGAATAGACTAAATACAATTAAATGACTGCTCATGTATATATATTATTTCCATGCATATAAAACCATGAAGAGACAGGATTTTATACTTGAAAGCAAGGATGTTTGGAATCAAATCATTAATCTGGAATTTGCTAGCCCTATTACCCTGAGTACTCAGTTTTAGTTGTCTCACCTGTAAACTGGTACTAGTGTATCAACCTAGCAGGATGGTACGTGGATTGAATTAATCTAATTATTTAACAGATAGAGATGAGATGTCCATTATGCCAGGCACTCATCAGTGACACAGAATTCAGCAGTAACGAGATGGGACCCTAGGCATACAGGTCAGTGATGGCAAGGTAGGAAATATAGTCAGCATAGAGCCTGGCAGACAGCAGGCACTCAATAAATGCCTTTGTCTCCTCTATATGGGACCATTGTGTGGAGGCACTTTCAGATTAAAAAAATGGTAATCTCTTGTTAATGGTGTAAAGCATATTATATGTGAATTTCTATCAATCTGAAATTATAATTTTTTTCTCTATATATGTCTTTTTCACACTTCAATTCTGTTTATAGACTTACTCCTTTGGTTTCACATTATTAAGTTACATTTTACTTAGTGAATTTGATTTCTTCCACATAATTTCAGTTCCCTTCTCTCTTGGTTCAATATGACATCAATATGACGTGTTAGCCTGACATTCAAGGCATTTCTCAAAAGTCTTTCTCTCTTTACCTCTCTCTGCTCCTAGGACACCAGACAAGATTGATGATTTGCACATTACCAAATATGTTCTTTGCATTCCTAAAACTTTGCATTTTCATTTGCATGTCACTGTTTTAAAATCCATATAAACCTAGTCTAGCTAATCTTTAAAGAATTTGTGACCCAGGAGGTCATTAAAAAGTTAACTAATGAACAAATAAATGAGTGTGTACACAGGTCTAGACTGTAAAACTCCTAAAATCAAGGGCTCTTTTTTAAATTTAATATAGGGTACAATTAGCATATACATACATTTATACATTATAAGCTCTCAATTAATTTAGTTTAAATAAATTGAACTACTTAGTTAACTTAGTTTAAAATCATTGATGAAAATATAGAAAATAATGAACTCTATGATTCCAGACACTTGATTTACTAGGATTTTGATTTTATTCTATTCAAGAATTATGTAATTTGCAGGTATCACAATAAAAGACTTAAATTTATTAACTGAACAAAAATTTTTTATTGATAAATATTGTTTTTAAAGACTGTAAAAGTTACAATAGTTTTTTTTGAAAAAGAATTTGACCTTGGGGCGTCTGGGTAGCTCAGTCGGTTAAGCATCCAACTTTGGTTTCAACTCAGGTCATGATCACAGGGTCCTGAGACTGAGCCGCATGTTGGGCTCCACACTCAGCGTGGAGTCTGCTTGTCCCTATCCCTCTGCTGCTTCCCCCACTCCCTATCTCTGTTAGAATAAATAAAATCTTTTAAAAAAGCATTAAGGGATGCCTGGGTGGCTCATTTGGTTAAATGTCTGCCTCTGGCTCCGGTCATGATTCCAGGGTCCTGGGATGGAGCCCCACATGGGCTCCCTGCTCAGAGGGGATTCTGCTTCTCCCTCTCCCTCTGCCCCTCCCCACTGCTTGTGCACTCTATCTCTCTCTAATAAATAAATAAATAAATAAATAAATAAATAAATAAATAAATAAATATATTTTTTAAAAAAGTGTTAAAAAAAAGAGTTTGACCTTACTGAATTTATACATAATGGTAGTTCCATTACTTTTATTGAAATATATGTCGTATTAGAAGTGCACAGTTAGCAATGTGCTAGGAAGTAAACTCATGAGTGGAATAAGGTTTTGAAGGAAAGCAGAAGGGGTTACTTTTCTCTTTTAAATTTGAGTATCATTAGATAGTTCAGTTGTACATTTTTATTCAATATCGAAGCATCTTCGCAGGGTTTGTCCAATGCTTAACTGAATATTATTACATCATGTGATCTTATTTACTAAAGAAAGCTGAAGAAAAAAATAAATTAATTTTTATCTCTCAAGTATTACTTGGTATCTTTCCATTTTGTCTGTACGATTACTGATAATCATTCACAGCTGTAGTAAGTTTAAAATCAAAATGTAGACAGGCAAGTGGTTAAGGATGCAGTCAAGACAGTCACGATGCTGTGAATTAAATCTAATTTTAATCTAATTTATTATTATTGAATTATCAACTTAAGTTGCTTTAAGTTTTACATTTGTAGGTAATGGGGAGATCATCTAAACATAGGATTGGGTTTTCACAGAGTAGAGTAGTGGGTTCTAAAGGCTGGTAAACTATACTCTCAAAAGAGGCTTTGCCTGAGTTACATGTTAAACAAGGTTTTAATATGAAGCGCAAGATAAGGAATTTAGACAAAGAGCCTGGCTTTATAGAGGAACATTTTTAACTTCAACCATTTTCACGTGCTTACACAGTGGTATATTACATCCAAGTAGCTGTAAAACCTCAGTGGCAGTAAAACTGGGCAGAAATATAAAGAGTATTCTGTAATATAAGAGCTTCCTTAATTAAACTGAATTTTTTTAATGAAGAAAAATACAAAATAACAAAGATAGAAATAAATAAAGGCTAGCTCTTTAGATACATTTGATTTATGGACAATGGAAGCAAAGAAAAAAATGGGAATGAGGGTAAGCTAAAGTCCTACTTTGAGCATTGATGGATAGGGACAAGTGAAGCAAAGATGGTGGCCCTGTCAAGCCAATGAACTCAACTGGAAGAGCTTAGCCTGTAGAGGGTTTTTTAAAATAGCAAGTTGGTTTAGCAGCACTGAAATAAAAATAGGTGTTTTATCACATTGGCTCAAGTTTATTAGTTCTCATTTGAGGATAAGGGGAGTTGAATCAAAAACTGTAACATTTCAGAATGGTGTATCATATGCCATTTTAAAATTAATTAGTTAATAATTTAATAGGACGCCATCATGCTTTTCTTTTTTTTTTAGACTTTATTTATTTATTTGACAAAGAAAGAGAGAGAGCACAAGCAGGGGGAGAGGGAGAAGCAGGCACTCCACTGAGCAGGGAGCCCGATGTGGAGCCCGACACAGGGCTTGATCCCAGGACCCTGGGATCATGACCTGAGCCGAAGGCAGATGCAACTGACTGAGCCACCCAGGCACCCAGCCATCGTACTTTCTAAAATCCAAGGCTTCAAGGCTGCATATATATGTCTTACCAATTTACATACATTAAAAAAATCAATGTTGCAGCATCATCATAAACATTAGAATACTAGCAATGGCCTTTAATATATTCATATCAAATATTATTTTAAGATATTTCCCCTATAGAAATCTATTACAATCATTTAGTGATATATATTCCACAAGGGCAAGGATCTTTCCAGTTATTTAATGTGCATAAATTATTTTCAAAAATATGTTCAATTTAGAATTCTATGATTTATACTCATATGGTAGAAATGAAAGCTCTAGACTATTTTTGACAAATAGCATCTTTCTTTACTACCAGATTCAATGACGTAGATAGTACTAATTGGAAAGAAAATAATCCAGCAAACAATTCACTTGGGAAAGAAAGGAAGAATTCTCTGAATGAAACGGTATATTTTATCTCACCACAATATCAAATTCGATTTTTGATGTCCCTATTTACTTTCCAACTTATCAAGTAACACATATTTTAAAATCAAATTTATCAAAGTATTTGTTATTTAAAGCCCTGGTTGGTGTTTGGGATTGTATTTTTAGCCATGTTCTTGTACTTGGAAATCCAGCAGATTTCTCCCCTCTATTATCTAGCTCTGCCTTTAAGTTTCCAGAAAGCTGCATTATTTTATACCTAGTGTTTGCTGGTGATAAAATTAAATCCATTCCTGTCTACTAGTCTTTTGTTACACAGTAGTTTGTGTTAGTAGTTCCTTGTCTTCTGTTCTTTTCATATTTCTGACCCTTTTTTCTTCTTATATGTTGTCTAGTGTTAGGAGACACACTGATGTAGACTTATAAGAGGAAAAAAATAAAATAAAAGGAAAGGGAGGGGAAAAAATAAAAATGCAGAAGTTCCTTTCTGGCAGCAATAGAACTACAGAGAAAAGAAAAAGTTGAATTCTGAAAGGATTAGCCTGCTGACTTACTGAGTTTATGAGCCCTGTAAAGAATACCAATGAGAAAAAATAGAAGCTAGAAGACAATGTTATAAATCTCACCCACAGACTTCTTTACCCTGAGTTGGGAAATAAAATCAAGTTCTAGATAGCATTAATGGTTACTAGTCACTGAAGAGAATCAGTTTGAAATTAACAGAAACACTGGAGGTGGGGCTTTTTGGGAAAGACTTATGTGATGTGCAGCAGAACAATGTGGACGTCTTCTCCCTTCTGACCTCTGCGAATTACACTAAATGGGACTAGAACTAGTGACAGACAGACATTTGAAAACTGTTGAGTTAGTCTACCTAGTGTGAGAATTAGTAACAATTTACTAAGGATTAAAAGACTAGGGATAGATCAAAGTGTATTCTGGTATAATAACTCAACATAAAGTGGAGACTAAAAATCAGTCCCACAAAACAACGCAATCCACATTCTATAGTGGTATTGCCAGGCTAGGTATCAAACAGGTCCTCATTTATTATGACAGATGGAGTATGTGCAAGGGTTTTGCAATACTAAGACACAGATGGAGAATAAAAGTTGTTAAAGCCATCAGAAGTCTTACACCATCATGGTCTTCCCAATAATGCTTACTTGCTCATATCAATTGGATGCTCTTTCTAGAAAAATAAAGCCACATAATTGACTTTTAAAATCTTTAAAAATGTGATGAAATATAGAATTCCTTTCTAGGAATAAACTACCTATGTGCAGACACAAACATTTTCCACAAAATTACAGAGAATGAATAAACCTACTGAAATCTGCCCAAAGACCCTAATTTAACTACTCTTAAGACTTACCTGTATGGCCTTATAGTTTTGTATATTTAATAATTATTACTTACAGGAACAAATACATATTACAGGAGCAAAAAAAAGATAGTTCCTAAAGTTCCCGCATTATGGGAATGATTAAAAATATTATGGTATATATAAACAGTGGGATTTTTTCAATCTTTAAAATTGATATCTTCTTATTTAAGAGTTTAATATTTGTAAATGCATAGGTATTATATATTACTCACCACAAAGACAAGTTTCAAAATTGTGGATACTATCAGAACTTATTACTGTTGTAAGAAAATATACACATATATGCAAAATGAAAGTCTCAGAAAAATATACTCCAAAAGCTTGAAATTATTTTCTGTATTTGGTTTATCAATTTTGCTTATCCAAATTTTCTAATTTTTCTAACCAAATGCATAGAAAATTTTCCTTATTGAAGATCAACCTATCTTAGTGATGTATATTTAAACTATAGCTATTTCTGAGAAGCAAAATACATCATATGCTTACAACTCGGGTATATGGATTGTACATGGGTTACCTGAATGCAGACAGAAGTAATTCACATAGAAATACAAATGTGAATGGTGGAAAGTTGCAGATACTGAAACCTTTATCCCATGACCAACCACTAACACAAAGGAGAGACCAACTAGCAAATTCCCTTGGGAAGTGATGAATTTCACATTCAAGTCTTGAAAAGCACTGTCCTTTGATGTGAATTTTTAGGTCTGAGAGTGGACCCTGTTCCTATATTCAGGAATTCAGAGTGGTTGCTATTGGATTGTCAAAGGCAAACATGGATCATTTTACAGTTATTTCCTAAAGAGTAGGTGAGGAAAAAGTGAAAATGAGTTTGACAAAATAGGGCAAGAAATAATTTTTTCAGTACACAAGCACCAGAGACTCAGGCAGCTGGGCATTCTTAAAGGACTGAAGGAATCTTTGCTGAGAGGGAATAAACCTTATTCTGCAACCATCCTCCTCTCTGTCCCCACCCTGCCCACTACCACTACCACTACCACCAGTGGTGGGGAAAGAAAGTTTTGAATCCGTAGTTTGGGGAATTTGCTATCTGCCACATCCTAGATGCCTGAACACTCAGACAGAAGATAGCAGACTATTTCAGAAAGCACATATAAATTAGAAGAGAACTCCTGATAGCAGGATAGATGATCTGTTCTCAGTCCTGGTACCAAGCAAAGCTCTCTGAAGGATACCCAGGACATATGAGATGGCTGGCCATGCAGGAAGGAATAGTGAAAGAATCAAGAAGTATTATTTCATATTTAGCTAGCCCTGGTTACAGCCAACTCCCAAGGCAGCACTTTCAGATAAATTACACTGGGGAAAAAAAAAATCCTTTTTTAAGAGACAAAAAGAAACATGTTTATAGATGCATATAAAGGTATTTAAGGGCGCCTGGGTGGCTCCCAGTTGGTTAAGCGACTGCCTTCGGCTCAGGTCATGATCCTGGAGTCCCAGGATCGAGTCCCGCATCGGGCTCCCTGCTCAGCAGGGAGTCTGCTTCTCCCTCTGACCCTCCCCCTCTCATGTGCTCTCTCTCTCTCTCTCTCTCTCTCTCAAATAAATAAATAAAATCTTAAAAAAATAAAAATAAAAAAATAAAGGTATTTAAAAACTTTTTAAAATCTTCCCACTATAGTTCACAGTCCTAAACAAAACAAACATATCATCTATGTAATGTTTCATAATTTTTAAACAGTTTCACTAGCATTATTTCTCTTGATCTTTACCATCAGTGTTAGGGATATCAATGTTTTACAAAGGGGGAGGCTAAATCACTGGAAATTTAACTGAATGAATTGAGGCCAACTGAATTCCAACAGAGCTGGGACTCACACCATAAACTTCTCTGTCCAGTTGCCCTCATTCAATACATGTACCATGCTGTCTTGCAATGACCATATAAACCTATAAAAAGAATGATTTATAGCCAGGTATTCATTTTAAGTATAGTTAATTTCATTGTTGTAAATGATTTTAGATGTCTGCTCCATTTGGGCATCATAATTACTTTCATTAGTAAACAAATTTGCATTTTGAAATAGAGATTACGTGGGTAATATCTTCCTGTTTGCAGGTAATTTACTGTCAGGGGAGATTCTCTCATCCTATGTAATAATCCTCTTAAATGTGCTCTGGCAACACTGGAAATCAGAATACAGATTGTCTTGTCTTTAGTGAACTGAAATTGTCACCTAGGAAGAATCCAGATGTTCTGAAGTTCTAACAAAAGCAATTAAATGATAATAAACATTGGTTAAGTCATTGGGTATTTTTTTCTATAGAACTTCCCATATTAAATACTGGCATGCACCCAGCATTTTGATTTAAAAAGATACCATCTTTTTTGGTGCATTTTGTATTTATTTATTTATTTATTTATTTTTAAAGATTTTATTTATTTATTTGAGAGAGCGAATGAGATAGAGCACGAGATGGGGGAGGGTCAGAGGGAGAAGCAGACTACCTACTGAGCAGGGAGCCTGATGCGGGACTCGATCCTGGGACTCCAGGATCATGACCTGAGCCGAAGGCAGTCGCTTAACCAACTGAGCCACCCAGGCACCCGTGTATTTTTTAAATTAAAAATGCAGCTGGATCTTTTTAAATGAACTGTCTTTTTCTAAATGCACACTGGTTCTCCCATGTCAATGTACATTAAAAAAAAACTGTCTTAAGAAAAAAGATCCTGGTTCCAGATCTTATCCAGATCATTATCCAGTGCCCAATCTTCCACAGTCTTGGCGTTCTTGGCACCTCACTGGATCCCTTAGGATGTATACATGAGCATAGGTTTGAATCCGGAAACAAATGCAACCCTATACTAAAGAGAATTTAAAAGGAGCCATAATTCTCTGATTACACAGTAGAAATTAGTAAAAGTGCAGAAATAATTTTTGGATTGGATTGGATTATCCCACCAGTTAAACAGATCATCAGTTCACATACCACACCACTATCTTACTGAGGATGTCCTATTAAAACAGCAAACCATTGATCATTCCCTTAATATTAATTTAAGCAAATTTAAAACCAGAGTAACTAGAATGGTCAAACAAATTTTTCAGCATTGTTAAGTGCAAATCATTCCTGTTCAAAGCCTAAGACTGATTATATATAATCAAAAGCCAAATTCAGAAATGTATTTGTTTTAAGCTTAGTAAAATCAAGGCAATCCATTTATGTTATTTATGTAAATTTGGGGGGGCAGGGGGAATAGCAATATTGCCTAAATAAGAAAGCCTCTAATAACAACCAATAAAACCATGCACATTTTAAAACTTTGCATATATGACACTGAAAGTTAGAAAAAGATAGTCATATAACATTTAGATGAACACATGTATCATTATACCACTTACTGGAAGCAACCAAGTTGTCATTTTAAAACATGTTTATCATTCTCTTTCCAATGTATATTTAACCTAAATGTCAACTGAATTCACACTGTCCTTTGGATTTAGATAAGACTTTTCTTCCTTTTTTTTTTTTTTTTAAGATTTTATGTATTTATTTGACAGAGAGAGACACAGCAAGAGGGGGAACACAAGCAGGGGGAGTGGGAGAGGGAGAAGCAGGTTTCCCGCAGGGCAGGGAGCCCAATGCGGGGGCTCAATGCCAGGACCCTGGGATCATGACCTGAGCCGAAGGCAGACGCTTAATGACTGAGCCACCCAGGTGCCCCTAGATAGACTTTTCTTGACTCTTTTATCCCACTTTCTGGAGAGGCCCAGGTTGGCCTTAGCACTATGTTTACTAATGCTCAGGCTGACCCATTTTCAGGGTCACTCAAATTTCTCAATCACAGCAACTGCTGAGCTCTCTCTTACAGCTGACATATAATATTTATCTATATTAACCCAATTTATTTAGAGTTTCCAGGCAAATAAATAAAAATATTCATATTTGATATATAGCAGACTTTACCTATCTGGGAAGATAGATGAAGGCTAAACATTGGAAAACAAACAAGTCAAATTGAATATTAGATTTGCTCATGGTTAAATTTCTTTTGACCATTTTATCACTAACCATATGTCTGTATCCTTTTTTCTGATTAGCCAATCTCCCATTACATAAGTTCAACTCTTTTCACATATTCTGCTATCCACTCCTCTTTTGTTGTTTCCATCTCCTTGTTTTGCTCTCTCCAGCCAAACTATGCCTTTAGATCATTTGCCACCATCAAAATGGCTTGTGTAAAACTAAGTCACATGATTTTTGCAGAATTAGTCCCAAATGTTAATGTCAGCTATTTTTCCCTTGCTAGAGCAGATGGTGTTTATTTATTATAAAGCACTATCTATATTAGGCAAATATACACGCATATCCATCATTTATTAAGTAATAGTTACTGAATATCTACTATCAAGAGATAGTAACATTTAGAAAAGGAAAATGATAAAATTAGTAATGATGACCCCTCAACAATATTTCTTATGTGTAACTACACTAAACGCTTTATACACATTTTTTTTAAAAAATCCTCATAGCAATTCTAGGAAACTATCCCCATTATATATACATACATAATGGGTTTACACACACACACATACATGTGTGTATACATGAGACTGAGTCTTAAGTAATTTACATATATTGGTATATTGATTCAGATCATATTGCAAATAAGTGTCAAGCCATGATGAACTCCAAGCATATCTTGGGACATATATCATTAACAACACTCTAAACAACCTCAATACTATTTTAACTAAGAGATGAAATCTCAGATCTCAAGGACCAAGTGACTCTCTTGGAGACATGAACTGTATACACAAATAACTAGAGATAATATTGGATATGTGTCAATTGATGCTATAAGAAAAAAAAAGATTGCTTTTAATGGAAAAAAATATCAGTAGCAACTAAAATAATTAAGAGAAACAGCTTCAGGGGAGTTAATTTAATTAGTTTAATTTCTGAGCAATTGGAAGACTTTGGTTGAATGGGCCTTTTCTAAACATGTGTCTACATTTTTTGTATTTCTTCTGCCATTTAAAAGAAAACAAACTGATAATATAGTTGTTTCTGATGAGCCAAGAGTGAGAATGGCAGAAACAGACAAAAACAGCAGAATTACCAAACTGCCTAGGTTGGACATTCCCATGAGAGATGAGTGCATTATTTATTCTTTTGGCTACTGTCAATTATTTCTGATTTCTGGTATTTATTTATACCTCTATTTCTATCTAGGTGGGCAGTTGACAACTATTTTAAAACTGACATAATTGAAAGAGATTGCATAGATCTCAAACTTGTCAACTCACAGAATTTCCATATCAAACATAAATTCAGTATTTCAAATAGAAGATACTATAATTCATAAAATAATAACCATCATCATGATTGTAAAAAAGAGACTTGGATTAATATAAAAATTTTCTCTGCTTAATGAGGGAATGGGAAAAAATCACTGCCAATGTCATCAATATTTAACCATATTATTCTCTTTTTGTATTTTATAATTAGAGAGAGAGGGAGAGAAACTATTGTCATACTAATTCAAGTAAAAAGCTTTGGACTGATCCAAGAAAGTGCTCCATCCCCCATGGAGACATATAAGTCCGTAAGCAATCAGTATACTTATGTTTATTATTAACAGGTAAACATCGATCAATTTCTTATTCTTATTCTTGTCAAAAAATTCTAACTTTATGAAAATTCAAGAGTACTTTTGTTTGGTCTTTTAGTGCATATTTCATTAAATGTGGGTTTTGAACACATGATCGATATTGTTAGCGATATCTCCTTCCATATTGTTGAGGTGCCTTGACAAATCTAAGCATTTAATAGTTTTCTGTGCTGGTACATCGACAGTTTTCTCAAGTAGTCTATATACCCATTAATGGGTAGATTTTCTTAATACTAAAAACAGAAAGGCAGACCCTGCCCTGAGAGAACTTGACAAAGACCGGTGTTCTCAGGTCTATTCTCTGTTTAATACTTCATTTAATGTCTGGAGTGTCATAAATCTGGATAACTTGGCAACACAATATACATAAATGAGTGAAAACAAAGATTAATAAAAATATTCTCCTATGTTTTTTCTTCAAATAAATTATCACGTGGTCTGGCACCTACTGTAGAGAATTACTGAATTCAGCAAAAACTAAAGAAAGAAAAAAGTGTTTACAGAGAAAATTCATTTCCCCTTAACTAAATGTGTTATTTGTCCCACCCATGGTAACAATAAGACTGATTAAGCAAGATTCTCATGTGCTACTTTCCCATGCCAATAAATAAATTAATGGTAGTCCATTAATTTATTTATAATCACTGAATTCTATTTACACTGATGATGGTTCACAAAATCCCGAACTGACAAAGTAGCTATTAATGTAGAAGATAAACATATTATTCAGAAAAATATTTCTATGCATTTATGTTTGTACCTAGAAGACATTTAAATTTTTAAAAATTATACCATATAAATAGATGAAACTCTGAGTTAAATAGATATGTAGTTTCAAATGAAAAATTTTAGAGACTGTGAAGAGAAAATTGATAACTAAAATTAAATAATTAAAATGTAACACTTAACTGAGTCTGTAAATGAATAATGGAAATATCCTTGCAAGTTTCTTAAATTTATCAATATGCAAAGTTAATGGAGAAATGCAGATGGCCTTTATCAGCATATGTTTTTCCAGGTGTATTTACATTTTTATTAAATATTTTGATCTTTAAATGGCAGTTAATTCATTTGAGAAACACTTATCTTAGAGAATGAAAACAACCATTTAATTATATGCCAACTGGGCCTGTTACACAGGCAAAGTATGAAAAATATTTGTGTCATGTCTATTAAAAGTCATGAAGAAGACATTTCTGTTCTTCTAAAAAGCCTTTCTCATAGCTATTCTCTACTGATTGAAATTATCTCCAAAAATGTAAAACATGAGACTTAATAAGCTCCTCCTTTCACTTTTTTTGTTTTGTTTTTTTCTTTTTTTGTCCCAAAGGTAAGATGTCCTTGGGAAGCTAGAGATTATAATGGCAGAAAACCTTCATAGCTGTCTTGCTCAGCTTGAACTGCTGTAACCAAATACTGTGTACACTGTGGCTTAAACAACAGACATTTATTTCTGAGTTCTGGAAGCTAAGAAGTCCAAGATCAAGGTGGAGGCAGATTCAGTACTTAGAGCAGGCTCTCTTCCTGGCTTTCAGACAGCAAATTTCTCCCTGTATCTTTATAAGGCATAGAGAGATCTGGTCTCTTTTTCTTCTTATAAGGTCACTAATCTAATAAGGAGGACCCCACCCTCATGATATCATCTAAACCTAAATACTTCCCAAAAGTTTAACCTTGAAATACCATCACTTTGGAGTTTAATGCTTCAACCTATGGATTTGGGGGGACACAAACATTCAGCCCATAAGTTTTGCACTTATATGCCTATATACACATCTGTTGTTAAAATAATCCTTCAAAGAGATAATGCATCTTTTGGGAACTGGAAATATTATATTGATTTAGACAAAATGTATTGAGTAGAAATGGAGCCAATACCTGCATCATTTTTAATCAATTCAAGTAAAACCTGATCATCTAGTATTAGATAATAAGAGAGTAAATTAGACAAAGGAAAATAGATATTCCTTAGTAGCCTTCTCATATTCTGCCAACTCTCTTACCACTTTTATCAGATGGTTTCCATAAATAGCGTTTTTATCCTCTGGCTGTCTAAAGGCACTGCCCTCATGCTCATGGCTTGTGATTAGCAATAAAGCAGGTGTTGAAACTGATACCAAGAAATGTATTTGTCGTTTCTAATTTAATACAGTCCAGGTTTAAAAGATAAGGGTATTTTACTTTGGGCCAAAAAAAGGTATTGTACAGTCCAGAAGAAATGAAATTATATAACTCTGTTTTGTTTTCAGAATATTCTCCATTATGTGTTAGAGGGTGGAGGAGGAGGGAAAAAGAGAAGAGGAAAAAGGGAAGCCCATGTACCCTAAATAGGAGTGATGGAAAGAAAAAAAACTATGCTTTAATAAACTGTAGTTAAGGAGTTAAAATAGTAACCCAAAAGATTTCTAGGTGAATCATACATATATAATACAAGGAGATCTGATTCACAATCTAATTTTATGTATCTCCTGGGAAATCATTTACTAGTTCATGATAGATTTGTGATGAACCTTTGGTGGTTGGGATTCCACATGGGAGTTTTTCTATGTGGCAATTTACAGCAGGAAATTCGGAGGCTTACATTAGTAAAAAAGGTTACAGATGAGAAAGTAAATGGAGAAGAATGGGAGCATCATACCAAGATGCAGCTGTAGCATAACCATGAAGTGAGTTCTTGGTACCTAGAAGAGTGCTAGTCACATAGTCACTACTCAACAACCGAATGAATGAATGAATGGTTTCAGAGAATTTTGTAAGAGAATAATTCATAATGTTACCTTCTCATCTGCCATCTCTATGTAATATTTTTATGAATTTGATCAGTGAATTTGGTGAATCACTCTATTGTGAATGTGATGATGGGGCAAAATTTGAATGAGTGTATCTACGTCAAAGGGATTGCTTTAAAATAGATGAGATTTGGTCAATAACAAAATTCAAGTCTTTCAAACTTTTGTCTACACTGACATCAATGCAAACAGTCACCAAGAACAGAAAGCGACAATAGAAAAATATTTACTTACTTCCTAAATACAAACATATTAAGCAACATTTCAAACTAAAATGTGAACAGTGGAACTGACTCCTTTTCTTCAATATTATTGAGTTTATTCAACTTCAAAGCTCAAATATTTGTATTTATAATACTGTAACTGTGTATTTCATTTTTTATTTATTAATGTATATATTCCTCCTTCCAATAACAGATATGGCCAGTGGGTAGTATTCTAGGAGTATAAGCATATACAATTTTCAAGGTGAGGATCTTGTTTTTCCTTATCAATGGAAAATAGATTGGAAAAAAAAGTGAGCCTCGGGATCTCATCTCTTCAAATATCTACAGAAATTGGGTCTAGCTGATAAACGCTACCATTCCTGTAAAACCATACTATTTCTAGTTTTTCAATGATACATTTGGTTTGTAATATTTAGAAAGAAATTTTTTCACTGAGAGACATTTATTCAATGATATTATTAAATGACTTCTAGATGCCCAGCTTCTGAATTACACAAGATGAATCAAATATCTATGTCATTTTCAAAGAGTTTATATGCCTTAAGGAGATAAATAATATATCTAAGTAAGCATATGATAAATAGATGCTAATAAATGACACAACATGAGAAAAGGAAAGAAGTTCTATGGATGCATAAAGTTAACTGGTCATATTAATTAAATCTCTGTGAAGAAAAGCTCTTTTAAGGAAATCCAGCATAACTTTGATTTCAAAATTGATTGATCTACAAAAATTCAGCAACTCCCTTGTAGCTATTATTTTTAACTACTTCCTTCATCAAGGAAAATGCTTCAACATCATCATTCAGTCAGTTAAACTTCAGTTTGTTAGGGCCAAATGGAAAATGAAGAAACCGGGGCAACTGGATGGCTCAGTGGGTTGAGCGTTCTACTCTTGATTTTGGCTCAGGTCATGATATCAGGGTCCTGAGATGGATCTCCACACGGGCTCTGCGTTCAGCCTGGAGTCCGCTTGGGATTATCTCTCTTCCTCTCCCTCTGCCCCTCCCCCCTGCTCATGTTCTCTCTGTCTCTCTCTAAATAAAGTAATTAAAACTTTTTTTTTTTTTTTTTTTAAGATTTTATTTATTTATTTGAAAGAGAGAGAGAGAGCACATGAGAGGGGGGAGGGTCAGAGGGAGAAGCAGACTCCCTGCTGAGCAGGGAGCCCGATGTGGGACTCGATCCCGGGACTCCAGAATCATGACCTGAGCCGAAGGCAGTCGCTTAACCAACTGAGCCACCCAGGCGCCCCTAAAGTAATTAAATCTTAAAAAAATAAAGCAAATATTAGTCCAAGCTATCATCCTGATTAGCCAAAAAAGAAAAGGGGCAGGAGGGCATGAAAATTTTATTCTTTGTTCAACAAATATCCAGCAGTTATTTTTAATTGAAATATCCTGAAATAATATTCAGTGCATCTATCCAGAAAAACATTTCCAAATGAATTACTTCTAAAAAATAATTTAGAAGGGACTATTACGCTCTTTTGTTTGCATATTTTTTGATTTTGCTTTTAATCTTTTTACACAGTGAAATCTTATTTTGTTCTTCTAACAACTTTTCCTTTCTTTTGCCTACCTTTGATCCAGGTAGCTCTTTAACCTAATTATGTCTATGTCTTTCCTTTGGGCAGGCAGAAAAAAGTGCTGGAGAGCTGAGGTGCTGATAGAAAAGGAAACTCAGAACTAGGGAGAGGAGCAGGGAAGCAGGGATTAGCACTATCTGTGGGGGATATTTGATAAAGTTTGCTGTCTTTGGTATTATATAGTCCTTCATTCTGCATTCCCACAAATACTTAATAAAACACACATTAGTGGGTGATAGCTTCAGAATTAGATTTGTATTACTTGAAATAAAACCTACGGCTAAATCTGACCTCAAAGCAGTTACTTTGGGATGACAGAGAACACCCAAGGACCCTAAATCATATTTTGAGTTACAAGTTTGTCCATACTTAGGGTATAGTCAGAAGTTTCCATATCCTTTTACCTCCTCTGTTTGGCTTGTTTATGTGTTTATGTTTCGTATTTTGATGTTCATATCAGGCAAACACAGGAATCCATTCTTCTATGAAAATAAAGATTATACCGTGGCACTTTTGTTATTCTAGGATTCGCCTATTTTTTTTCACATACCTGAAGGTTCATAAATGTTTGCAAAATTCATATTATGATTTTGCTTTTTGTATTCAACAAATGTAAAATGTGTTAAATATTGTGGATTTCTTTTGGATTTGTATCTACCACTGTTTTCATATAACACATTATATCCATAAAAACAAGTATTTCTATAAATGAGGCTGATGAACACATTATTTTTCCCTACAAATACATGAACTATATATATGTTCATTGAGATCAGCCTTTTATTTCTCTATGAATTGTCATCAGAAATATGAAATTAAATCTCCATTTATATTGATACTACATGAAAAACTGAAATATAATTCCTTCAAACCTTCTGTTTCTATAGAAATATACTAAGACAAGCTGTTCTATATTTGTAAAATTAAAACCAAATTCATATTCATTATTAATCAGTAGTAATTATACAAACATTGAACTTAAAATTTACTGTATATATTTAAATTTCATATTTTTGTCAGATACTTAAATCAATTACATAACTTAAATTCTAAAGTAATTCACTGAGGTATTTTTATTCCTCTTTGGTTTTTTTTCATAATTAGGTATCCCTCAAACCTGTGCTAAATATCTGAGGACAAAGCTTGTCTTCCGCTTCATATGCTAAAGCTAACAAGAAAACATTTTGTTTTGTTTTAGGAAATAATATGATGTTATCTTCTAATATGTAAAGAGCATTTAATGAAACTGCAAAAACTCAAAAGAAAAGTTAGCCTTTCTTTAAATACACTTAGAATATACTTTTCCCACTTTTTTTTTTTCTAAAAAAACACCATAAAAGTATCATCCTAGAGAGAATATCATATTTAATTTCCTGTATAATATGATTCTTAAAAAATGCAAACAAAAAAATCAACACATCTCTAAGATTTCTGATTATAAGGAAGCAGCTTTATTTAACTTCTTAAATGTACTTTAAAGTTAATGCAATCAATTCTGCTACACAAAAGGAGAGTATCACTCCCTTTGAAGGCCTGAAGAGATGCCATAATCTTCCTATGATCTCAGAGCACTAGATCTTCAAACATGAAATCTTCAGCAGTCAACTTCCTGAATTTTATGACTAAAACTTAAATCTGTCCTCTGTGTTAGTTTCAAACACTCAAAATCATTCCTAGCTACTGTCAGAGAATGTGAAACACCTATCTTAGAAGGTAAAGTGTGAATAAAAACATCTTTTACTAGTAATTAGTTACTCACTACTATTAACCAAAATGGGTAATCAATCATAGTGTTCCCTAAAATACTGTGTCCATTTAGATGCCTTCAGGTACAATAACAGAAAATTCCCAAGTAAAGTGATTCAATCAGTAGGAGTTATTAATGTACTTAAAACATGTCCTCAGGAACATTGTTCCAATGATTCTGCCATGATATCAGAAGCCTACTTACTGTCTACTCTGCCAAACTGAGTAGTGTGTTCACTGTACTACATGCCCATTCTTCAGCCAATCACCATCAGAGAAAAGTAGATCATCATAATCAGCTTGGACTTTAACCTTCATTCCTGGGTAACACGGACCCCATGATAACCGTGAGCAAAAAAAAAGATGAGTGTAGTTGAGTGATGGTTACCGAGTAGACAAACAGTAGAATCTTTCATGTAAATAAATTTGTGAATCATTTTTGGGTGAGGAATACATTTTTCAAATCATGTATATCTCCCTTGGTCAGGATTTATAATGTCTTGTTTTTTTTTTAGAAAACTCAATATTTTATGGAATCCTCGATCATTTTCCTCAAATTCTTTGAATAACACCTTTTAAGTATTTTCTTACTAGAAAACTACTTCATATTAAAAAAAAAAAACAACAAAACTTAGCCATCCTTTATGTGCCTAGATTTGTGCTGTTCAAGATTATGTCAGACTTATTAGAGAGATAAAATATGGCCAATAGGAAACTTTGGTGCACTTTGAGGAAACAGACTAGAAACTGAAAGCAATTATAAACCAACAGGTCATGTATACAGGAAGGACTTGACCAAGAACTAGAAAATCTGACCTGCTCTGCCATCAATAAGAAAAACATCTAAAAGGAAAACAATTGGGAAAATTCTAGGAGATGTAACAATTAACAAGGCCTTCAAGATTAACAAAGAGATGACCCATGCTGGGAAACAGTAGGAGTGAAAACACACACACACACACACACACACACACACACACAAATTAGACTTCTGTTTGGAAAATAGTAAAGAACTGGAGAGAAGTATAAAAAAGGATAGTAGGAAGTTATCTAATTAGGAAATAATTCAAGGTAAAGCACAATGATACAGGTCAGAGTACAATTAATAATAAGGAAGAAAATTCTTTGCAGGTTGAAATAGTCTCTAAGAGTTTTGGTTTTAGTTGCAGGAGAATTTAATAAGTGTAATTTATTCTAGGTGATAATTTAAGAACATAATTGAAATATTTGATGAACTACTGAACTCAGAGAAATGCCATGAAAATAGTTGTGATTTATGGGGCGCCTGGGTGGCTCAGTCGTTAAGCGTCTGCCTTCGGCTCAGGTCATGATCCCAGGGTCCTGGGATCGAGCCCCGCATCGGGCTCCCTGCTCCGTGGGAAGCCTGCTTCTCCCTCCCCCACTCCCCCAGCTTGTGTTCCCTCTCTCGCTGTGTCTCTCTCTGTCAAATAAATAAATAAAATCTTTAAAAAAAAATAAAAAAAAAAAAATGAAAATAGTTGTGATTTAAAGTAGAAAAAATCTCAAATAAATGTACAACACATATTATATGCTTATATATATAAATATTAAAAGCAAAATTGTATTAATTTTAAAACAGTG
Source organism: Phoca vitulina (assembly GCF_004348235.1). Classification (NCBI taxonomy): domain Eukaryota; kingdom Metazoa; phylum Chordata; class Mammalia; order Carnivora; family Phocidae; genus Phoca; species Phoca vitulina. Next base: position 17,556,203 of record NW_022589720.1, read on the forward strand.
TTTTTGTAAATAACACAATTTAACCCATCATAATTGAAATTAATAGAGAAAGAAAGAGTTTTGTTTCTAAATTGTAAAATAATGATTTTACCTTTTTATCAGTAATGCAAAATAACTCGAGATGTTACTTTCAAACACGAAATTGAGTTTACACTAGGTCTTCCATGTGTTCCCATCTGATTATTTTTTATTACGAACTGGTCTTAAATACAGCTACCTTGACTAAGGCTTTGACTAGAACTTTTATCAATACAGTAGTTAATCTGTGTGAACATTAATCTTTTTATAAGCATCTTTGTGTACTACTCTTTAGGTAAATTAACTGGCTTTTAAAAGCAATTATATTTATTTTAGATAAATAAAATAGCATGTGCCAAGCATTTATTACAAGAGGAATCCAGGTACCCTCAAGGAATTGGAAAAAAAAAAAAAAAAAAAAAGAAGAAGGTCTTGGCTAGAACAAAGAAGATGGTAAAAGAGTACAGAAGAATGAGTTTGAGCATGTAAAAAGGAGCCAGTCATTCAAGGACTTTGTGGGGGATGCTAAGGTTTCTGTCCCTTATCTTTAGAAATTTGGAAAACCTTTGATAGATTTTAAGCTGGGGCAAAATATGATGAGATTAGTATTCCTAAAATAGGATTCAATTCAAGAAATGAATTGTAGGACAGATCTGGAAGTAGTTATGAAAAGGGCCTATTATAAGTAACTAGCACAGAGATGATATTAGCTTAGGTTAGGGTGGCTAGCATATTAATGGAGGGAAAAATATATATCAGTTAACATGCACTGTGTGGCAGTTAAATAGAAATTCACATTTGAAGAATTGGCTAAGTCATTAAATATAATGCACTGGCCTATAACTTAACCACTAGAGGTATCATGAAATCTTACCGACGAAGTAAGCAGACTTCAGTATACAACTTCCAAAAAACTTTCTACCAGTTTCTTTAATGCTGTATCCTAAGTGGGTATCCAGAGTGAATATGTGGGTTTCAGTTTGGGTTCATGCAGCAATTCAATCATATCAAGAACGTATTGATATTCTTTGATTTTCTCCAGTGGTAGGTACAGATTTTACAAAAATATAGTAGATTCAGTGTCTCAACAAGGTTATCAAGGATACAGTTTCATTATGTTCCCTGGTATGAACAAGGCTAACTTTAGTCTAAAATGAGTGGAATAAGATGGCTTCCAGTGCAGGGAGGGCAAAATGGTTCCTTAATTGCATCTAGCTTGAGAAAGAGCAGGGACAATTATATAAAGTTGTCATAAGCTTTACTTTTATTGAATTAATTGAGCTAAATGTTTTGCAACTGCATAGCAAAGGTCTGTTTTTCCCCCACTTTCACTGTGCATCTTCATTGCAATACAGTCTATTCCTTTCAATACCTCATTCCCTGTGACAAATTTCCAATACAATGCTTTCAGTTTTCAATAATACTTAATGAAGTCATATTTCACTTCTCATTTGACTAGTGACACTTGTGTCATATCTTCTCAAACCATAAGGGAGGAGGGTGAATGGCACCCTAAATTCCTAACACTAAGAGCTCACATATGCTTCATTTCATTTAGTGAGCACGATAATACTAAAGGTGATCTGTTGCATCTGGAAATTTGTACTATGTCATGCTGCTAATCTACTAAAATTTGCTGGAAATTTTGTGAAGATTGATTTATAAATCTAATATTTCACTCAGTAATGGATAAAAATAGTTTTGAGGGTATAACATTTAATAAGGTTTAGAAAATTTTATTTTATAATTAATAACACTTAACTCCACCCCCCCACTACTTTTAATGCAAAAACATGCTTGACATTTACATTTTAGTATCTTTAGTTTTGGTCCTGAATCTTATCATTCCAGAATAGAGCTGTCATAACATGTACATGTAAAAACACTGAGTGTGTAGAGAGAATCAGTTGCTATTCAGAAGCTATTGAAATTCAAGACAAAATGCATTAAGGTACTGGAAGGGAATCAGCTGAAGGACTTTTTCATCATTTTTAAAATTCATACTTTTCCTCTCATAAATATAGATCACATATATTACTACAGCCTGCCCAAAACTATTTCATTGCAAATATTTATGCAGTATTTTTTGGTTTGGTTAATGATGAATGTCTTGGAATGCTACCATTAACTGAACATGCAGTATCATAACTCAACTACAGTAGACATATATAGCAAAAGTAGTTTTGATAAGTAAAATCATATAGTTTATAGAGTTAGAGAAAAATAAACTTTTGGTTCAGATGGATATAAATAAAGAACTGTAAATTAGGATTTAAATCACCTAAAATGACCATTAATACAATTTCCAAAAACAAACGGAGAATTATTTTATAAGTATTTACAATCAAAAGAACTTTTCTTGTATACATTTTGCTGCTTATTGCCACTGAGAAGCATCTCCTCATACGAGTCAATAATACTTCTTAAACTTAAGAATAAGATCAATGCCCACAAAATTTTGAGTTACATCATACTTTTGGAGAATTATACAACATTTGATCCAAATTCACTTGGGTTTGAGTTACTACTTAGAGCTACAAAAACTCTCTTTGGAAATGATATTTATTTTTCTAGGTCACAAAGTGTAATGATTTATATATGCCTACATTTATTGCTTGATGAGTAACTTTTACTTGAAATAACTTGTAAAACTAGTCTAATACAATAGAATGCATATTGATTGCTTTTTACCTAATAAATTCATCTATTATTTTATAGATTTGCCTGTTTTTTTGGCATCATATTGAAACTAAAGAAACACTTAGCATTGTAAAAGTAAATACCATAGGGTATTATGCTAAGCAAAATAAGTCAATCAGAGAAAGACATGTATCATATGATCTCACTGATATGAGGAATTCCTTAATCTCAGGAAACAAACTGAGGGTTACTGGAGTGGTGGGGGGTGGGAGGGATGGGGTGGCTGGGTGATAGACATTGGGGAGGGTATGGGCTATGGTGAGCGCTGTAAATTGTGTAAGACCGTTGAATCACAGAACTGTTCCTCTGAAACAAATAATACATTATATGTTAAAAAAAAAAGTAGGAAGGGAAAAATGAGGGGGGGTATATCAGAGGGGGAGACGAACCATGAGAGACTATGGACTCTGAGAAACAAACGGAGGGTTCTAGAGGGGAGGGGAGTGGGGGGGATGGGTTAGCCTGGTGATGGGTATTAAAGAGGGCATGTATTGAATGGAGCACTGGGTGTTATATGCGAACAATGAATCATGGAACACTACATCAAAAATTAATGATGTAATGTATGGTGATTAACATAACATAATAAAATTAAATTAAAAAAAAAAAAGAAAAGTAAATACCATAGACAGACTGAGAAACACAGATGGCTATCCAGTAGCTGGGAAAAAATAAGTCATGGAGGGTTTACAGAATTGTAGTAAAAACTCACAACGGTCCTAGGAAAACATAAAACACACAGACACACACACACAATTATTTTGCTGCCTTTAAGAAAGAAACTGCCAAACTGTGGTAAAATATGACTTATAAAAAGTTATCACATTCTATGATAAAGAGTTTTGGGGTAAAATTATGTTCAGTTACTCTGTGTGTTGGGAAGGGGGGGTGCGGGAGAGATACGCTCAGTAGATATGAAACTAGCACCCTAGTTATTTCTAGCTAGAAAGACAAAGAATGTTTCCAAAATTTCCATTACCTCAAGGGTTCAAGTTACTCTGGATCCCCCCTGAACAAGAAAAAAATAGATCTACAGCTCCTTGGCATGATTAAAAGACGTGTTTACCTGGAAAGTAAAAGCAGTGGCACCTATGGAATCATGGAAATGTTACTGAAATCATTATTAACAGATCTGTGAGTCAAAGTGTTTTCCTTTTATCTGTTGTGCAACCTTAAGCTTCTGGCCCTCATTTATTCCCTTAATAATGTATTGGGAATAATAACACACCTTTCTAGGGATTGTCATGAGGTTTTTGTGGCAGAATGTATTTGATATGTGTGCTAAATGTGAAGCCCCACACAAATTTTAGAAATGCTAAAATTATTAAAAAAAAGAAATGCTAAAAATTTTAATATTAATACAATATTTTAAGAGATACAGAGCTGGACAAAGGAAAAGAAGAATAAACTCATAGAAGAGCTGAGGCATAAAGAGACTTTTGAGTTAACAGATTTATACCAAATCATTATTCTTCAAGCAACATTAACATAAACTGATTAAGCCCCACTGGGGACTTCGTAGCATATATGATACCAGGTATTTCTTTAGAAAGTCTTAACATAGCCAAATTTCTTTGTCCTTTCTAAATTATTTATTCTCAAAAGCTCTTTTACTATATATCTCTCTAAAATACCTGAAAGGAATGGAATCAACTCAAAATGCCTTTCCTGACATAGCTTATTTGTAATGTATACACTTGTAATGTAATAGAATGCTTTCAACACTGACTTGTCACAATATTCTGTATTCATTATGTAATAATATGATACAATAAGCATAGAACAAAATATAAACTACTATAGATTTCATAATGTAATTATTTTCAGATAGGCATACATATTAAGAACTGCACACATTCTTAAAGTTAACAGTTTTTTATAATTTCTAAGTCTAATATATCTTATTTTTATGATGTATGAATAATGATGTAGTTGCATCTTGTTAAATTAAATCAGGCATCTCTTACTGTTTTAGCAATTCATATAATTACCCTGTAATTTTGCAAATGTGCATAATAAGAATGCACAAATGACATAAAGCTCATTTTTATGTAAACAGAGTAATTAATACAGAAATCTCAGATTCTCTTAACTGTCAAAATCAATATGCTTATAAGTTAGAAAAATCCTGGCTTACTGCCTTGAACAACTTAGAAAACATAAGGTAATCGGCTTTCAGTACAATAAATATATTCATAAAGGATGTAAATGAGATTCAAGATGGTGTTATATAAGAAATGTTGGAGGATATGATACTGAGTTGCCCTCCCTTTTTTTCCTCTATGATAATGAAGAAGACAAATTATGACAATGTTCATTTGAATAGAAAAAAAAAAAACATAATTGATCTTAGCATAAAAGAAAAAAATTGATGTAGTTGATCACAACTGCAATCTATTCTATCTTTCCCTTGGGGAAAAGTGTCATTCTTATATATGCTCATCAAAATTGAATTGAATTGAAATAAAAGTATACTTATTGACTCTCCTCCTTCAGAATATGTGAAACTATTATGCACACGTTCAAATACCCAAGTGGTCAATTAAAAATTATGCCTTTGGTCCATAAACTTTTTACTTTCAATATTTTAAAAGCATCAAAATTACTATATTCAGAAAATCTTTTAAAAAATATTTTGTAAATAGGTAGTATTTGTTGCTGAAGAGAGCATTTTCAACCTTTGGATTAGCCATGCAGTGACCTCTTCCAATACGAAAACTCATGTATTTCTGGGACTTTTTCTTTCTTTCTTGTTCTTTGATGTTTTATTCCCATACACATTCTCTATTTTCCTTTATTAGATTTCTTATCATTCAGATGTTGGGTGTCCTGGTCAATTGTCCTTCTCCCCCCCACCCCTGGGTGAGAATTTGGCTATATCTTAGTAGAAAACTCTTCCTATGGAGACTACAATACTCTGCATCATAGTTATCAGGTTTGGAGAGGTAATGGACTTGGGGCACTCAACTTTCAGTGTATACATTTTTAATGAAACCCTTTATCTCACTTTGGACATCTATTCTCAAATATATCTGGTTTTCTCTAAGTCACAGACACCAAAGAAACTTCTCCACAGTATAAACCTTCAGTCTTCTGTCCAGAATAGGGAGGGATTTTCATAAAGCAGTATGAAGTCAAGGTGAGAATCAGAGAATCTAACGGAGATTACACAGGTGATTTACCAACTAATTCTCTTGTAAGCCCACTGTCACTTCTTTTCCAGAGGCACTGAGTGTTGCATTTTGAGGCTTCTTGGCTTTTTCCTCTGCTGTTTTAAGACTTAAATTTCTCAGGTCCACTAGATAAACTTTACTTATTAGTGCATCAGCATTGCATCTTCAGAAAAAAAATTTTTAATGATGTTTCCTCTCCAAATTCCTTGCTAAGTGGTTCATAACACTAATAGAACATTTTAAGGAGTTTCTTAGTAGGCAGTAAGAGCTAGTATGTCTCTGTGCAAGCTTCCACCTTTAACCAGAAGCCTTCCTTTATCAGGTAAATATAGTAAAATCAGAATTTTATATTCGTGTTATATTTAAAAATAGATATTAATTCCAAGAGCTGATACTGAATCAATCTTGGGCTAAATTCAGTATTAAAATTCATAATTGAATAAATAACTACAAAAAACGTGAGGATATGAAATTGAATAAGAATCCCTGCTCTCAGGGTGCCTGGGTGGCTCAGTTGGTTAAGCAACTGCCTTTGGCTCTGGTCATGGTCCTGGAGACATGGGATCGAGTCCTGAGTCGGGCTCCCTGCTCACTGGGGTGTCTGCGTCTCCGTCTGACCCTACCCCCTCTCATTCTCTCTCTCTCTCTTTCATTCTCTCTCTCAAATAAATAAAAAAATAAAAAAATAAAATCTTAAAAAAAAAAAAAAGAATCCCTGCTCTCAGAAGACTAGCACTATAATTGGGAAGATTTATTAACTACTACAAAGTGACTAGGATGTTAAGAAGAGTGAGGTAAATGTCATTACCAATGGTCCAATACCAATCCAGTGAGTTACACAGAATAGGACATAAACTTAGAATAATCCAAAGTGATTTAGGAAAAAAAAAGTGTCAATCACAATGAATTTTGAGAATCTTAGGACAACTATAGTAGAGATGGAGAAGGTCATGCTTGGGGTGTCATTTTGAGAGAACACAAGCAAAGACATGGCCAGGGAGCATCTACCTGTATGTTTGACATCACCAAATAGTTTCATTTGGTTAAAGTATAGGATACACCTGGAGAGTAGGAAAAATATTGCTGATAATATTTCAGTTTCTGAGGGCTCTTTTCTTACTGAGCATTGCAGTTATTCTCATGGGTTTTCTTTAACAACTAAACCTTCCAGGCCAAAATAATCTCCTAATTCATGTGTATAGTTCTCTAACTAGCACAAGTCAATCAAGAAAATGTGAAACTCCACTGGTTACTTTGGGAAACTTTTCATATAAAAATGGTTGTAAGAGACTAAGCATAAGCAAAAAAAAAAAAAGAAAAAAAAATCTTGTTTGGAGTACAAGCGCACACTCTCCCTCCCAGCCTCTCTCCCTCTCATCTGTATGCTTTCTCCCAAACTTTGAGCGTAAAGAAAATTAGACTTTTATGGTAATTATTTTGTATCTGTCTGAAGACAGTTCTCTCTAAATCCCTTCACTTTTTCTTCTCTTGTCTTTTCTTAGAAAACTTTGTTCTGGTACACTATACACACTCTAGGGATATGCAGTTTAGATAAATATTATAGAATTTCCAAAAGAAATTATTTCTGGTAGTTTTATCCATTACTAAAATTGTAGCTCAGAAGAAAGAATTTAACTGTGAGGTTTGTAATGCTTAGGTTCTTTAGAGCTGTTAGCATGAATTCATGTCTTCAGAAGTTTTTATGTATAAGTACAGAGGTTTATTTATATTAAACATAGTTCATAAAATAACCCTGATTAAAATGTGACTTTTTGAGCAAATTAGAGTGACTGATTTTTAGCTTAGAAATAGCTCTATTTCTTCTTTGTTATGGTAGAACAATGCTAAAATAATGTTAGTACAACATACATTAGGTAATAAGACTAAGATTTTATTTCTAATGATGTGAATATTTCAAATAATCTACATGAGTGCTATGGGTTCTACAGGCTATCATTGTTTCAAATTGGATAAATTTAGCAATAAATGAAATTTATTTCAAATCAAAAAACTGTGTTAAGCTAAATACAATTGTAATAGCGTATGCTTTTTTTTAAGTGATGTCTTTTAAAAAAAAGGTGAAATCTCATAAATTCTTATAATGATACCAATCTTAAAGACTTAATATGTTGGATTAAATTGTTATTTCAAGGGTTTTGTGTCAAGCTTAAGACCTTAAACTAATATTCAATTATCATTCTTTGGATATCTGGATAATTTCCAAGTACTATATATATACTCTCTCTATATAGTATATCTATATATAAGCTACAGTATATAATCTTAAATTGCTCTTCTTTCTTATTTTTATATACAGGTTAGCTAAAGATTAATAGACCAGGAAGATGCAGATCTCTTTAAATATATATATATTCACATATATAAATATATATATGAATGCATATATGTATATACTAAATACCTATATAGTTATACATTATATATTAATATAAATGTATTATATTATTACTATATTTTACCATACATAATATATGTCATACACACACACACACACACATATCACATAATTTTCCTTATTTTGCAACATTTTTCCAAGATAGCTTTGATGTTCCCCTCAGGTTGACTGAACTTTAGGCATGTTTATTTCTGATTCTAGTTCTCTGACCTCCCTTTTCTAGGATCACTTACTTTACAGAACTTTTGGTTGAATATTCTTTCTCTACCTCCTAGTTGGGTAAATCTTTTCCCAGCCTCTTGCAGATTTAACAATTGAGGAATATCTCCTTCAAGGGACTGGGAATTATCCTTTTGAAATCTAATCAAGAGAGAGAGAGTTCCTATCTGCCAATTTCTCTGAGAGGAAAGGAGCCTAAGACCCATAAGCACCAATCAGTAAATAGCTGACCTAGCCACACTGATCAACTTCCAAACTAAGGTCTTCCAGCACTTTACTAGCTCACCCCAATTCTTAAAAACTCTCCTGCCTTGTTTTAACAGAGGTGAGTTCAATCTCTCTTCTCTATTGCAATAGTCTGGACCTCTATTACAAGTCTTCAATAAAGTCTTCCTTTCCTGTTTAAATTCTGTCCAGTGCAATTTTTTTAATATACGTTAAAAAATTACAGTGATATGTAATATGTGTTCATTTAAAAGAGTTATTTGAACAACTCTTGCTTTCCTGCTCTCTGGGTTTCTTTTGTACCCAGGAAAAAAAAGTTTATTACTTTCTTTAAATATAATAAATATATAAGTCTTCACAGAGAAATCGTAATAAGTATATAAAATATTTTGTCTGCTATTGTTCATTAAGATAAAAAATCAATAATATAGCATATACATTGTATCCTTTAATACTGTGATGAGATTGGCTATGTTTTAAATATAAAATTAAAAGTTTTAATTATACCATCTATTTGCATACTTACATGCTTTTGTATGTTTACATACATAGGCATATTTGAATTTTGAGGTTAATTTAAAAAATTATTAGTAGCCAAAAACATAATAAAAGACAAATTTGAGAGCATGCTGTAATTGTGAAAAATTTGGAAATGCAAATTCTTTTTACTTTAGCTTATAATATACACAATTATTAATTTAGGAGAAACAACGAATTATATTAAATTGTGTTGACAAAGTTGACTCAATATGGAAAGAATCACTCATAATTTAATATGATCATTAGGGCTTGAGTACAAATTATGAGTTGGATTGTTTAGAGAAATTCAGATTAGAATTTGGGCTTCCTTTCTGTAAACCGGCCAAATTATCCTGTGCCTAGGTAATGGAAGTTCCCTTTAACACCAAAATATTCATTAACTCTGAACTTTGACATATTCCTAAGTTATTTTGACTAAGAGTATGTGTTCCCTTTTGTTATGGTGGTTTGTTGCTTCTGAATCTCCTTGACTTTGCTTTACTAAAATTCATACCAGCTGTCTTTTAAATCTAAACTAGCTTTGGTTTTGCTGGAGTGGCTTTGACTGAAAACAGACTACTGATAGTTCTAATGACTGGCATTGTCTTTGTGGCAGAAAAGCCTATTGGCAGCACCTACAAATTGAATAAGGGGTGTGTTCTCTCAATAGAGTGATGCTTGTCTCAGAATGTCTCAGATAGAAGTTGGAATTTATTTTGGCCCTTCCTTCTCATAATTGGGAATGAGAGAGAGAATGGGAGGGGAAGTGGAGGGGGAGAAGGAAGAGAGGGTGCTCTTTAGATAATTTAACTTTTGAAAAAGAGCAAAACAACCTCCATTTGAATTCACAAACTTGAACTACTGAAGGGAAATTTTACAATACCAATTTCTGTCCCCAAAGTTCTTTTTTCATGTTTTATGGGTCATGGAGGTAAGTAGACTACTTCATGTTATAGTTCAGAGAATAGCAGAATTAGGTCTTGTCACTAAGGCCGTAAGACTATCAAAGAGATTCATGAAGGTGGATACGTAGTGTTTCTTTTCTTTTCTTTTTTTAAGATTTTTATTTATTTATTTGAGAGTGTGTGAGAGAGAGAGACAGCACGAGCAAGGAGGAAGGGCAAAGAGAGAGGGAGAAGCAGACTCCATGCCGAACAGGGAGCCTGACCAGGGACTGGATCCCAGGACCCTGGGATCCTGACCTGAGTGGAAGGCAGCCGCTTAACTGACTAAGCCACCCAGGTGGAGAGTCAGTGTTTCAATAGGGCAATTATAGAACTAACAGTGCTTATTTGAGGTAGAGTTTACGCTGCCTTAGGGTAGGATAATTGTATTTACATTCCTATAGACTTATCTATTACATTGAATATTACTAAACAATTATGAAAGAAAAAAATCATGAAACTATGTAATTTGGCTAATATTCCCAGATGGACTTTTATGGGTTCTTTGGACTGGTGGAAAGGATATGTTCTTGTAATTTAACTTGAGCTCTCTTGGCTTTTTCCTTAGAAGTGAACTACAAATTCTGATTATAATCCTTCTCTTGGTATGTGCAGTGTTGCAAAGCTCAAATGAGTGACTTAAAGGGAATTCAATGTTCCTGTGCAGTCAGTCAAATGATCCAAAAAATGATCTTCCAGCACAGAGAATAGAAAACCCTGACACAGATATTGGAACAATTACCTTCAAAAACTTACCACATGGCCACTCTATACATTACACATACATTATACAGTGGTGGCGATCTACACTGATTCTATCTCATTACAATGTCATACTTTAAGCTTAGGCTGAAAAATGCTAAAAGCTGGGGGGGAGGGGCTGATAATTGACAAAAAACATAATTTTTTGTTCCTGTGTTAAATAATCCCCAAACCAAACAAAACAGAAACCCTAACTACTTTGGTCAAAGAACCACTAGGTTCTATAATATATGGCATGAACCAATTAAGCAGCTTGCAAGGTAAAAACTTGTTTCAAAACATTCATTTCAAAAATCCAACCTCACCCCTTGCCCAGAAAACCAAAGCCATTGTGTGATAACTTCTGCCTCATGCAGCAAATTATCAGTGTTGCATAATCAGTGTTAAAATCCCCCAGTCCAGGCTTTAAACCCAATCCTATAAATACTCTTCCCCTAACTCCTCCATTTGAAGAAATAAACTGTTCAGGATGATATCTTCCTTACTGAAGTGATTCTAGTAAGTTTAACTTTGATTAACAATAGTTAGAATCTACTAAGAGCTGCATGCATCTATAGGGAATCACTTCTACAAGGATTTAGGAAGTTGACATCACTGTGGGATCAGACTTTAGAACACATAGGAAGTTTAAATTTGGCTTCAAAAATAAGTATTTCCATCAATGTGAGTTTTACTTTATATCCTAGAGTATCAAAAATGTATATATAATAGAAAAGTACTCTTTCACAAGTAAAACAAATACAGGTAAAGATATCAGAAAACTAAATTCTATTAATTTATAATAAGATATTTTATCAAAAATAAAATCATGTTATTTTAAGAACTCTTCTGATAAGTCAATTACAATTTGATCAATATTTGGGATTACTGAAACATTGAGTAGCTATGGAAATCTATAGCTGGAGGGCTCATATGATACTTCCAAGAAAAGGAAATAATATAAGCAAAGTACCACAGGTGGAGTTTAAACAAATGGCCGTCCATTAAAGTTTTTCAAAGCATTTTAAACATCTTTTCTTACGATCCTTGACAGCTGAGGGCAAACAAGGTTCTTTGTCAATTTATGACCAAGCTAGTACCTATAAAGATCCTCTGAGATTACTGTAAGCTCCAACTAATGTCCATTTCCTTTATACTACATTTGGGCTTTCAAGAGTGATATCCTCCGAGGTGGCTCTCTGTCTCCCAGACTCATTTACCTGAATACATAAAATGAAAAGTGATGAGCTTTTGGGGTGGACTTACTATTTGGCACATTAAAGCTAATTTGTTATAGATTAATATGACCTTAGCAATACCACCTTTTCTTTACTTCACTTTACTTTTTGAGTAAGAAAAAGACCTTATAGATAGGAACAGGCTGAAATAGATTGTATATTACAAAATATATTATGTATTGCCAAGTTTCATATTTGTGTATATTATACACACACATACAATCCTTAGGAGTTTGAAATCCATGTATGGTCATACTGAGGCTCTAATTTCAGTTTGATAAATAAGTAGTGCTCATAATTTGTCTTAAGTAAAAGGACAAATGATATTCAAGTGGAAGTGAGTTTGGCTTGAAATATCAGTATGCAAGGATATGAATGTACTCTTTGGTATGCAAATAAAATGTAGGTGAGAATGCTGATTCAAACTCTATTCCTTTATAAAAAGAATGTTTATGTTTTTTAAAAAACCTACATAATAACATGATTTATAATATTTGATAAAGTTGTAAAAATTGGTTTCGAGATAAAAATAAATATTAAAGACCATATATAAAAACATAGACAGATATATGTATTGATACAGATTCTAGCATCCTTAGAGACATACATCATTTAGGCTTTTTCTGTATATACTTGCAAATATATTTTCCTAAAAGCCACTTATTAAAACTTCCTTAAAAAATGGTATCCTTTAGGTTTAGGACAGCAGCTGGTTTGACAGTTGCTATATTAACAGTGGGAAAGACAGAATCGTGGCCAAGAACACAAGGGCAAACCTTACTTGCATGAAAAGCATCACATGAGGCTGTATATAGATCACTGCAGCAGAGTACTGTTTAATCTACCATCTTCAATATAAGTTATGCCCCCACACTGTGGGAACTTAAAAATAGCAACCTTAATATCTTAACCTAAAAAACATGACTCAAAATATTAATGTGGAAAAAAGTTTAGTTACTAAAAAGGTAGAGTTGGATTAGATCTTGTTTGGTAGGGATGATGCAAAATTCTATGATAGAGTTAATTATAAAGAACTGCAACTCTATTAACAGAGTGACATCTCTCTATGGTGGTGTTAGGAACAGAATGCTGCATCTTTCTCTATGATAGAGCGATGTGCAGAGTGTTGTCAAAGGCGGCCTGGTATTGTCAGGGATTGTTTACCATATGAGGTGACATTCCAAAGGAGACCTGAAGGATAAATAGAGAGAATCTGGGAAAGTCATTCAAAGTAGTAAGAATTGATTGTTCAAAACCTAAAGGCAAAATGAAATAGAAACACTTAAATAAACTCCAAGTAATTTATTATCATTCATTAGTAATTCATTTATTCAACAAATATATATTCAATACCAGCCATTTGAGTGCACATATATTTTTAAAACCTCATCAAAATTCGAATTCACCGGTTTTATTTAAATTATTTTGAGCCTTATGTGCAAGAAACTTCCCTGAGTCTTACTCCTCTTACTCCACGTCAATAATAGAACTTCTCTTTTGTATTGATGCATCTTTATGCCTGTAGATTAAATATTTTATAACTACATGCTTAAATAGCAAATATATTACATAAAATACACTACAAGTGGAATCACTGTCCCTCCTAAATAACCAATATAAAATGTTTATTTATTACTGATAAAATTGAAAAAAAATGTTCTGGAATGTCCCTATGCAGGTCAGAGGTAAACATAAGAAATCATATAAAAACTCAAACATCCACTCCATAAATATCATGGTCAATATAAACCAATCAAATAAGACTAACAATAGCAGGAAACTTAAAGTAGATATGTCCATATTATAAATATTGTTTAAATTTAAAAACAGGCCACTTTTTATTAAGCAGCAAGCTCTTTTTTTTTTTCCTAATAAAAATAATACTATGGACCAAAACTTGAAGGAATTTCATCGTAGAACTTGAGAATTCAGCACAAGGCAATAATTAAAGGCACAAAGAGGTAGTGAACAAGTTTGGGGATTGTCAGGCAAAAACATGCGTTCATCACTCCTCGTGTTTCCATGTGAAGGTACCATTTTGGGTCTTTCATCCTACATCTTCATTCAGTCTGTTCCAGGAAAGTAAGGGAGACACTGAACAGTGTTTGGGGGAGGAACCTGGACACGAATGACTAACTCCTCCGAGTTCTCTTCTCTACTAAACAGCCTGTCTGCACAGAGGATGGTTAGCTGAGAAGCCTAAAGTTGTGTAGGTTAATTTTACTCTAATGTGAGTATTAGGAAACCACGTATCTCACATGCGCTCCATTCTCCAAACTTCCATCAGTAATGATCAAGCTGGCACTTGATCTCCATCTGTTTGATCCTTGAATCTATCTCTCAACTGCTTTGCAACGGACAGGAAACTAAAACTCACTCTATCTCAATTTATTCATCTGTAAAATGAAGATAATGCTTTTTTGAAAATTAATATTATATTTTCAAAGTGATTAGCCATAGTTGGCACATAATGAGAACTATTAAATAAATAAACATTTATTCATCCCTTTGTGGTTCTAGTCGTGAGATCAGAGAGGGGATCTAGGGTTCATCTCAGTCAGGTCTTTGTTGAACAAAGAAAGGAATTAGAATTCATTAAAACCACCATAGAAAGTGCAGTGCATAATTTAGATTATATGGAAGTAGGAAGAAGAGTTATATGCAGTCATCCAGATGAGAAGTAACGCTGGTATGAGCTGGGATAGCAGTAGACCGAGTGTGGTGGAGAGACTGGTATGGAAAATCTTCCTTATATTGTTCACACATTTCTCAACCACTCTCCACCATTTTGTTAGGAGTTAATTGGACAGAGTCAGGGTCCCCAACAAGAAAATATGGAGTCAGGACAGCTAAGATAAGACAGCACTGACATCTGTTAAGTTTTACAGCTTAGACAGGACCTCACTAGCATTCTGTTTGCAGCCTTCGCAGAAATGACTTCTGCAAAATTTCCTAAAATAAGTCAATTAACCACAAAGCATTTGTCACTATCATGGGCAAGGGGCAGTTAAGACATAAGCCCCCAGATGTCAGCTAAAAAAACCCTCAGCACATAGACATTAACCTAATAGGTAGATAGATACGTGACCAAAGCCCTGATCGGCACGACTCAGCACACCCTGATTGCTTAAGATAGTTACACAAAAGAGCTCATTAAAAACCTCTAAACTCAGAAACTCCAAGGGCAACCCTCTCAGGCCCCCTCCATCTCTGGGAGCTTTATATTACTGTTCAATAAACTTTGCTTTGCTGCCCACCACTCTCCATCTTGTCTCCCCCTTCATTCTTTGAAGCAATGTGACCAAGGACTGCGGGCACTAAAGGCAGAGAATTCCCGCAACAATTAGAGAGAGCTCCTGGCTGTGGTCAGATTACATTTGCAATCACCTGCAGGTAGGCCTTTTTCTCTTGCACAGGTATCTCCTATAGATAGTGTGTTGAATGATGGCTTGCAACATGGTATCTGCACGTCCTGCTCCCTGGAACCTGTGAACATGACCTTTTGAGGAATAAAAAGGCTTCTGCAGATTTTAAAAAGTTAAGAATCTTGAAACAGGGAGATTATCCTAGATTATCTGAGTCCTAAATCCAATGACAAGGGCCGTTATACCAGAAAGGTAGAGTGCAATATGAGATAGTCAGCAGAGGGGAAGACACAGAAAAAAGGAAAAAGTGATTTACCAAAAGTCAGAAATTAGAGTGACTGTGAGCCAGAGAAGCCAGAAATGCTGGTGGCCAACAGAAACTGGAAGAGGCAAAATAGAGTAGCTATAGTTAGGGAGAACCTCGGCAGACACAGTGGAAGGAACGCCCAGAGGCAGAGTCCCAAGTTCTTGAAGGGGAATGATGAAGACAGGAGCTGGGAAAGGACACACTGGAAGCCTGAGGGCACAACATCTTGACCTTGTGGCCCTCCAAGACCTTGGGCCTGAGAGATTAAGAGCCAAGAAGTCTCTTGGTCTCTTGTTCCACCTCTGCCCCAGGGTAACCCTAGACTCATCATAATGCATTTGCATTGTGGGTACAGCCCCCCCACCAACCTCCATGGGGAAGGGGTGCCATGATGATTTCAGTACTAATCTTATAGGGTCAAAAACTCCCCCTCCTAACCTGTGGGAGGAGTTCCCCAAATTATTGGAAGCAGTCTCTCCCACCCACTGGTAACACTACTAAGCTTCTAGAGAGAATGAAGCCCTGCTGACACATTGTTTTAAGGCTTCTGGCCTCCAAAACTGTAAGAAAATTAACTTCTCTTGTTTTAAGCCACCAATTTGTCATGGTAGCTTGTTATGGTAGCCATTGGAAACCAATGCAGATTTTGGCACTGGGAAGTGGGGTACTGCTGTAACAAATATTGAAAACTGTGGATGTAGTTTTAGACTTGGATTATGGGTAAAGTCTAGAAGAGTTTGGAGAAGCATGCCTGGATTGCTTTGAAAAGATTGTTGGTAGATGTATGGATGTTAAAGTCAATTCTGGTGAAGATTCAGATAGAATTACAGGGCACAGTAGAGAGAGTGTGTAATGCTTTAGAGAATAAATATATTTTCATAAACAGAATAAGGGGCATTGAATGTTAAATACACTGCAGGAAGGGGCTCAGAAGGAAATGAGAAACACATAATTGGAAACTGGAGGAAACACAAGCCTTGTTATATAGTGTATAGAAACTTGACTGAATTGTGTTCTCCTGTCGGATGGAAAGAACAACTTTTAAGCGATAAACTTGAATATTTAGCTGGGGAGATTTCCGAAGTGTTGAAGATGCATCCTCATTTACTTACTTATTTTGCTGTCCAGAGTAAAATGTGAGAGAAAAAGATAAATTGAGGAATGAACTGTTCAAAAAGCAATGAGCCATTGATGATTTTAGAGGTTTTCAGCCCATCCAAATTGCAAAGGATGCTAAAATGAGGAAATTCACTATCAGGAAAGTGTACTCTGCAGAGAGATCCAAGTGTGTGGCTGGACAATCTTATGTTGAAATTTTATAAATTATGGATCAATTCAAAGACTTTAGCAAAAGCCAGGAATAGAGATGAGATTATCCAGGAATGAACTGAGGGGGATCCTCTTGTCTACTGGTCTGATTACTGTGACATACACAGGAGATCCACAAAGTTGAGAATGTTATATCAGAAGGAATCCGACCACCATGGACCGGAAGGAACAAGAGCAGGGGATATGATACAAAGTTGTTGGGCTTCCAAAATTCTACAGGCAGGCAACAAGAATATATAGCTATTCAGCTGCAAACATAGGTCTTCTTTTGAGGAAATGGAAGAACGACTGAGGCAGAGACAGATGGATCATCAGGCCCAAAAGGTGGAGACACATGTCCAGACAGTGGAGTTACCAGTCACAAATGATTATGCTCAGACTCCAAAACCTAATAGAATTTGTCTTGCTAGATTTAAAACTTGCTTGGGACTGGTGACCTTTATATTACTTAGAATTTCTACCCTTTGGAATGGGATTATCTATCCTATGTTAGTCCTACCACTGTTTTGGAAGCAGGTAATTTGTTTTCCAGTTTGACAGGTCCACAAATGGAGAAGAGTTCCACCTCAGGATGTATCATACTCAGAGTCTTATTCATATCTGATTTAGGAGTTAAATGCTAAGATTTTGATTTTTAACCTCAGGATATGTAGATGATATTATGGACTTAGAGCTTATGTTGTAATGGGTTGAGACTTCTGGGAATTTGCAGATGTGTTGGATGTATTTTGTGTATGGGCTACACATGAATATTGGGGGCCAGAGAGTAGACTGTAGCAGGTCATACAGTGGCTCCCGTCTCCACATATTAAACCCTGGAAACTGTAAATGTTAACTTATTTTGGAAAAGAGTCTTTGCAGATGTAATTATAATAAGGATTTTGCAATAAAGATATAATCGTGGATTATCTGGATAGGACCTAAATCTAAAGACAAGTGTCATTATAAGGGAAAGGCAGAGAGGAATCTGAGCCAGATAGAGGAGCGAAAGACAGAGAGAAGAGGAGAAGGCAGTATGGCCACTGAGGCAGAGATTGGAATGATGTGTGGCCATACTCCAAAGAAGCCAAGGAAGTAAATGGCCATTAGAAGCTGGAAGAGAAAATGAACGGAATTTGTCCACAGTGTCTGCAGGGAGTGGGACCCTGCGAACACATTGATTTTGGACTTATGCCCTCCAAAATATTTACAGAATAAATTGATTTTGTTTTAAACTACCAAGTTTGTGATAATTTATTAAGGCAGCAACAGGAAACTAATCCTCTCTAATAAAACCTTTGCACATTTAATCTCCTATTGGGTTCTCTTTCTCTGAGGGCCTGCACTAACATTACCGAGATAGAATATTTCTGTTATCGGGAACTGGGAATCAATATTTTTATTTTGGAAATATTAAATATAAGATGCCCCTAACATATTAAAGTGGGAATGGCAAGTAGGCAGTTTGATACATGGGTCTAAAGATCAGCAGAGATGCCAATCCTAGGAAAATAAATGTATGGGGCATTGACACAAAGATAATATTTAAAGATATGGACTGTCTGAGGTATCCTATTTCAAATGGTGTTAATGAGAAGAAAGTGTTAAGCCTGCCTGAAGTACTCGCAGCATTTCACATCCTAGGAGAATGAGTCAGTGAAGGAGATTAAGAAGGAAAAGACGATGAGGTTATGTGGTTTGTGCTCCAGAGAGCTCCTAACTCCCTTCCCAGCAGGCATGGGGGGAGGAGGGATAGAGAGGGAGAGACAGAATCTTAAGCAGGCTCCATGCCTAGTGTGGAGCCTGACAAAGGGCTCAATCTCACAACCCTGACCTGAGTGGAAATCAAGAGTCAGACACTGAACCAACTGAGCCACCCCGGCACCCCAGTCTCACTTCATTTCTGTCCTCCACTTTCTACTGGATTCATCTTCACAGAAGTTAAAATTGGTTTGTATTGACAGTGATTGGTTTTTACATTTTGTAGAGTTTCTCTAAACTGAAATGTGTGCTGCTGCTATTGTTCTTTACCAAAAAAATTAAAAAAAAAAAAAAAAAATATTTGAAATACTCCACAAAGGATCTGTGCCAAAATATCACTGGAACAAAAGAACCATATTAAGATTATTAGGGAAAAAGGTCATTTTTCTATTTGGTGTTTCTGGTGTACAAAGGGACAATGAGGGTGCAGAGATGAGCTGCAGAGATCAGCACTAGAAGGCAATGAGGCCTAAGGAAATCTGGTTGGAAACAAAGATTCCTCTAGTCACCCTCACTGTCTGTCACACAACCCACAATATCTCCACTAGCTTTTTTCTTCTTAGATGACTTATATTCTCACTTTTAATTTCCTTGAATTCTGTCTGGGTCAGTGTGGCATTAAAATGAATAATCATTGTTGTTCTCTCTTCTCCCACATGCATATAAATTTCAGTGTATCACAGTCTGCTGGTTGCTTCTCAACACTCAATAGTCATCCTCCCCTTCTTCAGTTGGGCATGTGGTCACCCAGAAGAAAAGCAACATTCTCTCGCCTCCCTACAGATAGGTGGGGCTCTGTTATCAAGACATAGCCAATAGAATACAAGTAGAATTATTATGTAGCAGATTTCACACATACTCTCTGAAAGTATAATGGCAAAGTCCCTTTCACCCTTCATCCTTTTCCAGTGGTTGGGGGGCCGACATGATGTCAAACTCAGAAGTAGAGCCACTGGTAGAGAAAAAACAAGATTAAAAAGGACCTGTGTCCCTTGGGACATATGGAGCTGAGCCAGTTTAGGAGATTGTGCTGCCTACTTAAGAACCTTTACAGAACTGCATTATTTATACCACTTTTAAATGGGAGTCTTGGCCATTCGCATATGAGACTAATCTTGAGTAATATCGATTTTTTAATAATTTCCAACTGGGTTGGTGACAGAACATGTGTCATTGGTTTAATGGAAGTTGTCCAACAGCAGATGGCAAGGACTCACATTATGGACTTATAATGCAGTAGCAAAATGTGGTTAAAAGTATCTCTTTTATCTCATAAGACAGAGCAGGTACTGGTGAAGTTGTATGAGAAGACATTATCAGAAATTGCTATGGGCTGAAATAGATTTCTCCAAAATTCTTATGATGAAGTACTAACCTTCAGTACCTGAGAATGTGACTGCATTTGGAGATGAAGCCCTTAAAGAGGGAATTAATTTAAAATGAGTATATTAGTATAGTCCCTAAAGCAATATGATTGGGGTTCTTAAAAAAGCAAATTAAGAAGGTAGAGATGACCATGGGAAGACACAGAAAGAAAACAGCCATCCTACAAGCCAAGGAGAAATGCCTCAGAAGAAACCAACCTCGCTGACCCCTTGATCTTGGACTTCTAGCATCTACAATTGTGAGAAAATAAATTTCTGCTGTTTAAGCCAGGCAGGCTGTGGGAGCAATTCTATGGCAGTCCTAGAAAACGAATACAGAGATAATCAAAATTATATTGTATATTAACTCCTCTTGCCACAATTAGGAAAGTCTGATAAGAGAGAAAAATTTAGCATACAGATAAGCACTTGTTGAGAGAGATGAAGAGGAATACAACTTTGTTAAGGAAGGCTTTCTCTGAAGACAACACACACCCCTGAACAACAGTCCAGTAACATGGCACAGTGCTGGGTTGGAAAGTCAACAGCTGCTGGACGTCACAGGGAAACTGCTCTAAGCACAGGCTCTCCAGGTGGAGCCTCCGCAGGAGATGAGGCTGTGCCTCAAGGCTCGTTTCAGTACCTGCGGCTAGGAGTTCTCAGCCAAACAATGCAAATCAGCCTGGGTAAAACATCTGACCTGGATTGCTGCTTCACACCACCACCAACCCCTTGAAAATTATCTCTAGTTATCAGTCACAAAATTCTAAAAGATGGCACTGTGATTGGGGCCCAAACCATATATGTCTCCAGACACAAGATTCCTCTAGCAAGATGATGGGTGGTTCTCTAAGGGCAGTGGGCTCTGGGTTTTCTGGTGTTTCTGCTGGGTCTAGAGGGCCTCAGCAACGGAAATTTGCATAATGATAGAAAACGTCTCCTTTTCTTTTCCCTCAGTACCATCTGCTCTTTGTATTTTTAAGGTGGTAGATATATGGAGTCTTTTTTCTCCTTTCACCAGAGACATCTGCTCCTATTCAAAGTATAATAAAGCCTTTCTTATCTCTCCAGGAGCCAAGGTTTACATTCTTGGTTATAAAATTTCTCCTCCTTCCCTAAAAGAATGTCGGTTTACGTTTCAGAATAAAAGATAAACTCTTTCTCTTAACTCTGGGAGGGATGAGGATTCTGTCAGCACCTATCTATGCTTCGGAATTCATAATTTTGGAGTGTCTATCCTGTGGTATAGACCACTCTGCACACTCACGGTACATTTGGCTTTTATTTTGTGGCCCCACAGGGATTGAGGTGTGGGGGAAGAGCAAGAGCACGAGGCATTCTGGGAATAAGTAAAAAGTTGTTTCTTTTTTTCTTTTGTCTTGGATCAGTATGTGGGGTGTCTGCTGGCACATTTGTGTGTCTGTACCTATCAGTCAGTCTGCTAACCTGCCTATCTATTTCCACAAGTAGGGTAACATTTCAAATTCTTAAGTTTCAGACTGAACAGGTTTATAAAAATAGGCAAATGGATGTGACACAGAGCAAATGTGTAAGAAGTGTTCTAAGGGTTTTTTTTTTTTTTTTTTTTTTTTTTGAGAATTTGTATTGCAAAAAAATAAAAATAAAAAATAAACACGAAACTATTACAAGTGTAGCTTGCAACCCTTCAAAACAATCCCTAGGCCAACAAACCTACATCAATATAATTGTCATTTTAAAGTCACTCAGCCTCTAAAAAGGACATCTGTTTCATTGCCATCTTCACATGTGGACAGAGAGTATAATGGATAAAAATAAACCTTGCAGAAAGAGAGATCCAGAGGCCATAGAGGACAATGAAAAAGGTAACTCCTGCCAGAAAGCAAATCCAGCCATTAACAGATGGTCTAACCGGAATTAACTACACTGCTTGTACAAGGAGCCTTCGATTCTTTCCCAGACTAATGGCAGCTTTGTGTTTCCCCTTCCTTTTTCTGAATGCGGGTTTTGAAACGGGTTACTTACTATTTCAATGCAACTGTATACCAAATGTATTAGGGACATATAACTTGAATTTTAATTTACATGTATAAAGTAAACGTGTCTACCCAGAGCAGTACTTGAATAGGCAATGTTAAAACTGACTGCTGTGTTTTATCACAACCATTATAACCAAGAAAAGCTATTAAAAGTACAATGATCTTTAATTGACCCCATTGTGCCAGAACCTCACTGGCCTGACCAATGAATAATGCCTCTTGTTTTAATCATTTCTATGCAGACTCCTAGACTCATTCCTTCCTAGCCAGACAACACTTTTTCAATCTCTTTAGCATAACTAAGAAGAAATAACATAAAATACTTTCTGTCCTTTCTAGCACTTAGACACCTCTAATTCGTCCCCTTCGTTAAGTACTCTTAATTCTTTGTACTGGTGTGTCTCCTTGCCTAGTAAGTTAAATTTAGTTTGCTGCTATTGTTTCGTTTTTGTTTTTTTTTTTAATTTATTGTTTATTTATGTATTTATTTAATTGTATGTTCTTAAAAATTACTGGAGGTCATTATTTACCAAGGTCACAGTACAACAAAAAGCTGTATATCTGACCTGATAGAGGGGCTGTCTATCACATAGAGATCTTGGAGATTGAATCGAATGACGTAATCACTTGAGAATTTAGGATTTTTTTTCCCCTTAGGAGAGAAGTTGAATGTTGGACATATGCAATAAATAAATAAGTAAGTAAGTTAAATAAATAAATAAAATGTGTTCAGGTATCTAAGTTTCTAAACAGCTCTTGGCTCAAACTTCATATATTTTCTTCACTTATTTGATATCATTAGACTGTCAGATTATCTTGCTGTCCAGATAGCACTTTTTTTTTTTTTTTTTTTTTTTTTAGTTTCATTGCAGGTGTAGTTATGCAAAAAAGTTCTGCCCACCAGGAAGTAAGTGGAGTTATGTGCAGCTTCCAATAACATTTTTCAAATGATAGTTAGCATATCACTTTTGTCCTTTCTTCTTTGACCTAATACTTCTCAATGACTAGAATGCAAATGAGATGACTGTGGTGGCTGGGCCAACTTGGAAGTGAGTTCACCTTGCGAATGGAGGCTATGTAAGGTGGAATGAGATAAAAGTAATGGATTTTGTGTTTTGTGGACCAGAGCACCACACTGCACTCAATTTTTATACATCTGAATTCCTCCATGAAAGAAATAAAGTTCTATTCCGTCAGGCTATTGTTACCTATGATCCTTGTTATTTCTAGTCAAGCCTAATCATAACGAGAAGATTTGGCAAACTAAATTATTAAGTAGAAAAATTGTCAGACAAATTTTTTAACCTTTTCTCATTTTTTGGACACCACTGGAAATTTTCTTCTGTCCATGAAATCCCTTCCATAACACAGCCATAATTTGAAATTTCTAATTACATCTATAACTGCCATCTAAGATCTAAAACTTAAAGCCCCCCACCTCAATCACAACATTTTCTCCCTTCACTAAGACCCACAGAACCTACTCTTTATTTCTATAAGAATATTCACTTACTAAAAAAGTCACCTATCACTGCTGTCTTTCTTCTTTGAGTTCATTCAGCATTTATATTTAACAGTATGATTTAGTTACTTTATGACACAGGTGAATTATATTTTACAGTTTTTTTATTATTTATTTTTATTATTATTATATGCTTTTGTTTTTTTATTATTATATGCTTTTGGACATATAATATTTCTATTATTATATGCTTTTGACAGCTGTGGTAGGAATATGGTGGCATGAAACTAAACTGGTGGTAAACATTAACTATAGATAACATTTATTGAGGTATATTCTATGCTAAATGCTATACTACCTCATTCAACTTCCAAACTATTATACAACCAGTTAATAATGATAGTGTCTAGTGGGTTGAACCCCTGAAAGATATGTCCAAATCTTACCCCCCAGAAAATATGAGAATGAACTTATTTGGGAAGAATCATTGTAGATCAAATCAAAGTAAGGATCTCAAAATGAGACCATACTGAATTAGGGTAAGCCCTAAATCCAATGAGAGTGTGCTTATAAAAGAGATAATTAGAAGACACACAAAGACACACAAAAGGGAAGGCCATGTGGAGGCACAAAGATACAGGAAAAGACATGTGAAGATGGAGGCTGAGATTAGAGCAATGGGTCTAGGGTTTCCAAGCCAAGGAATGTCAGGTTGTCTCCACTATTAGAAGCTACAGAGTAGCATGGGAGAGATTCTTCAGAAGGAACCAATCCTGCCAACACTTGATTTTTGATTTCTGACCTCCAGAACTTTGAGAGAATAAATTTGTTGTTTTAAGATATCTAATTTGTGACCATTTGTTTTGGTGGCCTTAAAGGAACTAATTCAGATCTTGCTACCAGGAAGTAGACTGTTGTAACAAATACATAAAATACCTAAAAATGAAGAAGTGGCTTTGGTTTTAGGTGATAGAGGCTGGTGGAATTGGGGGCACATAATAGAAAAAGCCAAGGTTGTCTTGAAGAGATGATGGGTAGAAACATGGATGTTAATGACTATTCTGGTGAGGAAAGGAAATGAAGAGAACCACAGAGAAAGTTTCTTTCATTTTAGAGAACACGGATTGTTATGAATAGGTGTTGGTAGAAATATGACCGATAAAGGTGCTTCTGGTGAGTCACAAAATATAATATAGAACATGTTACTGTAAATCAAAGGCAAGGTGATCCTTGTTATAAAGTGTCAGAAAACTTAGCTGGATTGTTTCCTACTCATAGGGGATTCGCTGTTGGTGATAAGTGATGAACCTGGACATTTATCAGAAAGATTTTTAAGGAAGGTGATGAAGATGTAGCCTGGTTTCTCCTTACTGCTCATAGCAAAATAGGAGAGGAAGGAGACAAATTAAGGAAGAAACTCTTAAGCAGGAAGGAACCAGAACTTGATTGAGGAGATTCTTAGCCTATTCAGATTGCAAAGGATATTGTTGCAAAGGCTGCTCTGGAGAAAGGTAAAGGGTGTGGCTGGATAAACTGTTGTTGCAAAGATTAGGTGTGTGATTAATGTTTCTAAGTAACCATTTTACTAAAGCCAGTAGTAGAGCAACATTATTTAGGAAGGATTTTTGCACAATCTTCTTTCTAATGCTGTGGATCTCATCCACTTACACAGAAGATGCAAAGTTTTTGAGAATGTTATACTTGCCAAAACACCACCAACTCAGACTGAAAGGGAAAGAGATGGGATCCAATAAAGGAAGACTGCAGGAGGTAAAGGGCTGAGGCAGTTACTCAGCTGAAAACCTGTGCTAACCTTCAAATAAAGGAGGAACGATTATCCAGAGCAATGGATCCACTGCCAAGGGCATGGGGAGAGGCATAGGGGACAGCTTCTCACTCAAAGCCTCTAGAAGGAACCAAATTTGTTGACACCAGACTTATGGTCTCTAGAAATAGAGGTGGTGTTTCTAAGCCACCCAGTTAATGGTAATTTGTTAAGGCAGTGCTAGGAAGCTGACATATAGTGCATTCCCTTAACATATGAGCACATGAAGCCTTGAAGAGTTTAAATAACATCACCGGGGTCACACAACTGTTCTGTACTGAAGTAAGCTTTTGTACCTAAGGATTCGATACCAGAGAATTAATATTCAAAACAATCTCTGGAGAGACACTTTACCTTTTTTTTTGAGCAGTTCAATGTGTAACAATGGGCTGAACAAATAAGGGATTCATTTATAGTTTGTGGTCATTCTAATATGTTCTTGACACAGATTTTTCTAAAAAAAGAAAATCTAAGCAACCACAATCCCTAAAAGAGTTACAACATGCATTTGACCAGGGTACAAACGATAGTATCTGTGATTAGAATCCAGAAACCACCAACGAAAGATTTTACAGAAATCTCAACCATAAATGGCACTATCTTAATAGAAGTAATGTGCACACAGCCATGTGAAGACCAAGAGGCAGCGTGGTAATTCATCTTTTCCGTTAAGGACTTAGTGCAGTCCATGAGTTTGCTATAATCAGTATCACTAGATTTTCACTGCTAGTATAAAGTAAGTAAAGAGACTGAGATACCACCTCACACCAGTCAGAATGGCTAAAATTAACAAGTCAGGAAATCACAGATGTTGGCGGGGATGCGGAGAAAGGGGAACCCTCCTACACTGTTGGTGGGGATGCAAGCTGGTGCAGCCACTCTGGAAAACAGTATGGAGGTTCCTCAAAAAGTGGAAAATAGAGCTACCATATGATCCAGCAATTGCACTCCTGGGTATTTACCCCAAAGATACAAAAGTAGGGACCCGAAAGGGTACGTGCACCCCGATGTTTATAGCAGCAATGTCCACAATAGCCAAACTGTGGAAAGAGCCAAGATGTCCATCAACAGATGAATGGATAAAGAAGAGGTGGTATATATATACAATGGAATATTATGCAGCCATCAAAAGGAATGAGATCTTGCCATTTGCAAAGACGTGGATGGAACTGGAGGGTATTATGCTGAGCGAAATAAGTCAAACAGAGAAAGACATGTATCATATGACCTCACTGATATGATGAGAGACGATGGACTCTGAAAAACAAACTGAGGGTTCTAGAGGGGAGGGGGGTGGGAGGATGGGTTAGCCTGGTGATGGGTAGTGAGGAGGGCACGTTCTGCATGGAGCACTGGGTGTTATGCACAAACAATGAATCATGGAACACTATATCTAAAACTAATGATGTAATGTATGGGGATTAACATAACAATAAAAAATTTAAAAAAAGAGACATGTGTTAAGATATGATTGAGACTTAGGTACTTGAAATTGTTCTTGTTTTCACTGAGTCGGTCATTAGAGGCATGCCTAGATGCATTAGCCTCTGATTTTTTTTAAATGACATTAAATTTTAATGATTGCATAATTAAGTGTAATACTGTACAATATTCAACTATATCATGTTACTACATAACGCTTATATAGTAATAATACCTATTTGGAGTGTTGTTTTGAGGTCCTTCTCGTAGGTGAATGCCAAGGTTTGAGGTAGGAGAGAAAGAGCATCTGTACTTTTCCAGAACAATAATCATAGTATCAATTTTTATCATACTTATTTGCATACAATATCCAATATATTCAAGCACATTTTAGAAAGTTCTGTCACTAGCCTTAGAGATGATACATATTTTATAATTCTATATGTTTTATATAAAGGCATGTAAAATATATATTCATGTATACATGTGCAAAATACATTTGTGTATATATACATAGATGTTTATATATATATATATAGAAAGAGAGAGAGAGAGAGAGAGAGAGGAGAGAGAGAGACATATATGATTGAAATATATACATATATACACCACAATTTAAAAGTTTTTGAGGTCTGGCTATCTAAATCCTTCATTTTTAATTGATGAAATTCAGATTGGTGGCACATAGAAGCTCACTTATATAAATTAGGGTAAATTTTGGACTAGAATAAAAATCCTCAGTTCCCTTTTCAGTTCTTCCTATACACTCTACAATCTCTATACCTTTTATATGCTACAAGCTTTAATATTCATTTTAGTGATATAAAAAAATATGAACTTGGGGCGCCTAGGTGGCTCAGTTGGTTAAGCGACTACCTTCAGCTCAGGTCATGATCCTGGAGTCCCTGGATTGAGTCCCACATCAGGCTCCCTGCTCAGCAGGGAGTCTGCTTCTCCCTCTGACCCTCCTCCCTCTCATGCTCTCTGTCTCTCATTCTCTCTCTCTCAAATAAATAAATAAAAAATCTTTAAAAAAAAAAAATGAACTTGGCTTGTACTTCCCAGTTTATTTTATCCTTCTAATCAAGCAGCCCGACTTTTTGCTCTTTGTTTGTTTGTTTTATTAGCTAAAATTCACAGAGGAGGCATCATAGGACATTAATGTATAGAAAAAAACGTTCTTACATACTTGCCTAAATTATGTATTTGATTAAAACAACTATAACAGCCATGCCTTTCTAACCAGTAAAATGAATCTCATGCATCAAGGTAATGACTAGACCTTTAACATGATATATTGTACACTACAATACCTGTAGAAATGAGCAAGGAAAGAATAATTACAAAGGAAGTGTGTGTTTGAGGAAACAAGTTTGCATTTAGAGGCATGTGTCTAAGAAATGCCAGTATCTCTATGTTTGTCCTATGCATTCTTAGTAACCCCATGGTGTTTCAACAACTATATCACAAACTATTAAATGTGAAAATTAGTGTTTATTCATGAAGAATAGTTTAAAGTTAAATACCTTGCATCACTTTATGTGTCAAAAACAGGTAATGATCATTTTACTTACAAGGTAGTAGCAATTTATTTTATAAGGCTGGTTATGTATCTTACTAGCTTCATTGTTTAAACCTCCACAGTAAATTCATCCTATAGCACAGGGAACCAATACTGAAAAAATACATATATTTAAAAAATACTTTAAAAATAAGCAAAACTCTCCACAATCTTTACAATGCTAATTCAGTTTTCTGAAAATATTTAGTTGACACATCTTTCTGAAACCTCAAAAGCTCTCACATATTACAATGCAAAAACAAAGTGCTGGTTTTCAACCAAAATATTACATCAAGCCAAAGATACAAACTGAATGGTAAAAAAATAAATTAAAGTAAAATAAAAACTCAAATCCTAATCAGGGTTATCTGAGATATAGAAAATAGAAAAATGGTAGGCAGAGTGGGAAATAATTTTTTTAATTCAGTTACAATCAGTTAATGTGACTTAATAGTGACAGAATGGAGCCAACTATTACATAGACTGATCTAATTAATTATAAGTCCACAAAAACAAGAGCAAAGCGAACACTAGTAACACTTCTTTATATGGTAGCTGGAAATTACAAAATGCTTTCATAAACATTAGCTCTTTCATTTTTTAATTTTTTTTAAAGATTTTATTTATTTATTTGACAGAAAGAGAGAGAGAGAGAGCAAGAGAGAGAGTACAAGCAAGAGAGGGGTAAAGGAGAGGAAGAAGCAGGCTCCCCACTGAGCAGGGAGCCTGATGCTGGGCTCGATGCAGGGCTCAATGCGGGGCTTGATCCCAGGACCCTGGGATCATGACTCGAGCCGAAGGCAGATGTTTAACCAACTGAGCACCCAGGCGCCCCAACATAAGCTCTTTTAATTTTTTTTTTTTAAGATTTATTTATTTTTAGAGAGAGAGAGAGGGAGACAGTGCTGGGGGAGGGGCTGAGGGAGAGGGAGAGAGAATCTTCAAGCAGACTCCCCACTGAGCACAGAGCCAGACTTGGGGCTCTATCCCAGGACCCTGAGATCATGACCTGAGCCGAATCCAAGAGTTGGTGGCTTAACCCATTGAGCCATCCTGGCACTCCCAATCTCTTCTTTAACTTTAATCTTTACAGCGGCCTTATTAGAAGGAAAAGTTAAGGTTTTGGGGTGCCTGGGTAGCTCAGTCGGTTGAGTCTCCCACTCTTGATTTTGGCTAAGGTCATGATCTCAGGTCATGATCCAATGGGTCATGAGATCAAGCCCTGCCTCCAAGTCCATGCTCAGTGGGGAGTCTGCTTGAAGACTTTCTCCCTCGGCCCCTTCCCCCACTCACAGGTGAGTAGTGTGTACGTGTGTGTGTGTGTGTGTACTCTCTCTCAAATAAATAAATAAATCTTAGAAAAAAAAAAAAGAAAAGGTTTCAATCTTGTTCTTATTTTAGGGATTAGCACTAGAAAAAAAATCCAGTTTGAATCTCAGCAGATTATTACATCAATGCATACATTATATCCAACAGCCTCCTAATATATGTCCCCTTGAAGGAGTCAGTGACATTTGAAACTGAACAATTATGATTTTAACTAATTATCCCTGCTTTCTCTCCAGATCATCTCCTCTTAGTGTTGCATATTTTAGTGTGAGGCACCAATTATAATCCATCCTGTTTCCTAAACTACGATCCTGTGGCGCTCTTTATCTCCCCTGTTCCCATATTAACCACAGCCAAGGAATCACCAAATCCTATTTTCAAGGGTCTTAATAGTTTAGAATCCACTTACTCTTGTCCATCTAACTATTGTTATCCCAGTTAATACATTACCATACCTTATCTGACATATTATAGTATTCTCCAACTCTAAGCTTTCTAATTCTATTTAATTATTTCTGTACTCTACAGTAAGAATGCCTTTTCTGAATCTCACACTGATTATAACACTACATAATTTAAAACACGTTTTACTTTTCCTCGTGGCTCTCTGCCTAAGCCTGACATGTGTCATGATTCTCTCTCTGCTTACCATGTCTGGCATCATCCATCACTTAGTCATCTACACCTTCTCAAACTACTCACACAATACGCTGCAACAAATCCACTGTTGGCCTTGTTCTACAAAGTCTAGGTGTCTATTGTTCCCTCTGTTTAGAATTCTCATCTTTTCTCTTCTTTCACTTTACTTGACACACCAAAACAATTACTTGTCCTTTCTTTGGTAAACCTTCCTTTTCTCTGTCCAGATCTAGATTACACGCTCAATCACATCATCACATAGGACATGCTCTTTACATCTTCCTTCCACTTGCCATATTGCATGGAAATTGCCTAGGTCCTTCTTTATCTCTCCACTAGATTGTGAGTTTTGAGATGACATATAATTTTTTGTCCTCCATTACGTTACGCAAATCTATTTATTTCAAGTTTATTTTGGGTCTTCATACAGTTTTGAATGTAAAGTCTCATGAGTTATTGATATTGACAGTGATGTGGATGAGGGAGAACACTGTCTTTAATAAGTGAGCACAGGTAAGTAAAACCCATAGCAGAATGGTGTGATTTCCACTTTTATCTCCATTTATAAAAGTTGTGATTAAATAAGCTGAATGCTTGGGGGCACCTGGGTGGCTCAGTCGTTAAGCGTCTGCCTTCGGCTCAGGTCACGATCCCGGGGTCCTGGGATCGAGCCCCACATCGGGCTCCCTGCTTGGCGGGAAGCCTGCTTCTCCCTCTCCCACTCCCTCTGCTTGTGTTCCTGCCCTTGCTATCTCTCTCTGTCAAATAAATAAATAAAATCTTAAAAAAAAAAAAAATAAGCTGAATGCTTAAAGTTAAGAAACCACAGATACTTAGAATTTCAGAGACTTTGGGGGGTGGCAGTTGCTATTAACACCAATCTCTGTAACACTCTAGTGAGGGCTAATCTAGCACAGAAGTATTCTAAATACATGTCCTCTCCCCCCGGGCTTACTCTTCAAAATAGTTGATCCCAATGTAGGTCAACTATCCAATGTACACGTTTCTAGCTGTCAAAATCATCTTTAATACATTCTTCAAAGTATCTGGCAACCTTATGACCTGGAGCAATAGAAGCAATCAGAAACTTCAGCTTGCTGCCAATGAACATTGTAAGATTCAAATTGTATATTATATGTATATAATATGTAATTATATATAATATGTATGGATTATTTATAATTATATATTGCATATGACTATATTTAAATAGCATTATATACACATATATAAATAGAGTCTTTCCATATAAACTTGTATGCGTGTATTTGTACTATAGCCTCATTGCTGAATTGTAGATAATTAGTAAGTTATCCGAATATCTATTATCAGTATTCCACAATACGCTATACTGACTTACTATCACCAAAAGTATTAAGCCATAAACTATAGGCTAGGATATTTATCCCAATATACTAATGCAAAGTTCCAGAAAACTACTTACACATACAGTACTTAAAATATATCTCTAGGGATTACCTATAAATATTTCAAGGTATCTTTTGTGCAAGAAAAAATAAGAGAGTGAAAGTCCTTTATGTAAGTTCTCAACAAATAGGGAGTATAGTCTTGGAACTCTGTTTTCTGTATTAAAGATTTCCATAGTAGCTAAGCCACTTTGACACTTAGAAAATTGTTTTTCTCTTTCTCTTAGAGAAATATTTAACATATGTTTTCACTGTGTTTTTTAAGTCCACTTCTTTAAGGTACACAATCATAACACAGCATGCTCCCAGGCAAGAACAAAAGTAGAAGACTATACTCTATGTTTTATTTACTTATGTTTATTTCCCCAATAGAAAACTGATTGAAAACTAATGCATTCTACAAAGCTTATTGCTTGATTTGAAAAAATAAGGCACAAGATGACAGTCATGGATCTTTGCTCTTTCTTGTGATAAAATCCATGTTAATGGATAATTGTAAAGTTCTCTACTCTAATCTTGGTTTGAATTTCCTTTTTTCTATTTCATAAGTGAAGATAAATCCATTATCTCTACTCAATGTTTCTTATACAAAATTAATAAAAGCTCAACGGTGTGATGACCACTGAAATAGAGCAAACAGATTTTAATATTTGAAGGGGAGGGTAGGCCAGGCCTGAATACCAGTTTTGTGCCATTGATATTGATTGCCTAGAGCATGGTATTACTAAAGGTTTTGAGGCTAAGATGTGGTAATTCTGGTAAAGAATGTCTGGGTCAGGGCAGTTAGTCTTATTTTTCACACCTGGAAGTTAAATGCTGAGAATAGTGGCTGATACATAGTAAGTATGATAAAGGGATAGACTTGATTATTACTTTATGCAAATTATTATAACATTATTATTGTTATTATTACAATTTCACTCACTAGAACTAAAATTGACATTTCATTTGGATTATGAATAGTAAAAATGGCAGGATATAAGAGTGTTCATTCCAATTAAGAAGTTTAATGCTAGATTAGAAGACAATTTTTTAAAAAATACATGGGGATAGAGAAGAGATGGCATATGTTAGATTTCATGAAACAAATTCTAAGACAGGAGAGACAACATCTGCTCAAAAGAAGGATGAGGGAAGGAGTAGCATAACAGGTGCTAGACTTTGAATGTGCCACACCATTTCGCCTTGCCAGTTGGCCAAGGTTATAAAAAAAATGGAACAGATAAGAAAGCTAGAAAGAAAAGTGGGTCTGGCATAGTAAAGATGGACTCTAAAGAGGAAGAACATCATTTTTGAAATGAAGGCACTCTGTTCAAGGAGAATGTTTCCGTCCCAAATTACGAAAAAGTGTCTGGAAATAAATTTGTCAGAAAAGATACATAATTAAAAACGAAGATAAAAAAGGAGAAAATAAAATACTGAATTTTGTTTCTAAAAATCCTTTTACAATAATTTAAAAATAGATGAAATATATTTTATAGTATAAACTTTTTTCCATCAATAGATTTATTATAACAACTGACAACCCATATTCCAGTGACTATGTAGTACTGGTAATTATCATAATACAACAATGAGGTAGGGATTATCACAACTCAATTATCTCATGTCAATGTTATAGATGATAAATTCAGGTTCATTTATGTCATTTGCTCAAATCACATGATTAGCAAATGGTAAGAGACAGGTTTCATACCTTCATCTTTCTGAGAGTTCACCAGATCTGCAGGTTATCTTGGTGAACTTCATCATGTGATTTTATTTTTTTATTAATTTTTTCTTTTTCAAGTTTTTATTTAAATTCCAGTTAGTTAACATACAGTGTAATATTAGTTTCAGGTATAGAATTTAGTGATTCATCACTTACGTAAAACCCCCAGTGCTCATCACAAGTGCTCTCCTGAATACCCATCACCATTTAACCATGTGATTTTAAACCATAAGCCTTCCCAAGGAGGTGTTGGTTAGCTCAATTAGAGCTCAAAAGATTATTCTATGTCCCTACTTTTAAATATTATTTCCCCCCAGAGGACAACTAAAAATTGCGTAAGTTGTAGTGTTCAAATCAATGTAATTCATTCACTAATATTATTGAAGAGTGCATTTATTTTTTAACTTACATAGTTTTGACCTAACATTTTTGTTGCTATATTTTAGAAATTCAGACAAGACAGTTTCAATTTATGTTATCTTTAGTACAATAGCCCTGGTTCTTATATAGCTTCCTGGGAAAATAATGACTTTGGAGAATAGGTTTATGTGCATTTTCATGAAGACTTCAGGGAACACCTCATCAATCTATTTGTTGAGGTGACAACTGGGTTAGATTAATTGGATAATGATTTAATCCTGCATTTCAATGTTCTCTTAATTTCAATGTTTTGGTTTTCTTCTCTAAAGGCACTCTATTTATTCAGTTGACAAGCGACGATAGAATATACATGATAATGTACTATATGTTTTTAAACCATAATTATTTTTAATTCAAAATGTATTCCTTCATCCCCATCCCCAGATGCACATCAACAGTGAAATTTCCACCATCTTTTGAAGAAAATATCAGTATTCCCTTGATCAATGCTTCCAGTCTTTAGTATGCATAAGGATCAGCTAGCTTCCACCATTTTAATTCCAATAGGGATAAAGCACACACACACACACACACACACACACACACACACACACACATACATTGCTGTGTTTTAAAATGAAATACCAATTACCATATTCATATATTATTACTGTAAAAACATGTAAAAAAAAAACTCAGCTTGGGTCCATATGGTATAGCCAATTGAATTAGAATTCAAGGTTCGATTGCAATTCAGAAATGTGGGCATATTTTTTAATTTCTTTTACAGGACCATTGACAGCTAATATTAGGGTTAACCATTGCTTTTAATATATAGTATCAATACAATTTGGAATCATATTGTACAAATTGGTATCTGTTTAATAAATGTAATACTTATTAAATTAATGGTGATCTATATCTTGTTATTTGATCTTCATAGAAAGTTATTGTGAATAGGCTAATAGCACATAAAAATAATTTGGTGAATAAAAATGCTACCAGAAATATAAACTAAAATATAAACTAAAAACTACATTTTATTTACTAAAATAGCCATTTAATTGTGGCTTATATTATTTATAAATATCTTCACTATTTGTAGGTTTTCCCTTTTTTATGTACTCTTAATAATCATCACCTAAAAAAGGATTGGGTATATTTATTATACTCATTATTGAGAAGAAAAATGTGGCATAGTTAAATGAAGAAAAAGTAAGTATAAGTAGAAGACGATGTCCAATTTTGAGGATGAGGAATCCATGCCTACTCCTTGGTTGATTATATGGGCTCTACATAAACAATCATCTTTATTTTAATCCTTCTGTTTTTGAGGAAATGATGTTCTTTGTGCCTAAGGTTATATTTTTTCACCTGTGTTTAGGCTCTTCTATTTTTTTTATAAATTTCCTTTGTAGTTATTATGCTATCTGTAGTCCATAGTCTATTATATTTTCAATACTTCCTTCCCTTTAGCTGTTTTCATCAAAATATTAAAATGCTTGATATTCCTCTATCATCAAAATAATCCTCCTTCAAGGGGTGCCTGGGTGGCTCAGTCAGTTAAGCAGCCAACTCTAGATTTCAGCTCAGGTTTTAATCTCATGGTCATGAGTTCAAGCCCCGCATTGGGCTCCACACTGGGTGTGGAGCCTACTTTAAATAAACAAACAAACAAACAAACAGTCAATCAATCCTCCTTCACACACAACCCTATAAGCCATCGGCTGTCATTCTAGCTCTTATCTTACATTAACAGTCATTCCTCTAGAAAGATAAGTCCTTCTTCGCACTTGGTATGCTTTGATACCTTATTCAAAATTGTATTTGTTTAATTCTGTCTACTATTCCTATCCAGTTAGAATTTCCACATTGAGAAACTCATAAGAGTAGAGATATAGATTTGAAAATCACCACAATTTAAATAATGGTTGGAGATATGTGACGTTAAAGTGTCTTGTAGGGATTATGTCTGTCATGAAAAGTCAGGGGATAAAGTGTTAAACTCAAAGTGCAAGAGGTTTCAGAAAAATAAGGCAGAAAATTTGAACAAGCATGACTGGCTAGAGAATTTACAAGAAAACTAGGACAAAACACTAGAACACTGGGAGATCAGACTTACAGAAGAAAGAGTGATCAGAGGTCTAAAATACTATGTACGATAGACGACACCAACATGAAGTCATAGTGAACTTGTTGACAGAGGCCTCAGTGGAAGGTGGGGGAAAATGAGATTATATTGCTTTGCAGTGTGAATCAATGGGCTGTGCAGAGGCAGACACAATAGTTTCATGTTTCCATTTCAAGGAATCTGGCCATGATGAAAAGTTACAGAATAATAGCTATGGCATATGGGCTTAAGGAAAAATTGTGTTTTACAATAATAAGATTTCTTTACATTAGCATAGCATATAGGTATGCATATCACACACACAGTGTATCTTCACATTACTTTAGTGGCTTTCTAGTATTTCATTTAGCTTTGTTTTTTTGGTTTTCAGCTTGTTCATTTTCTTCAGAATTTTTTGATATGTTAATGTCACTATTTTGGAAAAAATAATTCCAACTGAATCTAAGTCTTCTGTTCTTTGTAGCTAACTTTTTTTCTCTCTCTTTATATATCACTAGTATTTTCTATGTTTTACTTTTCAAATACTATTTAGTAAAAATTTTCCTAAGCCTGGTGATTATATTTAGTCTTCAAATTCAAACTTAGATAATTTACATATATACATAAATGGACATACTTCACATTTACAATTACATGCTTTGTTTGAGTTAATTCAAGTAGGCAAGAACATGTAGAATTAAAATCTATTTAAAATCTGTACAAATAAGCTTAAATAATCAACACATATACTTAATATAAATATATGAAAGCAATTCAGCCATTCAGTTTTGCACTTATTAGGTTGTCAAAAATATGCTGATTTTTAGACATATGAGATTAACTTTTAATCAATTACCATTTGTTTGTTTTAAAGATTTTATCTATTTATTTGTGTGTGTGTGAGAGAGAGAGAGAGAGAGAGAGAACATGAGCAGAGGAGCAGAGCGAGAGGGAGAACCAGGCTCCCCGCTAAGCAGGGAGTCCAATGTGGAGCTTAATCCCAGGACCCTGAGGTCATGACCTGAGCTGAAGGCAGACGCTTAACCACTTAACCGACTGACCCACCCAGGCGCCCCTGTCTGTTTGTTTTTTAAAGATTTTATTTTTAAGTAATCTCTACACCTAATGTGTGGCTCAAACTCATAACAGCAAGATCAAGAGTTGCATGCTCCACTGACTGAGCCAGCCAGGCTCCCCTCAATTACTATTTTAACGGCAGAAGAACTCATTTACTCAAAATATTGCAATATTATGACATTGCAGTTTGAATAAAGAGTAACAAGCTCAATATGGCAAAGTCAAATTCCTATTTCCACTAAAGATTTTACATTATATATGCCATACTTCTACACAATAATTGATAGTCACTAGCAGAATCTTTCAAGAACAAAGAAGTTTTGGTAGCTTAAGATTTTAGCAGGGTAGGGTTGAATTACAAGGTTTTCATAAGAACTAATTTTTCAATGGACTCAAAATTTTCTAAATGTTAACATTGTTCTGGGTAATTCATATATTTGGAATGAACAGCCTTATTATATAATCTTCTTATTGAATCACTGATTCAATGAACAAACATAAAGCACTTGCACATTAACAATTCTAACACTAAAGTCCCACACATAATTGTTACATTTCAATTATAAATTTCAGAAGTCAGGTGCAATGTAGTTTATTTGGATTTACTTTTTCTAATGATAAAATTTTTAATAGAAATAGAAAAGTGAAAAGAAAACCTTTAGACCATTTTAAAACATTCCCTGAGTTAATTAGAAGATTTATTCAATAAAATTAATAACATTAGTTAGAGCCATATAATCAAAATGAACCCTGCTTACTTAGTAACTAATACATTCTTCTTGCCTCAGCAGAGAAGTCTCAGATCAGCCATTTCTATTACTAAAATATATGTCAACTCACATACAGGATGAATAAAAATGTTCAATGCAAATATAATTTTAGTTTTTTTAGACTATGCAATTTTCCATGAAAACAATATGAAAAAACAATGGCCAAATTTTAAAAATGGTTAGAATTCTCACTCATTCTTTAGTGTAGGTAGTATTTTTAAAATGTATAAAAATAAATTTTAGGGCGCCTGGGTGGCTCAGTTGGTTAAGCGACTGCCTTCGGCTCAGGTCATGATCCTGGAGTCCCTGGATTGAGTCCCGCATCGGGCTCCCTGCTCGGCAGGGACTCTGCTTCTCCCTCTGACCCTCCCCCCTCTCATGTACTCGCTCTCTCTCATTCTCTCTCTCTCAAATAAATAAAATCTTTAAAATAAATAAATAAATAAATTTTAACAAAATAACAAAAAAGAAGTTGATACTAATTGTTTTTGAAAACTGACTGCAATTATGGAAAGTAATTCCAGTCACAGTTTTAGAAGGAATAAGCTGTCCACAAGGTTAGAAAATAATGGTAAGAATAATTTCAAAATCAATATCCCTTCTTGGTAGGTTATAAAAATGCTAGATTCTTTCTCTTCTTGTATCCATCTCTCCCTCTGGGAATCTTGTTTTCCATAATGACTCTGGGTCCACTCGTGATTTGCTTCATTTAAGGGGATGTTAACAGAAATAAATAGACAGGCTTGCTTCATTCATTTTGATAAAATGTACAACAAATAAGCCAGTCTGAATTATGACAGTCTGGCAATTATTCTTTCAAGTAAAAATTAGATTCCATGGGAAAATGTCTAGTTCAGCTCACAACTCAAACAATCGCAGGTGTGTTTTTCCTTGATGTGCCACACTTCAGTGTGTAGTAGATGTCTTTATGTGTACTTGCATTTCATGAAAGAGTATTTTAAAACATTGGGTACACAGGGTCAAGATTTAATAACTTTAATGATGTTTACTGCTTCTTCAAGGAAAAAGTCATACTGACTTTTAGTTTTCTTCCAATGAGTGAGTGGTGAAGAATACTCCTAGTGCCATTTGGTGGCTCTGCCTTGGTTTGTGTTAATGTGCCAGCAATTTTACTCACCACTGATTTTGCACCATCAGTGCAACTATGAATACAGTGAAAAAAAATATAATAATTCTTTTTTTTAAAGACTTTATTTATTTATTTGAGAGAGACAGCGCATGTGCACATGGGGAAGGGGAGGGGCAGAAGAGACGGAGAAGCAGGCTCCCCGCTGAGGAGTGAGCCCAATGCACGGCTGATTCCAGGACCCTGAGATCATGACCTGAGCCTAAAGCAGACGTTTAACAACTGAGCCATCCAGGTGCCCCAAGAATAATAATAATTCTTAATGTCTTTATGAAAATAGTTTTGATTTTGGGGTGCCTGGGTGGCTCGGTTGGTTAAGCATCTAACTCCTGATTTTTGCTCATGTCATGATCTCAGGGTCCTGAGATTGAGCCCCACGTTGGACTCCCTGCTCAGTGGGGAGTCTGCTTTGCATTCTCTCTCTCCCCCCTCCCACTCTTTCTCAGTCAAATAAATAAATAAATCCTTAAAAAAACAAAAAAAGAAAAAATAGTTTTTATTTCAGGACTCCTTGAAAGGTCTTAGGGTATCCCTGATGTCCAAGCATCACTTTTGAGAATTGCTGGATTAAAGAACCACTCCTAAGAAACAGAAGACAAGGGACTTGAAGCCACTCTGAGGGGGCAGAACTGGAATCTATTCAAGAAAAATTCATGCCTCCAGACTGGGCAAGCCTAGCAATACTGATCTGAGGAATTTTAGAACAGCTATGGCTCAGTGACTTCCATCCTGTCACTTTTCCAGTGTGGGATAGGTCTGTTTGATTTCATGACACTTGGTGGTACCAAAGGAGGTGACAGTGTTATGCTTGTATGGGGCCCCTGAAAATTTCAGGCCAGAGGACCGAACTGTGGGCTGTACAAATGATCACAAGTTCTTTCTCTCTGATCACAAGTTCTTTCTCTCCCTGTATCCACATCCTTTTGCCATGTATCTATGAACGCGGTCTTAGTCTGACTCTGGGCTTGAACCTCCGCCTTGCTTTATCCAAAGGGATCAGAGTTAACAGAATGTAAGCAGTGGATTCAGAGTGAGGCTTGTCTTCTTTCTTGTTTCTCTTAAGAACTTTGTGAATGATTTCAGGTGAAAAAGCCCAGGCACACATATTAGAGAATGAGAGACATACGACCTAATTACCCCTACTGCTTCGGCTGAAAATCAGCCAACCCCAACTGAGTGGCAACTGACAATAGAAACATGAGTGGTACCAGAACTACTACTCACCTGAGCCCAGTGAAATTGCCGACCCACAGAATCAGGAAGTAAGTAAATGATTCATGTTTTCACTCACTAAATTATGTGGTGCTTTGTTACTAAACAGAAGCTGATGCACACTTTATTTTCTATCTTTATGGAGCATTCAGTGCTCTTTGCATGACTGCATTCCTCTTTTTTCAAAATATTCCCTCTTCTTGGATAATTCTCCCCTTGCCCTTCTGACCTAGTCTTATTCAATTCCTTACATTGTTCTGTCTCTATCATTTATTTCCTATTTAATAGAAAACCTATATTAGTTGATTTGTTCTTAACCATAATATAAGCACAAGTAATGTAATCAGAGGGAAAAAAAGAAATAAATGATTTAAGACAACTGATACAAGACATAAAAAAAATTAACTATAGTAAATCAATCTGTGTTTGGATTACTGTCCTCTGTCATTACAAGTGGTCTATTATGTTTTCACATTGCAGTTGATCATATTACCACAGACATTCCTCCCTTGTATTATATCATTTAAAAAAATAGAGAAAATGGGACTTTTAGGCAAAACCACAGCATAGAGCTTGGATGTTTTGCCTGATGCATCCCCCTCTTAAGTAGACTCATCCTGATATTTCGTAATTTCTCTCCCTTCATCTTTCCCACCCCACTTCAAACCTCCCCCTTTCTTCAGCTTCTTGGTCTTTCTTCTCCACCCTCTTTACACGTTTCCCATCCTCTTCTCCCTCTCCTTTCTCCCCTGTGCTTCTCCCTTCCCTCTTCTTCAGCTCCCTTGTTGAGATAGCTATCTGGATAGGCTTTTAAGTAACTGTCATCTATTCATAGAAAGACTGTACTCTTCAGAGAATAAATAGAATATTTTCTATCTGAACTACCTTACATCTCTTAGTCATAAAACTAAAACCATTTAACACAGAGCTTGTGTTCTATTTGCTCTTTTATTCTTTGTCTTTTGTATTCCTACGGTAAGTGGCTACAAGATATTTAGTAGGTAAACTGACTTTCATTTGCTAAATTGCATTTAAAGAACTTCAAGAAACTATTTCTTCCATGAAGTTTTCTAAATATTTAAAGCAACAAAACCAGTATTCTTGTGTGTAAAGATATAATGTAATACTTTAAACACTATGATATACTATATATTACAGTATAAATGTATATAATCAAATATATAAAAGACATAGAAAACAATGACCAGCATGCATAGTTATTTGTAGTATTCAGGATTATATTTAACTCTGAGAAACAGACACCCCAAACTGACCGTAAGACAAAACTCATCTCTCATGTAAACATGTAGATAGATACAGGTTAGCCAAGGAAGACATAGCAACTTTGCTCCCCAAAAAGCCCTCACATATGGGGATATCTTCTAGTTTATGTCTGTCATCCCTAGTGTACAACCCTTGTCTTCATGGTCCAAGATAGCAATTAGAGGTCAATCCGTTACATAATATTGCAATTTGCAGGATGGAAGAAGGGAAAAGAAAAAAAGGAACAAAGGATGCATCATCTCTATCTTAACCAAGGCTCCAAAGCTGTTCACCCAATATGCCTGCTTTCTTTTCAGCATCTAAGACTAGTCAGATGGCCACGCCTGTCTTCACAAAGAACTGGAAATACAGTCTTTAGTCTGAGAAACCAGATGCAGAGCTAAAATTTGAGGTTCTACTACTATAAGAAAGAATGATGACAGACATTGAGGGGCTGCTGGTAGGTACTACTATAGTATTTACTAAATTATCACCAATTACTATTTATTTTATAGCCTGAGAATGAGTGTAGAGGTAACATTAGAACATTGTAGAGCAAGTTCTCTATATTATAGCTTCCTTCTAGTCCAGTTCTGGAAGGAGATATTCTACAATATTTTAGAAGCATCTGTACATTGCATAGATATATATTTTATCTATAGTGAAAATTCTTTCAATTTCAGTAAGAGATTATAATTTCTTTCACATAAAGTATAAACATTAAACTTAATTTGGAATATATGCATGATAAATGGCTTATTGTAAGGTTTCTAGAGTAAGAAAGAGAGAGATCTAGAAAACCACCACAGTTATGTCATGTGCAAAATGACAAATTATTATAGCCAGCTAACTGATGTGACTAAATAAACTACTTTAACTGTGTGTGTATGTGTGTGTGTATATACATACATGCTTTCAATTAAATTATTTGGACACTTACTATGTGCTGGGCCCTGAGTCCAGCACTCCATAGGCCTTATAACATGAGCAGATGAAGAAACTAAGGTAAAGAAAAGCGGAAAGCTTGGAAGTCCAACGCAGGCGGGTGACTAGCTGAGTGATCAAAGTCTGTCTTGATTTTAAAGCATTTTCTTCTCTTCTCTAGCAAATCCACTTACCAGACTTAATGAAATCCCTTATTAAGCTGAAAGAATAACCTTCTTTTAAGAATATGTTGGCAATCCCAAATATCTCAAAGCAAAATTGCATGTTCTTCAAGATTCCAAAAGGTTCTCTTGAAGCTTATATCATTTTTGTCACATTATATCTTAATTGTAACTCAAGAACAGACCAACCTATTACCAATCTTCACATAAAATATCTTTATTATAATCTCTGAAACTACTAATTTGCCTCTTGTTTTGGCCACAAATTTTTTTTCTGTGAATTAACAGAAAAATCCCAACTACTTTTTTTTTTTTTTTAAGATTTTTTTTTTATTTATTCATTTGAGACAGAGAGATACAGAGAGAGAGCATGAGTAGGGGGAGAGACAGAGGGAGAGGGAGAAGCAGACTCCCTGCTGAGCCAGGAGCCCGACGTGGGGCTCGATCCCAGGACCTGAAGATCACGACCCGAGCTGAAGTCAGTTGCTTAACCATCTGAGCCACCCAGGCGTCCCCCAAATCCCAACTTCTTTTAATTGCTTTAAACTCACCCTCCAAGGAAAAGTTTCTTTAAAAAAATAAGAAATTCTTAGTTATAACTATATGTTCATACCCTTCAATGATGCTTAGTATTTTCTTATTTTTATTTTCCCTTTCTCCTGTCAGTACCATTCTATTATTTATTTTCATTGTAGTACTGGGTATATCTAGTATTATATTCTGACTTAGTAAAC
The DNA here is from genome assembly GCF_004348235.1 of Phoca vitulina. Lineage (NCBI taxonomy): Eukaryota > Metazoa > Chordata > Mammalia > Carnivora > Phocidae > Phoca > Phoca vitulina. Next base: position 17,599,674 of record NW_022589720.1, read on the forward strand.
ACTTATAAACTAAACATGAATTTATTAGATCAATGTAACAAAAACAATTTCTATAGAGATTACTCTTTTTTTTTTTTTTTTTTTTTTGAAGTAGAGATACTTCATGGTAAGTTGTCCATATTAGAATCTACTTAATTTTGTGGTCTTTACAACATCTATATGTAGTTCTTCTGACAAATTTGCAAATTGCTAAATTGTGTCTGTAACATTGAAACAGTCACTCTTTGTAATTAATTGGACTATTCAAAGTCATAGCATCTTTGAATGAGAGATGAAGAGTATCCAATTAATACTGATGGCCAAATAATGAGATATTAAAGACTGAAAGACACTAATAAGAACTAAATGCAAAGATACTTCCAGAATTATCCCAGGGTAATATACTGGTTACGGTATTTACCATTTATCATGATAAAGACTGACTATTTTTACATTGGTCTTTTACATATCTTCAAGATCATTTTACAACTTAAGAAAATACTTCAAATTCTTGCAGTCCTAGTAGGGAAGTGATTTTCTGGTAAATTAATTTGTTGGAAGTAATCTCCCACTGACTTCCAGTGTACTCTTTGCATGCTCCAGAAACTTTAGCTATTAGAGGTGTTCAAATAGTGCTCCTGGTAATAATGGTGATCACTCAAACCTCATGAAGATCTCTTGAACTTCATAGCTCATAGCAGAGAGATAAAAGAATTTTCAGTGATACATCTCTCAGGTAAAGAAGAACAGGACATTGGTGGCTATCTTATGCAAATTAAAGAGAAAAGAATACATCATCACACATAAATATCAGGGCTTTGGAAAATTAATTTGGAAAATGAATAAGAAATCACATCCATTTGAGTAGAGTGAAATAAAAAATTCATGGGAAGGTTTTAAAAGTCCAGGTATCTCAGTCGCCTAGGTATCTCAGTTGGTTAAGCTCCGGACTCTTGATTTCAGCTCAGGTCACGATCTCAAGGTTGTAAGATCCAGCCCTGCCTTGGGATGGGCGTGGAGCCCGCTTAAGATTCTCTCCCTCGCTCTCCTTCTGCCCCTCCACACCCACTCGTGTCTCTCTCCCTCTCTAAAAAAAATAAAAATAAAAAATAAAATAAAAGTCCAGTTTTATGTAACTAGCATTTTTCCTTCTCAGTTTTTTTTCTTTTTCCTGAGTGCTGCAGTTATTGAAAATCAACTGCAAGACCACAGCTGTCTCTCCTCCTGTTTTTTTATTGCATATGTTAGCTCTGCACAGGTAAACTGCAATAAATTGTTACTAAGCAATTGAGAATCTATATCTGGAATAAGTGGCTATCACACACTAGAAATGATGGCAAATGGAATTGTTTACCATTGAATATAAAGGGGCAGCCAGCAATGATTTGGTTTTGTGCTTCTTGCCTACCAAGAAGCTAAATTTAGGGACTGTTTTTTTTCCTTAGCAAGTAGCTCACTTCCAAGCTCCTGTATGTTAAGCATTCTTTAGAGATTTCTTTGTAGTATGTTGACTTTAAGTAAAAGAGAGTGAAAAGTAAACATTTCCTGGCATATGACAACATGACCTATTTATATTAAGAAATAAGAACATACGGTATTAAGAAATATTCCTATGGGCATATGCTTGCAGTGGCCTTAAAATCATAGTTAATATAGTCTCCATAGTTTTGCCTTTTCTAGAATGTCATATTACTAGAATCATACTGTGAACTCTTTTCAGATTGGCTTCTTTCGCTTGATAATATGTGTCCAAATTTCTTCCATGTCTTTTCATGACTTGTGAGCTTATTTCTTTTTAGCCTTAATATTCCATTGTCTGAAAGTACCACAGTTTATTTATCCATTCATCTACTGACAGATCTCTTGGCTGTTTCCCTGTTTTGGTAACTATCAATAACGCTACCCTAAACATCTGTGTGCAGGTTTTTGTGTGGACATACATTTTTAACACTTTTGGATAAATACCAAGGAGCAGGATTGCTGGATCATATGATCAGTCTGAATATTTTTGTAAGAAATTGCCAAACTGTCTTTCAGGTGGCTGTGCCATTTTGCATTCCCACCAGCAATGAATGAGACGTCCCATTTTTCCACATCCACACCAGAATTTGGTGTTGTCAGTGTTCCAGATTTTAGCCATTCTAAAATCGTTGCTGTTTTAATTGACTGCATTTTCAAAAATATTTAAATAGAAAGATACAAGATGTTTAACAATTTATGCTTTACATTTTCTAACATAGAGAAAAATATTTTTTGTTTTGATATCCCTTATGTTGGTCTCTATCCCTATGCTTAAATTTCTTCTTCCTTTCTTTTCTTTTTATACTCTCCTTGATTAGTTTTGTTTTGTTTTTTAAGATTTCATTTATTTGACAGAGAGAGACACAGTGAGAGAGGGAACACAAGCAGGGGGAGTGGGAGAGAGAGAAGCAGGCTTCCCGCGGAGCAGGGAGCCCGATGCAGAGCTCGATCCCAGGACCCCGGGATTATGACCTGAGCCGAAGGCAGACGCTTAACGAATGAGCCACCCAGGTGCCCAGATGAGTTTTGTTTTGAATTGAAGCTCAGCTCTTGAATAAGTTCACATTTTTCAGAGTTTTTTAAAAAAACTTTTTTTCATTATCACACAGTCAAATCTCATTCATTATCATTCTGCTGTATGTTTGTGCAATCATTCATTAGTTCAACACACATGTATTCAATGCCCAGCTAGTAGCTGATACAATATCAGAAATATTAAAGTTCATATGAATGCATTGTTTCCTTAAGGAATTCATAATCTGATGAATTCAACAGATATGTAAATGAAAAATCACAATATAATCTGGTGAGTAGTATAAAAATAAAATTTTAAAATAAAAATAATAGCGAACAGTTATTGATCCCCTATCATGTCAGAAAATCTGTACAGAGCATTTAATAAATATATTTTAAGCTTTACAACAAAGCGAGAAAATAAGTTATATAGTAGCATTTACTTTGTAAATGAACAGTAAGAAAATTAAGTACTTTCCCAAGGAAACTCAAAACTTACTAGGTGGGAAGGAATTCAAATGCAGACAGTCTGGCCACAGTGTAGGTATCCTTCAACTAATGGGTGTGCACATGTTTTATCTTTTGGAAGTGATTTTTTGGAAATTCAAAGGGGTAATGAGTTTAGCATAAGTATTAAAACTCAGATTTTGGAATCACAACCTTTGAAACCTAAAATGAAATTTAAGTAGTATGTAGCTCTGCTCTCTTGTAAAGTAATCTGTGTTGACAACTAGACTATGTATTCTATATGTTCTGAGTCTTTCTGGTCACCAATCGTTTCTTGTGGATATAAGTATATCAAGCCCTAGAAACATCCTTTATAGTAAGCATGCAATAAATTCCTCTCAAAGGACTAAGGAATTAGAAGGGTGCATCAGAAATGACCCTTATCTATGTATAAAACTTCTCAAAATATACAATCTCTATGGAATGTTAAGATTTGTTAAAATATGGACATATTAGATAGAATTTGGGGAAATGATGGAGAGAAGAAGAAAAAGCAAAGTCAAATCAGATGAAAAATTTTCCCTCAAATCATTATAGTCTGGGTGTCTTAGAGTTTGATGTTTACCAGAAATATCTCTCCATATATTTTCTCTATAAATATCCTTATATTAACATATTAAAATATATACCTAATACAAATTTCCTCCTCCATTTTAATTTCCTTTCTAGTACTACATTGATCCCCTTTTCCACTGACTTACTAGATATTTCCATTTGGGTATGATACAGGAGCATTAAATAAAACATATTCAAAACAGACCTTATCATTTTACTCCCCAAATGATCTTTTACTTCTATTATTTTTGGTTAAATAGGATAATCATCAACACAATCTATCATAATGCCATCTCATATTCCTTGCATCCTGTCGTTATATTAGCTATACAATATCATGGATTGTACATAATGTCACTTAACAGAAGATTTATTATCTAAGCTTCTTCACATTTCTAATTCCATTGCCCACCTTAAAATTACGTATTTCATGATTGTAAATATAATTATGGTTTCTGAAATAATGTTTGGAGAACTCCATGATGGAAACAATGGTTCTAAGAATCCCCACTGGAGAAGGAGGAGAAAGAAGAGAAGGGAAAGGAGAGGAGAAAAGAGTGGGGCTGTGGGAGGAAGAGGGACGGATGAGAAGGAGGAGGGGAAAAAAAGAGGAGAAGAAAAAGAAAGGTTTTCTATGGTTACAAAAATTTAGGAGAAAATTCTTAGTTAAGTTGTTCTCCAAGATTTGCATTACCCAAGATTCCAATAAACCAAGGTGCCAATAAGTTTTACCTTAAATATACTCAAGGTTCCAATAATTTAGCACATAGAAATTTATCTTTGTCAAATCCAGCTTTTCCAAACAAGTTGGAACGTAAAAATCATCTTTATTTTTTTTTTGTCCTAAAGATTCCTTAATGCAATACTTGTTTGGAATTGATGATAGCTCAATCTCTAAATTGTTTGTTTGATACTCCGTAAATTTTTTAAGGGTAGTAAAATCCCTTTGAATGTCTAGTAACTAACAGAGTGCATGGCAAATTAGGTGTACCTGTCTTTACATAAAAATGTCTTAACATTCATTCTAAGCTAAATTCAAAAATAACTTCCTCCTGAAAGCTTTTTCAGACCCATCAGACCTAGTCAGGTCTCCAGTCACATATGCTTTCATTAGACTTTGTACTTTCTTTCCAGAGTCTCTCTCACAATTTTACCTAAACAATTAATTATAGTATTATTAGCATCATTTTTCCTGGAGATACCAATTCTGACAAAATGACCATTGTGTTCACATCACTTAGGATTTAGCAGATGCTCAATTGAAAAAAAAAAAAAAAAACTGTTATTGATTTAATAGAAATATTGAAGCTCAGAGAGTTGATATGACTGTGTCCAATAGCACTAGCTAAGTGAGTATCAAGTTTAAGCAAGAGTCCAGATCTAAACCATAGCTCACAATTCTTTGTGCAAGACTTACATTTTTTCAGTACAGTAACAACAAGGCATTACTGGCTATTTGAACCTGAATTTAAATTAAATTAAATATAATGAAAATTTTAGGGCCATATTCACACTAGGCATATTTCAAATGCTCAATGTCTCATGTGGCCAATAACTCACATACTGGAGAGTGCAGAAGAATCTTTTCATCTTTTTTTTTTTTTTTTTTTTTTTAAGATTTTATTTATTTATTTGACAGAGAGAGAAACAGCGAGAGAGGGAACACAAGCAGGGGGAATGGGAGAGGGAGAAGCAGGCTTCTCACGGAGCAGGGAACCCGATGTGGGGCTCAATCCCAGGACCCTGGGATCATGACCTGAGCGAAAGGCACACACTTAACAACTGAGCCACCTAGGCACTCCAGAATTTTTCCATCTTTACAGAAAATTCTACCAGATAGCATTGCTCATGCTTGATTTTATCAAAAAACTGTGATACAAAACCAATAAATTACTCCTCTCCTAAAACTGAAATATTAATTATATCTACCATATTACTGTATCTAGCTAGGAATTCTTTATTCTTTTTTTTCTTTATTTAAAGATGTATTTATTTATTTGGGGGGGAGGGGCAGAGGGAGAGGGAGAGAGAATCCTCAAGCAGACTCCCTGCTGAGCATGAAGCCTGACACGGGGCTCAATCCCAGGACCCTGAGTCTTGACCTGAGCTGATATCAAAAGTCAGAAGTTTAACTGATAGCCACCCAGGCTCCCCAAGAATTCTTTATTCTTAAAGAGAATTATCATTTTTAAAAATCCACAAAAAGGTCAAAAATAACACTTGAGAAGTAAATTTGAATCTAGTAGTCTTGCTATTCAGCTTAAAAGTAGTATAAATATGGTAATGTAAAAATGAAAACGAATTTCTGATTTATCTGGGCCAAAGACGGACAGTAAGAAATTAGGTTCATCTTGATAGGAGAGATTTAATTAAGACAAATAATTTGACTCTGCTTATGTCTACAAAGCACAATGTAAATTGAGGATCAGGTTAATTTGATGACCATGGATAAGCCAATAAAAGAAAGGATAAAAATTAGAGCCTCCAATATTAATTTAGGATATATAAGTTGACTCTACTATTATTAAATTTGTAGAGTTAAAGCCAAGGATGTTTTGGACAGTCACAGGGTATATTATTTAGTAATAAAAACCGACTCCTTACTTTGGCAAAAGGCATAAATAATGGGAAAATATTACTGTTTACATTTAAAAAAAATACCTTAAAATTCATTGTTTCAAGAAAATGTTAATAGAATTCAAGATCATAAAATAATCTTTAAAAAACTGTTGTAATATGGAAATGATTTAATGGGTCAAAATGGGTTTAGTATATTCAGCGAATGATTCAGGGTAAAAAAAAAAACCATGAACAATCAATTTTATCAATTTCTATGTTATGAAATGGAGTCCTTTGACATTTCAAAACTGAAAGCTATCAACCTTGATGGAGGCAAAGTAGACATTTTGTCTCTCAAAATATGAAGTTTTGTGCATGGGATTCTTTCAGGCGTACAAATAATAGAAAAAACTCCACAAAGAAGTGGGAACTGAGCTGTTCCATGAACTATAATAAAGGAGAAAACTAAAGTATGAATCAACGTGCAGGAAGATGTATGTTTGATCCAGATTTATTGACTGCTAATGCAAAATGCTGGGACAGATATTATCCACAATTAATTACGATAGCCATAGTCCATTTAAAACGGGAAATCGTTAGCCTTTTGAACCTCCTCTATCATCCAACTCAATTCTAGTCTCTAAGGTTGTATGAGGTTCCACTGCATAACAAATTACCACCAACGGAGTGTTTAAAACAACGTAAGTATATTATCTTATACTTCTGGAGGTCAGAATTCCAAAATCAGTTTCATTTGACTAAAATCAATGTTATCAGCAAAAATTTGTTCCTTCTGGAGTCTCTGGGGGCAACTCTGTTTTCTTCTCTCAGCTTTTAGGATTGCCCCCTTTCCTTGGCTCGTGTCCCCGTATCACTCTGACTTCTGTTTCCATCCTCACATCACCTTCTCTGACACTGACATTCTGCCTCCCTCTTATTAGGACCTTTGTGATTATATGGGGTCAACCTGGATAACCCAGGATAATCTTCCTATATCAAGATCCTTAAATTAATCACATCTTCACAGTGACTTTTCCCACTAAGGTAATATAGTCACAGGTTATGAGGATTAGGACATGGACATCTGCTATGAGGCATTATTCAGGCTGCCATAAAGGAACCTTAGAAACATAAGCTTCAGTTTGTTGGTACAAGTATGCAAATCCTCGTGAGCAGAGCACAGGTTAGATTTCAGCTCGTGTTTCAAGCTCTAGGCCACATGCTTTTTTGCAGGTCAGAAAAACATAACTGTATACAGTGGGTCTATTATTCATTCTGTAAATGATTTGATAATATCTGCTATCTGCTCCGAAGTATACCTGTAAATATTTGTTAATATATAGACATATATTTATTCTGCTTTTACTTTTTCATTCTTTGTTGGGAAGTAGCTGATAGGAACTCCCTCGCTGGAGAGCTAGTTTTAAAGCTCAGATGCTGATATATTTATCTGAAAATATGTTCTAGAAAGTAACTCATATAACCTTTCATTGATGGTATTTTTTTTGTATGATCCAGATATAAAATTGCTAGAATAATAGAAATGTGGCAATACCCTGATGTCATGTGCTTGAAAATCTACAAAATTGCTTAAAATATATTTTTACATTATTCTAATATCTTAATTGTGGATTTTGATTGCATAAACTAAAACCAGTCAGTAACTTTAATTGTAAAACATTATCTTCTAATCATTCCAATTGAACATTCATTGAATTAACATGGTTTTTACTGTTTTCCATTTATTACAAGCACTAATTTAGGATATGCAAATAAATAGTAATAAAATAAATAATAAAATTATAATATAGGTATATATTTTATGTTTCATTATTTTTATCCTAATGTAACCCTGAATTATGAAGAAAGAAGAATTTAAAGAAATATAAATAAAAGAATGTCCAGATATTAATATGAAAACATGGATGTTTATTACTGCTTTAATAAAAACAAATTGTCTTAAAAATTTGTTTCCTAAAATACATTAATTCATTATTTGATACCTCTAGAATATTATCAGATTAGCTTAAATAATGATGTTTATCCCTTAATTTAAGATTCCAAGAAAATCAGTTTGTCTCCCATAGTAAATGAAATCGCAGCTACTATGATAAAGATGAGTTATTATAGCTGTGATTAAACTTCACGATCCCATAGTAAAAACAACACTAAAACCTCAAGCATTTTATATTATCAGGAAAATTGTCCAAAAAACACTTCATATAATAATTACACTCCAAAAATTAGTCTGTTTAACATTTGATAATTTATTCAAAGTTAACACATTTGTTAATAGTTGGCATTCGAATCCATGCTTGTTGAAAAAAAAATTATGGTCCAAATATACCATCAAAAGTCAGTGACTTATCGCCTTTTTTTTTTTTACATTTTTCCTGTGTACGTCTTTTTAGAGAATCAGGACAATTTTCTTCTGGCTTTCAGGCTATGATTTCAAACTCAAGTAATTATGTTGTGCTTTCCATGATTTCTTCTGGCTTTCTAACTATGATTTCAAACTCAAGTAATTATGTTGTGTTTTCCATGATTCCAAGTATAATTTTAGTTATAAAATGTCTCTTTATTAAATATTTTTGTAGCAAAATAATTACATAGTAAAGAAAAGCAACTCAAACACCAAAAAAGAAACGATGAATTATTGCTTCCAACAACCTAGTACTGATATTTCATTGTGTACATTTTTTGGAGAATGGAACTGCTATAAAAGTGCAGTCTGCATTTTTCGTCACCATATGATGTGTCTGAGAATGACTGTGACTGTGAACATAGACATATTTTTACTTACAGCTGTGGGTTAGCAATAAAAACTTTAAATGCTTGGTTCATGGATGTAGAAAGAGGAAATGCAAGAGATATCTTCTCCAAGGAAGTCTAAAAATAATGAGTAGGTATTTTTTAAAATAGGATCCTAAGTGACAAACTGAATGGCTATATTTAAAATGTCATTCTCATAGTATGTTACTGATGATTATATTATTATATTTATTCATTAAATTGTAAAAGACTGTTTCAGTAAAGAAAACACTGGTGAATGAAAGAAAGCTACAGAAAATAATCTATAATATTACTACTCCCTTTTGGCCCTGGTTTTGCTTACCCTTTTAACGTATTTTTCTACTTTGGCACCCTTCATTTCTTTTTTTTTTTTTCTTTTCCTTTTATGTTTTTGCATTATTAATAGGCAATATGAAGAGTATGAGTCCCAGATACGACCAAGGTCTCAAGTGACTTGTATTTATGTCTCATTGTGACACAAGAGACTTTCTGTGATCTCCCTGCTTTTTATTCTGTTACTATTGTTGTGATAATGTGTGGGTATAGTCAGGCATCTCAATTTAAGATGACACACCATTTGTAGCCATCCACTGGGAAAGCATAATGGGATTTACCCAGAGTGAAGCAGTGAATCAGAGTCTTGAGAATGTATAAGGTGTCTGGAGTCGTAACACAGGTCATCCTTGATGGGAAGTGGTTGAGAAGTAAAGCAAAATCAGTGTTTCACTCAAGGTGTAAAGAGCATGCCTCTTTCTTGAGTTTGCATGCAAACTTGAGTCTATATATTGTAACTGAATCATTAGTCTAATCATTTTTAGTTAGTTGGGATGTGAACAATCCCAACACAAATTATTTATCAACACTGTGTAGGTGAGATGGTATATTGAATGCTTTCTCTTCACTGTCTAGTAATGGCATAAGAATTTCACAGGTCAACTTTAATTCATGTTCATTTAAACAGACATTATTCTTCTGGACTCCTTCACTGTGAAACAATGGTCATGTGTTCAAAAGCAGTTAGTGAAAAAGTCCTATGTTGGATAGCATGTCTGCATATCTATAGGAGCAATCCTTATTTAAAATAGAAGTCTAGCTGAAGATTATCATCTAATTTCAAATGATTTCCCTATGATTTGTTTCCTATCCATAAAATTCTATTCAGGCTAACACAGCCACACTAAAATATCACTAGGCCATGGATTTATAAATTATCTTGTGGAGAAGGTTCAAGGCAGCCTTAATAATTAATAACTAATTGTTGAAGTCTGAGGCTTAGGCTGTCAGATGTAAAATGAGCCCATAGTGACTTATTAAATACTAAAACTATCATGAAAATAAAAAGTAGCACCAATTATGTGTAAAAGTCGGTACTTAAAAAGTTTCATATGACAGTTTTCAAATAAATGGCATATTGTAAATATAAGACAAGCAGCCTTAGAGCTTTATCAATCAATTAAATTTGCAGAACATGAACCAGAAAATGTAAAGGGATTTGATTCCATGCTTGCATTTGATTTAAAATATATTCTCAAATGATCACAATCCACGATACAAATACATTACAATAAAGCAAAGTTATATTTATCTCACTCAGGTTGTATACATTAATCCACGATTATTAGGAAAAAAATGCAACTTGTTTAACTAGGACAGGTTAAGTAGAATTAGCTATCAACTGAGGGATTTCAAATTATTATATTCCAAATCTGGTTTTGGTTCTAAAGGCTTTTCATTTTCTAAAATAATTAACTACTTTTTCCTTATACATACACATACATGTATACTGTATATGTATATGCATCGGTGTGTTTATTTTTTTTTTAAAGTTTTTATTTATTTATTTGAGAGAGAGAATGAGAGAGAGAGAGAGCATGAGAGGGGGGAGGGTCAGAGGGAGAAGCAGACTCCCTGCTGAGCAGGGAGCCCGATGCGGGACTCGATCCCGGGACTCCAGGACCATGATCTGAGCCGAAGGCAGTCGCCCAACCAACTGAGCCACCCAGGCGCCCCGCATCGGTGTGTTTTAAATGCAAACCAGGACTTTGGCATATATAAAAGAAGGAGGTAAGGTTTGAATGATTTCCAGAAGATGTAGAACAGGGATGGGATTGAATTATTTTTAGCTTTCAAACCAAATTAGGAGCCATAAGAGATAAAATAATGATAATAGGGATTTTTTATTAAAATCATGCAACTACTGGGCGCCTGGGTGGCTCAGTCGTTAAGCGTCTGCCTTCGGCTCACGTCATGATCCCAGGGTCCTGGGATCGAGTCCCACATCGGGCTCCCTGTTCGGCGGGAGGCCTGCTTCTCCCTCTCCCACTCCCCCTGCTTGTGTTCCTGCTCTCACTGTCTCTCTCTCTGTCAAATAAATAAATAAAATCTTTAAAAAAAATAAAAATAAAAATAAAATCATGCAACTACTAAAAGGAAAAATATATACTGAAAATAATGTGAATCTCTAAGTTTAGCCTAAATTCAGTTTACCTTGGAATGTCACTGAAACTCAAATATAATATGATTTTCTAGAGTTATTTGCTTTGAACACACACACACACATACACATGCACACTGAATGAATCCTGAATCATGAATTTCCCTTGTACTTCCCAACTTTTGAAGACAAATTAAACCACCAAAATTGAAAAAAACAACAATATATCTGGGAAACAAGTTTACCACTTGCTATACCATATCTAAAATAAAGCCATTTCGGGTGCCTGGGTGGCTCAGTCATTAAGCGTCTGCCTTCAGCTCAGGTCATGATCCCAGGGTCCTGGGATTGAGTCCCACATTGGGCTCCCTGCTCAGCGGGAAGCCTGCTTCTCCCTCTCCCACTCTCCCTGCTTGTGTTCCCTCTCTCGCTGTCTCTCTTTCTGTTAAAAAATAAATAAAAAAATCTTTAAAAAATAATAAAGCCATTTCATTTAAATAATGATATTAGAGGATACAGACTTAAACATTAGAAAATGAAAAAAAAAAAGGTTTTAAAAGTAACACATAAAAAGGGAAAATTAAATCCTTATATTTATCCTGTGAGCTTCTTTAATGTATCATATAGTTTTTTTTTTTTAAGATTTTATTTACTTATTTATTTTAGAGAGATTGCATGTGCATGCACTGGGGTGGGCAGAGAGGGACAATGGGAAAGGGAGAGGGACAAGCAGACTCAGCTCTGTGATTAAACTTCACGATCCCATAGTAAAAACAACACTCATTCCCGACGTGGGGCTCATTCCCACCACTCTGTGATCAGGACCTGAGCCGAGACCAAGAGTCGGACACTCAACCGACTGAGTCACCCAGGCACCCTAATATACCATACAGTTTTAACATTAGTCAATGCATAAAAATTATGTCAATGAGTGAGTTCAATTTCCTCTATCCTTCTCTCACCTCCCCCCAAAATAAATAAGATGGGCACATTCTAAGCCAGATGATCGTAATGAGATTCAGTTTCTTAAAAGGTCATTCAACAATAATCAAGTTATGTAGAAGTATAGATCAAAATGCCATTATCCAGTAAATTACTGTGATACAGTCAAGTAATTTAAATAATGCAGAACAATAACCAGGGACTTAATCCTCTGTATGCTTAAATCCCTGAATCCTTACACTAATTTTAAACTCCCTTTTACCATATGGTTCCAAACACATTAGAATGAGGCAACACTAAGATATGTTTAAAAGTATAAAAGCATTTGTCCCTTTGAAGTTTTCAATAATTAATATTTTATTTTTTTAATAAAGGTAAAAGAAAATAGGCTGATCTTAGATGCAAAGAATATATATTTCCTATATTTTTCCAAGATACTTATTTTGGTCTCAGTAATATAAGAATCTGGGATCCCTTTTGCTACTAGGCAACAGCAACTCAAACAATGTATCTATAAATGCCTTATGATGATCATTTTTTCAATAAATGTCACCTGGGTACTAAGTACAATTGTGTTACTGTCACAATAAGAATTCTTGTTTACTTCAACATCTTTATATGACAACCAAAAAGAAATAAAAAGCACAAAACAAAAAGAAAAAATAATTTAAAAAATAAAAAACAAAGGTTTCCAGTTGATAATATGTATAATGCCTTCAATATATTGTTCTATTAATTTTTCTTGTTCAGATGTTATAAGACAGCCCTTTTGCTATTACTATCTTATATGAAAATCCAATATAATGCATGACAAGAAATAAATAGCACTGACAGAATGAACAAAAGTTTTCAATAATCCTTGAGCAGAATTATGCACCCCCTTCATATACAAGTTAAGGAAATCTGCAATTCCTTGTTTTGAATGCAGTGTGAACATGCCTCTTCACAGAAAGCATACCACAGCATTTCTCACCCCATTAACTCCCCTGACAAAATGCATGGAGATCTTTGGAGGGTTCAAAGTTTTTGAAAGTTTCAGATATGCTGAACTCTAAGATTGGGAGTGTCATATCAATTCCCCTTGAAAAACAAGTATTTTTCAAAAATAATACTTTTTCTTAGGTGTCTACAGAGTCTTTACATAAAAACTTACCAGTGTGTTTAACCAACTCTACTTTTGACTTGGCAATGAAAGATGCATAATCAGAAAATAACTTTGAAAATGAGGTGATTTGCTATCATCAAATGAGACAATTTGGAAACTGACTGTAATTAATTTTTCACTCAACACTGTTTCCTCGTTAGTGGAGGAAAATACTAGAAAGGCTAAACAGAAAGATACACATTTGATATCAGATATAGGTACCTACTTCTTTTAATCAGCAATAGGCAATGTAAAATATAAATCACTTTTGCAAAATTAAAAATATCGGTCATGTCAGATAGAAGAAGAATCAATGCTGCATGAGGACATTAACATTCCTTTCAGTTCATTGATATGGACAGGGTTGCAGTTTTATTTATTAACAACCCCTCCTTCCTTTTTTTTTTTTTTTTTATCTTAATGATTTAATGTATCTATTTTTAAAATGTCTAAAAAACTGCCTGGTAGTGAAAGAATAAAATTATAATACTAACTCACTGAAGTTAGAATGAACTAAATACCCTTTTCAACTTTCCTCTTTAATTACAGAAAATGGTTAGAGATATTTCACAATTATCATGTCTATGACATCACTAAAAAATTAAAATAACCTCTTTTTTAAATAATAACCTCTTTCAAAGCTCATTAAAATCAGCTAATAATCACTTTACAAGCATACTCTGTATTATTTTTTAGCTCTTCAAAGCCAAGTGACCTTCCAAGTGAGTGGCCACACAATATATAGCAGGTTCTTGCCATACATCAGGTATTAGATTTATATTTGATATTTCTACATGAATAAGCATGTAAAAGCTAAAAATGACCATGACCAAAACAGAAACGTGGATCTACTTTTCTTCTAAAGTCTGCCTGTTCAAAGTCTTCTCTTGACAAAGAACACCAGTTGCTAAAAACAAAAATATAGAGATTATAATTATTCATCGTTCCTTATCCTTTGCATCAACTTTTTGCATATTTTTCCAACTGTAATTTAAAATCCTATTTTTCCCTCTCTCCTTTTATTTCTTCTTTCTTAGTACTACTATAATCTTTCACTTGAAATACTGCAATAATTTCTTAACTTGGCATCCTCCCTCCATTCTTGCTCCATATCTCCTAGCCAATCAAATGGTTCTTTAAAACGTAGATTACATGATATAATTTCTCTGTCTCAAATCCACCAATGATTTCCATTTATTTTAAGTAAAATTCAATCCTGCCCTGGCTAACAAAGCCTAGTTTATCACCTGTTTGGATGGCCTGCTTAGCACTGTGGGCCTATATATGATCATTTTGAAAGAAAGTACAGTTTTTGGTATTGCTATTGCAGTTTTAATCAAACCATGAACATCTAGTATTTAAAATTCTTGCATTACCCCAAATAAAAAAGATATTTAACATTTTGAATATGAGATGTAATTATAGATGTAAAATATGAAATGAAGTTAAAAGTAGAAAATGACACTTTTTGTAAATTCTTAAATGCATATTCACTGTAAGAAAAATGCAGTGGTCAACACGTAATTTATTCCCTGAATTCTTCTGCTCTCTCAATAAAACTTGCAGTCCACGGTGGTTATAGGGAAGGGAAATCTGAATTTGCCTTCATTTTAGTCATTAGAAATTAAGAAGCCACATTAAGTTTTTAGCTCAGTTTGCATTTTAAGATGAAATAGGATTTATTTATTAAAAGAATAGTACTTTTTATGTATTATAGTAAAATATTACTTAAGTATGCTTGATATAAGATTATCCTGTTTATTTTAAAATTGTCTTTGAAATTCTATCAATATATGAGAACCCTACAACAAAAAGAGAAGAAAGAGTCTGTGAGAAGATTCTAAGTGGGGAAAGATGCTTGACATATTCAAAGAGGCTTACAGTAGTCAAGTGAAGGAATGGAGGTATAAAAAAAAGGGGGGGGGCTTTGAGAGGTAAACAAGGGTGTTAGATATGGAGAACTGTGTAGATTTTATTTAAAATATAATGGTATATCTGATAAGGGGTTAATATCCAAAATACAGAATTTATACAAATCAACACCAAAGAAACCCAAACAATCCATTTTAAAAATGAGCTTAGGGGGCGCCTGGGTGGCTCAGTTGGTTAAGCGACTGCCTTCAGCTCAGGTCATGATCCTGGAGTCCCGGGATCGAGTCCCACATCGGGCTCCCTGCTCAGCAGGGAGTCTGCTTCTCCCTCTGACCCTCCTCCCTCTCATGCTCTCTGTCTCTCATTGTCTCTCTAATATTTATTCTTAAATTAAATAGCACAGATCTGAACATGGTACATTTATCTGATAAAATTATCTACATTTTTAGTACATCTATGACCTGCTCCTTCTATTTCGAAAAGTTTTTGAGTGGAAAGAACATTTCTGTCTAAGACTTTGAAATTTATGAAGGTTAAGTCTGCTTTCAGTTATATTCATGATAAAAATGAATTAGCTCAAGCAAATTTCAATTCTGACATAATTTATGCAAAATCCTGACATATTTTCTCCATCTTAAGATATATGTCACCCAAGAGTACAGGATCTCTGTGTGGTTGACTTTCGTTGGAGCTTTAAGGTAAAAAAGACAAGTGTAATCATAGCAAAGTAGATCAAGAAGGTGCACAATACTGTTGAGTGAGCCTGGGAGTTCAACCCAGTTGATCTGAACCAAATTATTTATGGCTTTTATCCTTCTTTTCTTTCTTTTTCTTTCTTTCTTTCTTTCTTTCTTTCTTTCTTTCTTTCTTTCTTTCTTTCTTTCTTTCTTTCTTTCTTTCTTTTCTTTCTTTCTCTTTTCTTTCTTTCTTTCTTTTTTCTTTCTTTCTGCCCTTCCCTCCCTTCCTTCCTTCCTTCCTTTCTGTCTTTCCTTTAGTGCTGTGAAATGATTCTTTCTAAGGTAAAAGTAAACCATGGTTAATTTATCTCCTGAAAATTCCAAGTTTTTCCCCTGACATGAAAGCTATTAGAGACCTCAGAATCAGTCCTAGATTCTGAAACTTTTGGCATGAGTAGAATTCATACAAAGCCAAGGCATTTTCCTTTGCCAAACAAGTGCCCCTATACTTGCCAGGAGATATATTCCAAATGTCCCATGTCTGCATTTGTTTCCTAAGGCCACATCAAAAAAATACCACAATCTGGTGGCTGAAAACAACAAATTTATTGCCTCACAGTTCTAGAGGTTAGAAGTCTGAAACCAAAGACATTAGGACCATGCTCTCTTTGAAATCTTTAGGAGAGAATCGTTTGCTGCCTCTTTTTAGCTTCTGGTGGTTTGCTGGCAGCTCCTGGAAGTAGCTAGTTTGCAAATGCATCACTCCGATTTCTGCCTCAACTGTCACAGGGCTGCCTTTACCTAGCGTATCTTTATCTTTTTTTTGTCTTATAAAGAGACCAATCGTGTTGGATTAGGATCCACCCTAATGACTTGATCTTAACTTGATTACTTTTACAAAACCCTATTCTCAAAAGGCTACATTCATAGGTACTGGGGAATATTCAACACATTCTTTTTGCAGACGCAATCCAACCCATAACGATACCTTACTAAGTATGACCCATTCTCCCTCTAGAAGAGGAATAAATAACCCTTTGAATGTATCACAGATTTTAGCTGACAGGCCAACTATTGGGGATTTAATTATTACAGAAATGCTGCTACATAATTAGTAGGTCTGAGGTTTAAAGGAAGGTAACATCACAAAATTGATACTATCCTTTTCAAATTTAATATATAATGTATCTTTTTAGATATTTTAATGTTGCATGTTAGTTTACAATTATATTTCAATAACACTCACTTTATACATTTAAATTAAAATTATATTTAATGTGAGGCTCCAAAGTGCTTCCATTCAATTGCTCCTTTTAATCTATTTCCATTATTGTTAAGCATGCTCCTCAAATTAAAAAAGAAAAAAAAACTAAATGGCAGAAAACATCATTTTTTTTAATCTATTAAAACCTGCTCCCTTCCACGCACCTTGAGTAAGTATATCGATTTAATAGCACTATAAAAATGTTGGTGTGACTGTAATGATATCATTAACTTTATTGCTATAATCATGGTATGAGGCTAAACTGTACCCTCAGCAACAAAATTAGTACCCCAACTGTTTTACATGTCTCTCTAAGAATTTTCACAGTATAACAAGTATTCTTTTGTAATTTAAATATTAATTATCTACCATTCATATTTTAGTGTTTGTCTTAAAAAGACATTTCATCATAACAGGTCATAAAACAAATTTTCTTTTTTTTTAAGATTATTTATTTATTTGTCAGAGAGACAGAACAAGCAGGGGGAGCTACAGAGGGAGAGAGAGAAGCAATCTCCCTACTGAGCAGGGAGTGATGCCCCCATGCGAGGCTCAATCCCAGGAACCTGGGATCATGACCTGAGCTGAAGGCAGATGCTTAACCAACTGAGCCACCCAGGAGCCCCAAAACAAATTTTCTTATTTACCCATCCTTTATTCATTTGGTTTATCTGAAGTATATAACAAAATTTATATTATAAAATTTTAAATGAATCATCAGCCATATAACACTTTATACTTATTTTAATGCCAAAATTCAGATTGCAGTTATTATGTACCTTATACAATCTTATACAAGCATTGAAAAATTACTATATTCCAACATTAAAATGTTGTCTCCCTATGCTTTCTTTAATCAAATAACAAATAAAAAGCTCAATCATACATCATCCAAACAATTATTGTGTGAGTGAGGAGTAGCTGAAAGGAAGAATAAAGGCTAAGGATTTCTCAGTTGAGTTCGTTCATACTTTTCAAATGAGTGAATGAGATGCATGTGACTGTGATAATCATATAAGTTGGAAATTACTTTGCTGTAAAACTGCAGCATGTGGAGAAGAAAATCATATTCCTGTGGAGTACATTAGAAAATTAGATAAAGCAAGTACAGGGAACAGGCAAAAGTAGAACCTAAAGGCAACTATAAATATCAACTTTAAAATACCAAAATTTTAGAAATGACATTGGAAAACCTACAGAATTTTTTTTCTGTTTCTTTTGAATTAAATATGTGGTGTATTATTTTATTTAACTTGGAGTCTCATTAATTCAGATTTTTAAAGGGTAACTCAGGGACGCCTGGATTGCTCAGTCAGTTGAGCGTCTGCCTTTGGCTCAAGTCATGAGCCCAGGGTCCTGGGATCAAGTCCCATGTGGGGCTCCCTGCTCAGTGGGGGAATCTGCTTCTCCCTCTGCCTGTTGCTCCCCCTGCTTGTGCACTCTCTCTCTTTCTGACAAATTAAATAAAATCTTTAAAAAATAAAAAAACTAGGGGAGGAGCAAGATGGCGGAGGAGTAGGAGACCTAAATTTCGTCTGGTCCCAGGAATTCAGCTAGATAGTTACCAAACTATTCAGAACACATACGAACTCAACAGGAGATCAAAGAAAAGAATAGCAGCAACTCTCTGAACAGAAAAGGGACCACTTTCTGTAAGGTAGGACATGCAGAGAAGTGAATCCAAGGTGACATTTAGGAAGATAAACCATGGGGGGAGGGAGCCTGCCTCAGGTAGCTCCCAGTAAGTGAGAGAGCAGCAGAGAACAAAATTGGAACTTGTAGAAGTCTGCTCCACTAAGGGACTTCACTCCAGTGGCTAAGCGGGGGGATGGAACCCTCACTGGGACAGTGTGGTCTCAGGACCCTAGGAGTCATAGAAATACCGGGGGTGCCTGAGTGTGGCAAAGCTCCCAGGTATCAGAGCAGGGAAGCCAGCTGCAAAGACGGAGCCGAGGACTGGGCTCTCAGCTCAGGGTTACCATAAATTGCGATCCATGGCACAGTGGGGCCACTGGTCTTCCAGCAGGGACCCAACAAGTGGAAGATCCAGGGAGACTCCCCTTCCTCCCTGGGGAAGAGTGGCACAGGAGCACACTGCAGGAATCTGCTGGGCTTGGAGACTCCAAACAGGGTCATGTGCCAGAGACAGAAATGCTCAGTCACAGGTCAGGTGGGCACGGGAGTGAGGCCAGAGACCGGGAAGACAGGAGTGACTGACTGCTTTTCTCTGAAGGCTCACTGAGGCATGGGGCCCCGAGTTCTCGGCTACTCTGGGGCAGAGATTGGGAGGCTGACATTTTCATTCTCGTACTCCAAATCTGTACAGAAAGCTTTCAGGGAACAAAAGCTACCGAGAGCAAACCCGAGCAGATTATTTAGCCTGGCCCTGGGCAAGGGCAGGGCAATCCCACCTTGGGCAAAGACATTTGAGAATAACTGCAACAGGTCCCTCCCCCAGAAGATCAGCAGGAACATCCAGCCAAGACCAAGTTTACTGATCAATGAGAACTGCAAAAACCCCAGTGCTAGGGGAATACAGCACATAGAATTTGTGGCTTTTTTCCCATGATGCTTTAGTCTTTCGAAGTTAATTTTTTAAATTTTCTTTATTTTTTTCTATTTCTATTTTTTTAGTTGAATTTTTCTTCTATCCTTTTTCAACCAACATCAATTCCTTTTTAAAAATCGTTTTTAATTTTTTATCTTTACAGTCATATTCCATCTCTTCATTGTATTTACCTTTATTTTTGTATATATATAAGTTTTTCTTTATTTAAAATTTTGGGAGGCAATTTCTTCTAACAGACCAAAATACAGCCAAAGTCTAGTCTGTGCCTCTGTTATATTCACCAGCCTGATCATATTATTCTTTTTTTCCCCCTTTCTTTTCACCCCAGTTTTGGGTCTCTTCTGATTTGTTTAGTGTATACTTTTCTAGGGTCACTGTTACGTTTTTAGCATTTTTTTTTTTTTAGCATTTTGTTCTCTCATTCATCTATTTTCCTCTGAACAAAATGACAAAATGGAAAAACTTACCTCAAAAAAAAAGAACAAGAGGCAGTACCGACTGCCAGGTACCTAATCAATACGGACATTAGTAAGAAGTCGGAACTAGAGTTCAGAATGACGACAATAAAGATACTACCTGGTGAGCAAAAGAAGTCAAACAGAGAAAGACATGTATCATATGACCTCACTGATATGAGGAATTCTTAATCACAGGAAACAAACTGAGGGTTGCTGGAGTGGGGGGTGGGGTGGGAGGGATGGGGTGACTGGGTGATAGACACTGGGGAGGAAATGTGCTCTGGTAAGGGCTGTGAATTGTGCAAGACTGTTGAATCTCAGATCTGTACCTCTGAAACAAATAATGCAATATATGTTAAGAAAAAAAAAAAAGAAGAAGCTAGCAGGAGGGGAAGAATGAAGGGGGGAAATTGGAGGGGTAGACGAACCATGAGAGATGATGGACTCTGAAAAACAAACTGAGGGTTGTAGAGGGGAGGGGGGTGGGAGGATGGGTTAGCCTGGTGATGGGTATTAAAGAGGGCACGTTCTGCATGGAGCACTGGGTGTTATGCACAAACAATGAATCATGGAACACTACATCTAAAATTAATGATGTAATGTATGGGGATTAAAATAACAATAAAAAATTAAAAAATAAAAAAGAATTTAAAAAAAGATACTAGCTGGGCTTGAAAAAAGCATAGAAGATACTAGAGAATCACTTTCTGGAGAAATAAAAGAACTAAAATCTAACCAAGTCAAAATCAAAAAGGCTATTCCAAAATGGAGACTCTAACTGCTAGGATTAAGAGGCAGAAGAGAAAATTAGTGATATAGAAGACCAAATGACGGAAAATAAAGAAGCTGAAAAAAAGAGAGATAGACAACTACCAGATCACGAGTGGAGAATTCAAGAGGTAAGTGATACCGTAAGATGAAACAATATTAAAATAATTGGGATCCCAGAAGAAGAAGAAAGAGAGAGAGGGGCAGAAGGTATATTGGAGCAAATTATAGCAGAGAACTTCCCTAGTTTGGGGAAGGAAACAG
The DNA here is from genome assembly GCF_004348235.1 of Phoca vitulina. Taxonomy (NCBI): domain Eukaryota; kingdom Metazoa; phylum Chordata; class Mammalia; order Carnivora; family Phocidae; genus Phoca; species Phoca vitulina. The sequence continues at coordinate 17,620,994 of NW_022589720.1, forward strand.
GCATCAAAAGCCAGGAGGCACAGAGAATCCCCCTCAAAATCAATAAAAAGAGGTCAACACCCCGACATATAATAATAAAACTTACAAGTCTCAGAGACAAAGAGAAAATCCGGAAAGCAGCTCAGGACAAGAGGTCTGTAACCTACAATGGTAGAAACATTAGATTGGCAGCAGACCTATCCACAGAGACCTGGCAGGCCAGAAAGGACTGGCATGATATATTCAGAGCACTAAATGAGAAAAATATGTAGACAAGACTACTACATCCAGCTAGGCTATCATTGAAAATAGAAGGAGAGATAAAGAGCTTCCAGGACAAACAAAAACTAAAAGAGTTTGCGAACACCAAACCAGCGCTACAAGAAATATTGAAAGGGGGGGCGCCTGGGTGGCTCAGTTGGTTAGGTGACTGCCTTCGGCTCAGGTCATGATCCTGGAGTCCCTGAATCGAGTCACACATTGGGCTCCCTGCTCGGCAGGGAGCCTGCTTTTCCCTCTGACCCTCCCCCCTCTCATGTGCTCTCTTTCTCTCATTCTCCCTGTCTCAAATAAATAAATAAAATCTTAAAAAAAAAAAAAAAAGAAAGAAATATTGAAAGGGGTCCTCTAAGCAAAGAGAGAGTCTAAAAGTAACATAGACCAGAAAGGAATACAGACAATATACAGTAACAGTCACCTTGCAGGCAATACAATGGCACTAAGTTCATATCTTTCAATAGTTACCCTGAATGTAAATGGGCTAAATGCCCCAATGACACAGGGTATCAGCCTGGGTAAAAAAACAAGACCCATTGATTTGCTGTCTGCAAGAGACTCATTTTAGACCCAAAGACCTCCAGATTGAAAGTGAGGGGGTGGGAAACATTTTACCATGCTAATGGACATCAAAAGAAAGCTGGAGTAGCAATCCTTATATCAGACAAATTAGATTTTAAACCAAAGACTATAATAAGAGATGAGGAAGGACACTACATCCTACTTAAAGGGTCTATCCAACAAGATGATTTAACAATTTTAAATCTATGCCCCTAACATGGGAGCAGCCACTTAATAACAAAATCAAAGAAACACATCGACAACAATACAATAAGAGTAGGGGACTTTAACGCCCCCCTAACTGAAATGGACAGATCATCTAAGCAAAAGATCAACAAGGAAATAAAGGCTTTAAATGACACACTGGACCAGATGGACTTCACAGAAATATTCAGAACATCCCATCCCAAAGCAACAGAATACACATTCTTCTCTAGTGTACATGGAACATTCTCCAGAACAGATCACATTCTGGGGTCACAAATCAGGTCTCAACCGGTACCAAAAGATTGGAATCATTCCCTGCATATTTTCAGACCACAATGCTTTGACTACAACTCAATTACAAGAGGAAAGTTGGAAATAACTCAAATACATGGAGGCTAAAGAGCATCCTACTAATGAATGAATGGGTCAACGAAGAAATTAAAGAATAATTTAAAAAAATTCATGGAAACAAATGAAAATGAAAACACAACTGTTCAAAATCTTTGGGATGCAGCAAAGGTGGTCCTAAGAGGAAAGTATATAGCAATACAAGTCTTTCTCAAGAAACAAGAAAGGTCTCAAATACACAACCTAACCCCACACATAAAGGAGCTGGAGAAAGAACAGCAAATAAAGCCTAAACCCAGCAGGAGAAGAGAAATAATAAAAATCAAGCAGAAATCAATGAAATAGAGGGGCGCCTGGGTGGCTCAGTCGTTAAGCGTCTGCCTTCGGCTCAGGTCATGATCCCAGGGTCCTGGGATCGAGCCCCGCGTTGGGCTCCCTGCTCCGCGGGAAGCCTGCTTCTCCCTCTCCCACTCCCCCTGCTTGTGTTCCCTCTCTTGCTGTATCTCTCTCTGTCAAATAAATAAATAAAATCTTTAAAAAAAAAAAAAAAAAAAAAAGAAATCAATGAAATAGAAACCAAAAGAACAATAGAACAGATCAATGAAACTAGGAGCTGGTTCTTTGAAAGAATTAATAAGATTGATAAGCCCCTGACCAGACTTACCAAAAGAGACAAGAAAGGACCCAAATAAATAAAATTATGAATCAAAGAGGAGAGATCACAACCAACACCAAAGAAATACAAACAATTCTAAGAACATATGAGCAACTATATGCCAGCAAAATAGATAATCTGGAAGAAATGGATGCATTCCGAGAGACATATAAACTACCAAAACTGAACAAGGAAGAAATAGAAAACCTGAACAGACCCATAACCTCTAAGGAAATTGAAGCAGTAATCAAAAATCTCCCAACAAACAAGAGCACAGGGCCAGAGGGCTTCCCAGGGGATTTCTCCAAACATTTAAAGAAGAATTAATACATATTCATCTGAAACTGTTCTAAAAGATAGAAATGGAAGGAAAACTTCTAAACTCATTTTATGAAGACAGCATTACCTTGGTCCCAAAACCAGACAAAGACCCCATCAAAAAGGAGAACTACAGACCAATATCCCTGATGAACATGGATGCAAAAATTCTCAAAAATACTAGCCAATAGGATCCAACAGTACATCAAAAGGATTATTCACCACGACCAAGTGGGATTTATTCCTGGGCTGCCAGGTTGGTTCAACATCTGCAAATCAATGTGATACAATACATTAAGAAAAGAAAAAACAAGAACCATATGATCCTCTCAATAGATGCAGAAAAAGCATTTGACAAAGTACAGCATCCTTTCTTGATCAAAAATCTTCACAGTGTAGGGATAGAGGGTACATACCTCAATCGCATTAAAGCGATCTATAAAAAGCCCACAGTGAATATCATTCTCAATGGGGAAAAACAGAGCTTTTCCTGTAATGTGAGGAACACTGCAGGGATACCCATGATCACCACCACTGTTTAACATAGTAGTAGAAGTCCTAGCCTCAGCAATCAGACAACAAAAAGAAATAAAATGCATCTGAATTGGCAAAGAAGAAGTGAAACTCTCACTTTTTGCAGATGTTATGATACTTTAGGTGGAAAACCCAAAAGACTCCACCCCAAAACTGCTAGAACTCATATAATAATTCAGTAAAGTGGCAGGATATAAAATCAATGCACAGAAATCAGTTGCATTTCTATACACCAACAACAAGACAGAATAAAGAGAAATTAAGGAGTCGATCCCATTTACAATTGCACCCAAAATCATAAGATACCTAGGAATAAATCTAACCAAAGGGGCAAAGAATCTGTACTCAGAAAAGTATAGAATACTCATGAAAGAAATTGAGGAAGACACAAAGAAATGGAAAAACATTCCATGCTCATGGATTTGGAAGAACAAATATTGTGAAAATGTCTATGCTACCTAGAGCAATCTACACATTTAATGCAATCCCCATCAAAATACCATCAAGTTTTTTTCAAAGAAAGGAAACAAATAATCTTAAAATTTGTATGGAACCAGAAAAGACCCCGAATACCCAGAGGAATGCTGAAAAAGAAAAGCAAAGCTGGTGACATTACAGTCCCGGACTTCAAGCTCTATTAGAAAACTGTAATCATCAAGACAGTATGGTATTGGCACAAAAACAAATACATAGATCAATGGAATAGAATAGAGAGCCCAGAAATGGACCCTCAACTCTATGGACAACTAATCTTTGACAAAGCAGGAAAGAATTTCCAATGGAAAAGACAGCCTCTTCAACAAATGGTGTTGGGAAAATTGGACAGCCACATCCAGAAGAATGAAACTGGACCATTCTCTTACACCACACGCAAAAATAGATTCAAAAAATGGATGAAAGACCTAAATGTGAGACAGGAATCCATCAAAATCCTTGAGAAGAACACATGCAGCAACCTCTTCGACCTCAGCCGCAGCAACTTCTTCCTAGAAATATTGCCAAAGGCAAGGGAAGCAAGGGCAAAAATGAATTATTGGGACTTCATCAAGATAGAAAGCTTTTGCACAGCAAAGGAAACAGTCAACAGAACCAAAAGACAACCGACAGAATGGGAGAAGATATTTGCAAATGACATATCAGATAAAGGGCTAGTATCCAAAATCTATAAAGAACTTATCAAACTCAACACCCAAAGAACAAGTAATCCAATCAAGAAATAGGCAGAAGAGGGCGCCTGGGTGGCTCAGTTGGTTAAGCGACTGCCTTCGGCTCAGGTCATGATCCTGGAGTCCCTGGATCGAGTCCCGCATCGGGCTCCCTGCTTGGCAGGGAGTCTGCTTCTCCCTCTGACCCTCCCCCCTCTCATGTGCTTGCTCTCTCTCATTCTCTCTCTCTCAAATAAATAAATAAAAAAAAAAAATCTTTAAAAAAAAAAAGAAAGAAAGAAATAGGCAGAAGACATGAACAGACATTTTTCCAAAGAAGACATCCAAATGGCCAACAGACACATGAAAAAGTGCTCAACATTCACTCGGCATCAGGGTAATCCAAATCAAAACCTCAATGAACTACCACCTCACACCAGTCAGAATGGCCAAAACTAACAAGTCAGGAAATGACAGATGTTGGTGAGGATGTGGAGAAAGGGGAACTTTCCTACACTGTTGGTGGGAATGCAAGCTGGTGCAGCCACTCTGGAAAACAGTATGGAGGTTCCTCAAAAAGTTGAAAATAGTGCTACCGTATGACCCAGCAATTGCACTACTGGGTATTTACCCCGAAGATACAAATGCAGTGATCTGAAGGGGCACATGCACCCCAATGTTTATAGCAGCAATGTCCACAATAGCCAAACTATGGGAAGAGCCTAGATGTCCATCACAGATGAATGGATAAAGAAGAAGTGGAATATTATGCAGCCATCAAAAATGAGATCTTGCCATTTGCAAAGTCGTGGATAGAACTGGAGGGTATTATGCCAAGCGAAATAAGTCAATGAGAGAAAGACAAGTATCATATGATCTCATTCATATGAGATATTTGAGAAACAAGACAGAGGACCATAGGGGAAGGGAGGGAAAAATGAAACAAGACGAAACCAGAGAGGGAGACAAACATAAGAGACTCTTAATCTCAGGAAACAAACTGAGGGTTGCTGGAGGGGAGGGGTGGGGAGGGATGGGATAGCTGGATGATGGACATTGGGGAGGGTATGTACTATGTTGAGCACTGTGAATTGTGTAAGACTGATGAATCACAGACCTGTACCCCTGAAACAAATAATACATTATATGTTAATAAAAAAAATTAAAACTAAAAATAAAAAAACTAAATTTAACTCAAACATTACTCATATTTTAAGAAATGTAAATTAAAACAAAGATGGCATTTTAACTTTTCACTTCTAGGAGACATATTTAAGAAATTTCATAATATCCAGTAATACTGAGGGTATAAGAAACGAGGATGTCCATAATCTTTTGTTGATAATTTAAATTGATTGATATAATTTTTAGAAAGCAGTTGACAATATCTAGCAATACTTCAATATGCTTTATTTTGATCCAGTGATCATAAGAAGTGAGTACAGGATAATGATTTTGCTATTGCTAGAAAAAGAAAAGTGTGTTTAAGTGAGGACAACCAGTTAAAATATGGGTCATCCATAGGTTAAAAAACAAAACAAAATAGAACCAAAACAAAACAATGAAAGAATGATCTCTAAGGGCTAAAATCTATCTATCTATCTATCTATCTATCTATCTATCTATCTATCATCTATCTATCTATAACTACATCTATATATATATGTCTATATCTATCTATCTATCTATATATCTAAGGGCTAAAATATCTGTATCTATATCTATATATCTATATATATGTATATATCTAAGGGCTAAAATATCTGTATCTATATCTATATTTATGTATCTAAGGGCTAAAATATACATATATATACATATATATATATATATATATATATATATATATATATATACATATTCTGAGACATATTAGTGAACACAGTAAGGGCAGAACAGTGTGTGTATTATGTATGTATTATGATTGCCTTTGTGAAAATAATTTTTTTAGTTCAATCTAAATGACACATATAAACCTTTGGGAATGTATAAAGTGGAGGATAATAGGAAATTTCATATTTTGCTTTATTTATTTTGCCTCTATTTATAGCTTATTATTTATTCATTTATTTCAACTGCAGTTAACTAGGAGATTATCTTGATGGCTTTTTTAGTTTTTACCATTATATTTTTCTATTTTTACACAAATTTATGAAACATTATATAAAAATATCAATAGTACAAGAAAGAGTGAGGAAAGCATATTCAATAAATACTACTAAAATTTTTTAATATTTGGGAAAAATCAACTCAAAACCTTACCTCATTGTAAAAATGACCTCATACTACATACACATCTATTCATTCCAGACAAAGTGTCATTGAAAAGAAACTGAAATATATCATAAAGAATATTTATCAAACACTTAAAAAATGATAGCTTATGACTCTAACAGAAATGACAAAAATAACCCCAACAACTAAGCATTCTGGAACAACAAAAAATCTGTTAAGGATATTATAGGAAAGTCCTTCATGAAAAAGTCTGACATATAAAACAAAAAACATTAAAAACATGTAGTTGAGTGAAGTACAAAAATCACAAACCAGTCATCAGAAACAGAGAGGGAATCAAAGCCAGAGACATGAGAGGGGAAAGGAGAAGAGTTAAAATCAGAAATAGGTACACAGCATAAGAGCCAATGTTGAATGCTTGCAGAACTCTGGGATATAAGGTCATGCCCATCACCCGGAAGGTTGTTGAAAGTGGGCTTTCTGCACAAGCCTGAGTTAAGAAGACAGAGATTTTCAGTGTTTTAAACTGCAGCTAGAAAAATAACCCCTGAGCCAAAGGTGGGAAAATAGTCACTGAAGAAAAAATCAGGTGCTACCTGCCCCTGTGAAAAATGGAGTCTCAGGAGACATTAACATAAAAAATTGAACTAGAACCAGGATCATCCATTGGATTCTAGAAGAATTAAAAACAAAATCTGCCCACAGGAACGTTTATAAACACAGGGCACCTGCAAAACCGCTAGAGAAGACACAGCACATTCTTCAGACAAACTATGAAGTACAAGAAAAAAATGAAAAAAATTACTATGAGGCGAGTGTCCACCAAAGCAGAAAAGAACAAACTCACTCTGTATAATTACTGTTAATTTAATTAATTGGGGAATTAGTAAGAAAGATTGAAAAGACTGAAAATCATGACCAGAATCTATGGTGGGAAATTTGTTTCAGTAGAAATGCCAAGAGAATGATACATGATTAAGTGAAGAAACAAAATAAGAAGAAAACAGCTATGATTCTAGTAAATGAACCAGGCGGACCACAAACATAGAATTTACGAAAAGAAAAGTACAGTTAGGAATAAATCAAGAAAATTGTTTAAACTGAAAGTAGAGAAACATGAGACAAAATAATGAAGAGTATCTGTTTCACAAATCTAATTAGCAAAATACATTAAACAATGTCAGCAGCATGCAACTGTCACAGATCCCTCCATAATTACTTGTATGTGTATGTAAATGGCACAATGCCTCTGAATAGGATTTTGACAATATTCACACAGAGCCCGAAATACTCATGATCAATTTAATTCCTTTTTGAGCAACTATTCAATGAAAATGATACTAAATGTAAAATGTTCCAAAAATACAAATGTATTCATAGTAGTACTATAGATACAAAAATGTTTTACAATATGAGGTTAAGTTATATAAGCAAAATATATATATATATACCCAGTAGAGTATTGGCTGGATTCTAAATAATAATGTTTACAGAAAATACATAATAATATCTAGTACCAGCAAAGTGCCTGGTGTGTAATTATTCAAAAATATTTGTTGAATAAATGGGTGAAAGAGTGGTTAAATCAAAGTGAAAACATACATATATATATATGTACATATATGCACTATGCCTATATATATGTGTACAACATATATACATATTCTATCTATGTATATATAATGTTGGATGAGAAATACAGGAAAGCTACCTTACCCCCATCTAAACTACAAATAAAGTTTTGAGAATATTTGCATAAAGTTCTTAAAAGTAAAGCTATTGAATTGCAAATCATCTAATTGGATTATTTATTAATATGTTAATAAATTAACTTACTAGATACATTTAATGTTACCCCTTCTACTATTTAATTTTAATAATTTCAAAGTAGGTATAATTTTATGGTAATAATAAAAATGGCAGATAATTTTTTTAAAGATTCTATTTATTTTAGAGAGAGAGCAGAGGGGGAGGGAGAGAGAGGGGGAAAGGGAAAGAATCTTAAGAAGACTCCACACTGAGCATGAGATCATGACCTGAGCCAAAACCAAGATTCAGATGCTTAACCTACTGAGCCACCCAGGTGCCCCAAGGCAGATAATTTTTTTAAAACCAATTCAGAATACATACCCTTTAGGAAAAAAAAAAAATACACTCACTAATTCCCCCTAAATGTTCCTATTTTAATCTTTAACTTTCTTCCATGTGTGTCTTAGTCAACTGGGGCTGCTATTACAAAATGACATAGACTGGGTGGCTGAAACAAGAGACATTTATTTCTCACAGTTCTGGATGCTAAAGTCCAACTGAAAGGCTGGGCTCCTGGTGAAGGCCCTCTTTCTAGCTTGGAGATAGCTACCTTCTTGCTGTGCCCTCAGATGGCCTTTCCTTGGAATGAGTGAGCCCTCATTCTCTTCCTCTTGTTATAAAGGCACTAATCTCATCCTGAAGGAACCAACCTCATAGTCTGATTTAAACCTAACACGTCCCAGAGGTTCCACCTGCAATACCATTATATCAGGAGCTATGGATTCCACATAGGAATTTTTGGGAGGATGCAAACATTCAGTCCATGGCAATGATTATGCAACAAAATTCTATTACATTAAAATTCAAATATTTTCCTAAGTATTTAAATGTATTTTTCATTTCATTTTGGAAGGCTTTTATCCTCCTTCACTTTTTATACCAGTTGCCATTAATTTAAACTTCTTTCCCTTCATGTTAGTGAAATTTATTCTATTTCTGCTCTTGTGACAAGACTCTTTTTACAAGACACAGTTCTCTATGTTTGTCTTCCAATTATATTTCCAGCCTTGACCAAAACCCTGGTTCAAATATCCAAATAGTTATTTTATGTTTCCAATTTAGATGTCTCACAGATATTCCAAATAATCATGTCACAGCAGAACTCCAGACTTATTTCTCCCATAATTATTTCCAATACCATTATCACATCTCAGTAAATGGCATGATCATGTACTCGGTGCGTCATGTGAAAAGTCTATAAGTCATTCTTCATTCCTGATTTCCCTGAATTTCCTACATCCATTTCATCACCTTTATATATATATATATATCTCCTACAAGTATATATATTCATAGTATATATACTACAAATGCATCCATTGCTGACCATGAACCTTTACTATCAACATAATCCCAAACACAATTACTTATGCCTAAATTGTAATAGTCTATTAACTCTCTCTGCATCCACATATGGACACTGGAATTTCTGCTTTTCATGATGCAGACTAGATTAATTCATTCTCTTACTAAAACCCACCAGCAACTTCTAACTGCCATCATCATAAAATTCAGATTCCTTACTGTAGCCCACAGGACTTCACACAATTTGCCTTCTTGCCACAATTTAGATCACAGTTTTTATTCTTATTTTGACTAAATTAACTCTATTCAACTGGCCATCTTATTTTTCCTCCAATCAGCCAAAGCTTTCTCTTGCTTTAGGACCTGGAAGCTTTTCCATCTACATACCTTGGCCAGAGGTCGATAACCCCTCTCCCCAAGCCCTATGCTTTAGAAAACCCCAGATCACAAACAACTGAAACACAGTGTTTCCTTTTTTTTTTTTTTTCTTTTGAATATGTGAGGGTTTTTTTGTTTGTTTTTGTTTTTTAGTTCTTAAAAATTCAGTAAGGCAATGAGCACATGGGGATCATGGGAAGATGGTCACCCCAAACCTGAACTGAGATGAGCAGAGCAAAGGATGTAAGTCTGAGATAGCAAAAAATTGATATGTGTAACTGTGTGTGTGTTTGTGTAAGTGTATGAGCCTGTTGGACAAGATATGACGGAGCTTGTGGCAATGTGTATGGGTGTGGGAGAGAAGGTGAGTGATAGACGCTGTGTGTGTGTGTGTGTGTGGATGTGGATGTACAGGGATATGAGTGAATGTGAGTGAGATTGTGAGTGTGAGAGTTTTGTGATTGTGTGTAGGTGAGTTTGGGAGCAAATGAGAGTATGATTATGTGTGGATTTGTGTATGTGTGAGGGTGTATGGCTGAGCATGAATGTAAATGTGGGAGAATATGTGAGACTCTGTACCTTTGTTCAGGTGTGCCTCTGTGTGTGTGTGTGTGTGTCTGTGTGTGTGTGTCTGTGTGTGTGTAGGAGGGAGGGCTACGAGGAGAAAATCATGGTCTCTGAACTGGTAAGCCAGAAAAAGAGAGGAGGCTTTGGTTTCAATTCAGCTTCCCCAAATCCCCAAAGTGGATGTAGAGCCACTCTTACTTCCTCACCTCTACTAATGTTGTCTCATATTAGAGACACATTTAATGGCTTGGAAAACTTAAGTGTGAAAAATGAGACATGCAGAAGCCCCCTGAGGAGCTTGATGGGATATCCTGTCCCAGGTTCAAGACCCTTCAATTCCCAGTTACTGCAGATCCATGTGACCCCTCTGGCTCAAACTGGTTTGAGGTGAAAATGGATTGGGGTGGGGAGGAAGGCCTTGACAGGCCAGCTTGTATTTAAATATTAAAATTGTAAATATTGAGAGAGATAGTATGTAGATCTCCATTTATACTCCTGTACCAGCCGCCTAGCATGTTCAGGAAGGGCCTGTGTTGTTGAAGTCCCTGGTCTGAAAACAATCCCCCTGTGACATGGTCCCCATGGCTCATTCACTTCTCCTTTCTCAGATATTACTTCTCATCAGATACCGTGATGAAACCACCTAAGAGTTCTCATCCTACTTCCTCTCTCACACTGCTTTATATTTGTTTTGAATCACCTCTACCTGACATCGATTTTAATTTTTTGTTAAGGAATTAATTTTCTTTCTCCTGCATTAGAAATGTGAGTTCAGTGAAGGAAGGGATTTGGTCTCCTTTTTTTTTTACACCATATCTTCACTGCTTAGGACAATGTTGGTGCGTAGTAGTTGCTCAGTAAACATTGTTTGAATGAAATGAAACCATGGATATAATGTCTCAAAGCATATAATATAATGTCTCAATAATGTCTACTGATTAAATATATAACTCATATTTGTAACTAGTTTTCCCCTGCCCCTGCTGTCCAAAGGACATGTAAAAGACAGCCAGGTTAATCTTTACAAATTATTAATGGGATTATGACTATTTTCCCCTGAACAACCTCAGGAATTTTATTTTGTTTTGTTTTTGTTTAGTAAGGTTTGTAATGCTTTGGGGAAAAATTCATATTTCTTAGTCAGTTGTTCTAGACCTCCAAAATATACATTAGAATTTCCGAATTTTAGCATTAGTCTCCAGGATACTTCAAGTTGCAATGGCTTTGCTTCATTTGGGAATTAAGACTCAACACCTCAACAGTAAAATTTCTACTCTTCTGTACCCAAAGAATCTCACAGAGAAAAAGCCTTTGGTTCTTCTGAAGATTTTATTTATTTATTTATTTATTTGAGAGAGAGAGAGAGAGAGAGAGAGAAGCATGAGTGTAGGGGGAGGAGCAGAAGGGGAGGGAGAAAGAGGAGGAAAGAATTTCAAGCACACTCCATGTTGAGTGTGGAACCTGACATGGGGCTTGATCTCAAGACCCTGAGATCAGGACCTGAGCTGAAACCAAGAGAGTTGGAGGATGCTCAACCTATGAGCCACCCAGGCACCCCAGCCTTTGGTTCTTTTGAATGGCTGGGAAATACATACCTATTCAAAGAGCTAAAGTAAATGATTACTTTGCCTATCCCCTTTGGCCTCTTTGGCATATTGGACCTTTGTGATTTTGTAACTATATAACTATGCTTTCATAAAGAGAGTACTCAATATAGTAATAAATCTCCAACTAATCTTTAAATTTCTCACTTTAATGACTTGTGACATATAGTTATTAATCAAATGTTCATGTGTATCATTCAAAATTGTAATGTTTAATAGTGGGGCTTCCAAATATATTCTTGATAAACCACCTAACAGAGTTAAATATATGAAATATTTTTGTGCTTCAATTTGCATGTAATTCATTCTCCAAATATAATATTCAGTATTTGGAAAGCACAGTAAGAAATCTCAATTGTTATCATTAATGACTTACCCACCTCCTTTATGAAAATAAAACTTATTTCACTTTTAATAAGATGTTTATAAGGGCATTTGTATTCCAATTTTTAATACTTTCATTGAGGATACCAATGATGTCTTTAGCATTGTATATATAGTTTTGAAACAATAAAACCTTTTTATCACAATTCCTCCTTTAATGTAAAATTTATAATGAAACATTGTGTCCAATATATATCTTAAATAAATAAATACAGATATAGATATATGGACTCATATATATATGACAGAATTTTAGGTATGGATACAGATATACATCCTCTTATATCTTCTCCAAAGTAGTAAAATGTTTACAATGTTTAACATATTGGAAATAATTAGAAATTTATCATGTAATATACCAGTTCTTCTTTCTTTCACACATCTGAAATTTTTATAACTGTTTACTTTATTGATACAACTTTCAGTAAATTACAATTTCCCTAACTTGCCTGAGGATTACAGTTACCTGAAGTACTTTATAAATGTACTCGTCCTTGGACCCCAATTCAAACCAATGGAATCAAAGTTTTTGAGGGTGAGCAGGTAGGACAATTGTCATCATCAAACAAGCATGTAAACTCACTACTCTAAAAGGCATGTGATTCTACAGAATACTTCGAATTATACACACCATGGAGAGGAACACAGATAGTTTTCAACTGAAAATTAAATGGGTCCTATGTGAATATGCTAGGGTTTCCATAACAAAGTACTATAACCTGGAAGGCTTACACAACAGAAACGTATTGTCTCACAATTCTGGAGACTAGAAGTCCAAAATCAAGGTGTCAGCAAGGTTTGTTCCTTCTCAGAACCTCAGAGGGCTGTGAAGGAATAGTGTTCCAGGCCTCTCTCCTTGATAGATAGTTGTCTTCTCCCTAACCCACTTTAAATCCTCCTTTTATGCATGTCTGTATCCAGATTTCCTTCTCTTGTAAGTACACAAGCCCTGTTGGATTGGGGCCCACCCCAATGACCTTTTATAAAGGCAATTACTTCTCTTAAAGCCGTATTTCTAAATCAGGTCACATTCTGAGGTACTGGGGGTCAGAACTTCAACAAACAAATGTGGAGGAAGGGACACAATTCAACTCATAACAGTTCAGTGACAAATAATTATTTTCCAGTATCATTCATCTATATTTAATTTTATTAATTATTAATTGATATATATATTCACCACTCATTTATTTCTAAACTTTCCTCCCTCTACCATTATGAGAAAACCACATCTGTGGAGAGGCTGACTTTGTGATCAAGGTGAACATGTCTAGACACTTTTGTGGATAGGAAGTACAAAAAGTTCTCATAATCTCAGAGAAATTTCTAATGTGTTTCTGCCAAAACTTTAGAGTTGGGGTAATTCCTCAAAGCTGGGTGGCAATTCTTTCCCACTTGACATAAACGAGTGAGTTCACATCTCTTGTATGTATGTATGTATGTATTATGTATAGATGTATGTATTTACTTATTGGAAGACACAAGAACCCTTAACACAAGAGAATGAAAACTGGTGGGTTAGCCTTGGCAGAGGTGAAAAGATCAAAGACAATGTAGAGCCTTCAGGCATAGGAGCTTTTGTCATGATGAATAATTAATGAGCCCCCCAGAGCACAATGTGCTGCTTCTAAGCATCCAGCCTTGACATAGTACGGCATATGAATCTCAAGTTGCAAAAGGATCCTTATTTTATAAGCAAACACCTTAAAGATCTGGGTATAAGATTCTGAAGTTTTTATCTTATGTAATTGGCTTAAAAGAATCATGAACTATGAAGGTCATAGGAGACTACTGGTTTCCTAATTTGGTTGCACTTCTATTACTGATACTTTAAAATTTTTACTCTTTCACTTTTCATTTTTCCATTTTATGAATAACTGATAGAACTATTCTTTTCTATTTTTAAGAAGGATAATGGTTCTCAGATTATTTGGGAGATATGAAGTTAGAATATCTACATTTCAGCTGTTAAGTACAAGGTATTTCTGAGTCCTCAGTTTCCTTGTTCCTTTGTCCCTCCATCACACTTTATTGACAAAACTCCAAATTTTCACTTTATCCAACATCCCTGCCACTCTGCATGTGCACCTGGAAAACTAAATTTGGTTATTGAAAAAGACAGAATCACAGTAACTGTTCTTCCTTTCAATTCATAAGCATCTCCCTGAAGTGGACCATTAGTGCTATCTGGGATCCAACTAGATTTCTCTAATCAATTCCTGCTTCTTCTCACAAAGGAGAGAAATCAACACCTTTTCTCTTGTCAAACTTCTAATGTATTTGTCTCCTTCTTAGCTGATAACTTCTCTCTTTATTTTCCAGAAAATAGGAAGCACTTTGAAGAAGTTACACATTCTCCCAACACCCCATCTAACACTCCCTGCTTGTACATATATGTGTGTGTGTGTGTATTTCTCTGCCTTGCATTCTAGCAAAATGGAAGAAACTGTCATGCTCTTCTCTAAGTCCAAAGCCTACCTGTTCCTTATGCATGGGATCCTATAACCTCTCTCCTACTCAAACTTTCTACTCTTATAACAGTCTGCCATATTTCCATCACCATTACTTTATTTAGTTCCTACAGAATCACTACGAGAGACAAGAAAGTATTCTGTAATACTATGTTCTATCTCAAAACAAGCCAAATACTTCCTTTTTATAAAAACTTTCTATTATTATTATTATTTTTCTTAGACAGAGAGCACAAGTGGGGTGGTGGGAGGGCAGAGGGAGAAGGAGAGAGAGAATCATAAGCAGACTCCACGCCCAGTACAGAGCCTGAAATCAAGAGTTGGATGCTTAACCGACTGAGTGGTTAAGTTAAGGCGCCCCAAGCTAAATACTTCTTTAATCCAACATTCCACTCCACATACAAGACTATATCTATTCCAATATTAGATAAAAGTCCTAAATTCTGCCTCCAGTTTATCTTTTATCATTTTCCCTGGAAATTCCCAATATTTTATTCCCATTCCTGAAGGTCAGGGTCTGTTTAAGGTCACCAGTGACTTCATATCCCAGTAGGTCTCAGTCATTCCCTTATTCTAATAGCACCACATAACACAAATCAATCGCACCTTATTTTCTGAAGTGTTTTCTTTATTTAATTTCAGAACATCACTCTCCTGAGCCTCACTCTGAGTTTTGTCCAATTTTGTAGATTGTTTCATTTTAGGTTGTTTTGCTGGGTCTGTTAAAAAAAAATATTCTGAACTTGTTAAAATGGTAAGAAAGATTTGACTCACAACTATTGCAATAGAGGTAAATACACTACAGGAAGGAAATGGTGCTCAACTCTGAATACAGCCAAGGAAGCTGGGGATTTGTAGACAAAGGGCAGAATGAGAGGGTTCAGTGGATAGAAATTACTAAAAGGAGACTTCAAGTTAGAGAGATTCATGCAAAACTGACTTAACACAATTCTTAATGAAGGCAGGTCAAGGACTTATACATCATAGTTGGGGGATGAAGACCTTGATCAGATATCAAAGATGGAAGTATTCCCATTAAGTTGACTTGGCAGGATTCTTGTCAAGACTAGGCTGGAAAAACCAAGGACACTGTGGGGGCCTGACTAAAGTTTGGTCAAGGACAGAATCTTTCTCAAATCTCACTTTTTACTAGTTCTGAATGTAAAATGCCCCTGGACTTAGTCTTTGGGCCCTTTATCTTCTTTGTATTTATCCCCAGGTGATTTTATCCTATACTGTGGCCTTCAATACGATCTATATTCTTGCAATTTTCATCTTTTAGTTTCTAACCTGAATATTTTCCCTAAATTCAGACATGCATATCCAACTGACTACCAGATATGCCTGGTTGGATTACTTGTATGAATTGACATCTCAACATTATAATTATAATCCCAAATATAATTTTTGATTTCCTCCCCTACACCAATACCTCTGCCCTCAGTGTTTCCCATATCATGGAATCACATTAAATTGTGGAGTTATCTTTGATACTTTATTTATTGCATTACTACATCCATTTTATCATGCCCTTGTGGCTTAGTCTTCAAAATAGATTCAAAATTTTACCATATCCAGCAACATGATCCAGGCACATAATACCTTCAACTTCTATTTGGATTATTATGCTAGCCTCCTACCAATTCTTGTTTTCACACTTGTCTTCTTATACTGTATTCGTCACTCAGAAACTAGAGCAATACTTTTCAAATGTAAGTCATATTTGTTCAACGCCCTCCAATGACTTTCTATTTTACAAGGATCTTTGTAATCCAAATCCAAGGTCATTATCAGGACCTTTGAGGTCTTACCCAATCTGTCCTTGGAATTCTCTATCCTCGACAACTTTTGCATCTTTCTGGCCTTTCTTACTGTGTTCCAGCCACAATGACTGATTAGTTTTGAACACTGCACAGATATTCCTACATCTGTGCCTTTGTACTGGATATTCCCTCTTCCAAATGTTGTCTCTTAATTTTGGATATGACTCATTTCCTCACTTAAATTACATCTTTGCTCATATATCAATTTATTCAAGGAGGCTTCCCAGATTCTATATAAATAGATCCACATCCTGATGCATCACTTTTTATGTACAAAGCCTGGCTTATATTCTTCATAGCACTTAGCATCTATTAACATATTGTTTGCCTACAGCCTACTAAAATATAAGTTAAATTATAAGAAGCATTTTGACTTTTTTTCACTGCTGTATCCTAATACTTTAAACCTTTCATGGTAAGCATTTAACACATATTATTGAATGAATAAAAGTGCACATAGTGCTGATCTAAGTTAAATACTTTTCATTTTGGTAAGTATATAGAAAGCACAAGGATAAAAACCTTTATGAATGAATATATAGAGGTAATGTTATTAAAATTGGGGAGAGAAGATAGGATTTAAAACTAGATCTGCCTTATATTAATTGTAAAAATTTTTGAAAAAATTTGAATGTGCAAAAAGTGTCCTTAACTTTAAAAAGGAATTAATGTCCTAACTAATGTGATTATATATGTTACAGACCTTCCTAAATTAGTATACACACATGGATTTTATTTTTGTCAACTTCTAAGGTCATGCTTATTAAGGCTAATATAGTGTAAGTTGGTGTGAATATATTATAAATTAGAACTCAGGTTTCTTTTTCTCAGTGTCAGTCTCTGTCTATATTCTTCTCAATGATACTGGACTATCTGGGATGCCTGGGTGGCTCAGTTGGTTAAACATCTGCCTTTGGCTCAGGTCATGATCCCTGATCAGGCCCCATGAGCCCCAAGTTGGCTCCCTGCTCAGCAGGGAGCCTGCTTCTCCCTCTTCCTCTGCACCTCCCCTCGCTCGTGCTTTCTCTCTTACTCTCTCTCTCTCAAATAAATAAATAAAATCTTTGACAATAATAATAGTATTTCACTAGTTCAAAAAGTCACTGATTGGCATTCAAGAAATGATAAAAATCCACAGATTTGAACAGAAAGAAAAATCATGCCTTGAGACATAATGAATTTGAGTAATTGGCTCAAAGTGATCCAGCGACTAAATGATGAAGCAACAGAATTATAATTCAGAGTTCCTCTTCTTACATAATACACAATATTGGAATATGCTTGGGCTGTTTAATTAAAGACTTAATAATAATAAGTCACAAGGTATAGCATGGTGTTGAAGAGGGTTGTTTATTTTCTTTCATGGATGTTTCCTGAAGAACGGGAAGGAGGTAATAACACTGATGGACTAGTCAGAGGATGGAGTGGCAGCAGTTTGGTGAGAAAGGAAAGAACTCTGACTACAGTGAGGCCCCAAAGGAAAAGATGAGAACTCTATTTTCAAAGAGTTTTTGCGGATACCTGGACAGATGCACTGCTGGAGGAAGAGGAGATTATGTCAGGAGAATCAACCAAGAAACACAGCAGAAATTAGACTGCAGTGAATGATTCTCAGCAGGGTGGCGTGATAAAGAGATAAATCCAACTAAGTTTTGAAGAAGACGTACAACAGAGTGATCAAATAAATATAGGTAGTGCTAGAAAACTAACCATGGGAAATGCCACAGGTGACTGCAAACATTATAGCCAACTGATAGTAAAGGAGGATAATATAGGAAAGGGAGTTAATTTGGTAGAGTTATGTTGATGAACAATGATTACTTCCATTGTGGCCATGTGAATAAGTAGATACATAAACAGGAACTGACAGAAAACTTGCATAGTATAATAAATCTAAGATGATGTGTAAAACATCAGAGTATTAAAGGTTTTATATAATGCATAGATCAGTATGCAGGTATATATCATCACAGAGAAACTATTTTCAATTTTTATGTTTTGTGTATTTACTAACACAGAAAGATACCTCTCAAGCAGGATCAACTCTGATATCTGCAGGACTCAGGCAAGAATACAAATGAAGAGTCACATGGCATATGTCCAAACAGTGAAAGCTAATCAATTATTTAACATGTTCCATTCTCCTATCTTGACAAATAAACTTTTACAATAGCTTGGAAGTCCAGGTTGGATAGATGGAGTCCAATCTCTACCATCAAGCAGGCCCCGGAAGCAATCTTTGATTGGTTGGTTAAAGAGTGTTTAGATACCTAGAAGCCGCTTTATTTTGAACAGTTTGACTCATCCCCTATTGGTGATGGGTGAAGCCGGAGAATATCCTGAACATAGCAGGAAGCCCTATTACCTGAATTTAAAAGTCAAACTGTCTAAAGCCCCTGAAATGTCCATAGCATTTTCACTTGGGCCATATGATCTAGCATAACATTTAACTTTCATACTTTGCTATTTTATATTATTTAAATTCTCTTTAGGGAAATGTTTTAAGTTTTATAATACAAATGAAACAGCATACGTTTTAATTTTACCATCTGATATAGGAAAAATAACTCACCCATTAATAGAACATTATTTAGTACAACCTTTGCAGACCTATAACATATCTTTAGGTGAAAAGTATAAGAGACTAGTATGAAAGCATTTAACAAGATGAATAGAAATTTAAAAAATATGTTAACAAATATATTTTCAGTAGAGGGAATGCATAAAGATATTGCATTAAACAACAAAAAATATATTTTCTATTTGATATTAATTTACTATGACTCAAACTAAAATGCAGATGATGTTAAGTCCATTTTGTTAAAGAAAACCATAAATATTGTAAAATGGGAAGTCACTAGAGACCTTTCCCTTAAACTTTTTCATTCAGCTTTCCCAAAATCTCTTTATTCTTAAACTAAGAAATTGTATTTTAATCTTTAAAGATATATATTGTACTTGGAAAAAAAATCCAGGAACTGAAATGTTAGCCAAGAAACAAGATATGCTAAATATAAATTCCAGATTCTTTCTATCTATCTATCATCTATCATCTTGAAGTAATATTGGCAGATGACATTATATTAGTTTCAGACCTTCAACATAGTAATCTGATATTTGTATATACTGCAAAATGATCACCCAAATAAGTCTAGTTATCATCTGTCACCATATAGTTACATTTTTTTCTTGTGATGAGAACTTTTAAGATATACTCCCTTAGCCACTTTTAAACATGCAGTGCAGTATTACTGCCTATAGTCACAATGCTGTACATTATATCCCCATGACTTATTTATTTTATAGTTGGAAGTTCATACCTCTTGACCCACTTCACCTGTTTGTCCACCCTTTGACATTCCTACCCTCTAGTAATCACCAATCTGTTTTCTGTATCTATGAGTTTAGTTTTGTATTATTTTGTTTGTTTGTTTTCAGATTCCACATATAAGTGAAATAACATGGCATTTGTCTTTCTCTGACTTATTTCACTTAGCATAATACCCTTGTTGCAAATGCAAGACTTCCTTTATGGCTGAATATTTTATATATACATATATAAAATATATATATTTTGAACACTTAGGGGTGTTTTCATATCTTGGCTATTATAACTAATGCTGCAAGGAACATATGGGTGCATATACTTTAAGTAGTGTTTTTATTTTCTTCAGATAAATACCTAGATGTGGAATATCTAGATCATATGGTAGTTCTATTTTTAGTTTTTTGAGAAACACCCATACAATTTTCCCTAGTGGCTGCACCAATTTACATCCACCAACACAGCACAAGGGTTCCCTTTTCTTCATATCCTCTCCAACACTTGCTGTTTTTTGTCTTTTTGATAATAGCCATTCTAACAGGTGTTATATGATACTTCATTGTGGTTTTGATTTGCATTTCCCTGATAATTAGTGATGTGATCTTTTCATGTGACTGCTGGCCATCTGTATGTCTTCTTTGGGAAAATGCTTAGTTAGATCGTGTGCCCATTTTTTAATAGGATTGCTTGTTTTTTTTGTGTTTTTTTTTTTTTGCTATTGAGTTGCTTGAGTTCTTTTGTTGTTGTTTTTGTTTTATTTTTATTTATTTTTATTTTTTGAGTTCTTTATATATTTTGGAATATTAACTCCTTATGAATTATATGATGTGCAAATATTTTCTCCCATTCAGTAGACTGCCTTTTCATTTTGCTGATGGTTTCGTTTGTTATGCATAAGGTTTTTAATTTGATGCAATCCCATTTGTTTAATTTCACTTTTGTTGCCTTTGCTTTTGGAGTCAGATCCAACAATTAAATGCCAAGACCAATGTGAAGGAGTTATCACCTTTGTTTTTTGTTTTCTGGTTTTTTTCTTTTTTTCCCTAGGAGTTTAAGTTTTAGGTATTGCATTTATTCAAGGCTTTAATCCATTTTATTTTTTTTGTGTTTGGTATAAAGAAGTGGTTTAGTTTCTTTCTTATGCATGAGACTGCCCAGTTTTCCCAACACCATTTATTGAAGAGACATCCCATCCCTCATTTTATATTGCCTCCTCTGTCAAAAATTGACCATATATGCATGGGTTTATTTCTAGGCACTCTATTCCATTCCATTGATCTATGTTTGTTTTTGTGTCATTACCATACTATTATTTTGATTACTATAGCTTTGTAGTATAGTTTTAAATCAGAGAGTGTGATGCCTCCAGATTTGTTCTTTCTCAAGATTGTTTTGAGTATATGGGGTCTTTTGTGGTTCTGCACAAATTTTAGGATTGATTGTTCTATTTCGGTGAAAAATGCCATTGGAATTCTGATACAGATTGCCCTGATCTGTAGGTTGCTTCTGGTAGTACAGATATTTTAACAATGTTAATTCTTCCAAACAATGAGCGTGGGATATATTTCCATTTATTTGTGTCTTCTTAGTTTATCTTATCAATGTCTTATAGTTTTTAGTGTCAAGGTTTTTTATCTCTTGGGTTAAAATTATCCCAAGGTATTTTATCTTTTTTTGATGCATTTGGAAATGGGATTATTTTAATTTCTCTTTCTGATAGTTTGTTGTTAGCGTATAGATACACAACTGATTTTTGTATATAGATTTTATACTCTGCAACTTTACTGAATTTGTTTATTGGTTCTAACAGTTTTTGGTGGAGTCTTTAGGGTCTTCTATATATAAAATTACATTGCCCACAAAACAACTTTCTTTCTTTCTTTCCAATTTGGATAACTTTTATTTTGTTTTCTTGCCTAATTGTTCTGGCTAGGAATTCTAATATTATGTTGAATAAAAGTGGCAAGAGTGAACATTCTTGTCTTGTTCCTGATCTTAGAGAAAATGCTTTCAGATTTTCCAGGTTGAGTATGATGTTAGCTATGGGCTTTTCATATATGGCTTTTATTATGTTGAGGTGTGTTCCCCTTATACCCACTTTCTTGAGCATTTTTATCCATAAATGAATATCTAATTGTGTCAAATGGTTTTTCTGCATCTATTGAGATGGTCATATAATTGTTATACTGTATTTTTTAATGCCGTGTATCATGGTGATTGATTTTTGGATGTTGAACCATCCTTGCATTCCTAAAATAAATACCACTTGATTATGCCAAATGTTCCTTTTAATGTACTACAAAATTCAGTTTGCTAATATTTTGTTGAGGACTTTTGCATCTATGTTCACCAAGGACACTGGCCTGCAATTTTCCTGTGTGTGTGCCCCTGAAGCCATCTGAAAGATTTTTGATTACTGAATCTGACCTTACTAGTAGTAACTGTTCTATTAAGATTTTCTATTTATTCATGATTCAGTCTTGGAAAATTATATGTTTTTAGAAATTTATCCTTTTCTTCTAGGTTGTCCAACTTGTTGGAATATAATTGCTCATAGTAGTCTCTTCTTCTAGGTTGTCCAACTTGTTGGAATATAATTGCTCATAGTAGTCTCTTCTGATGCTTTTTATTTTTGTAGCATCAGTTGTAACTTCTCTTTCATTTCTGATTTTATTTATTTGAGCCCTCTCTGTTTTTGCCTGGTGAGTCTAGCTAAAGGCTTATTAATTTTGTTCATCATATCAAACAACCAGCTCTTAGTTTATTTCCCCTCTGCTCTTTATTATTTCCTTCAAATTTGGGCTTTATTTGCTCTTTTTCTAGTTTATTTAGGTGCAAAGTTATATTATTCACTTGAAATTTTTCTTATTTCTTGATGTAGGGCTGTATCGTGATGAAATTCCTTCTTAACACTGCTTGGGAATCACCTCATATCCTATAGATTTTGGTTGTAGTTCCATTTTAACTGTCTCAAGGTATTTTTCTTAATTTCTTCTTTGATATTTTTCAATGACTCATTGGTTGTTCAGCATGTTTAATTTCCACTTTTTGTTATCTTTCTAGCTTTCTTCTTATAATTGATTTCTAGTTTCATACCATTGTGGTCAGAAAAAAAAGTTCTTGATATGATTTCATTCTTCTTAAATTTAATGAGACTTGTTCTGTGGCCTAACATGTAATATATTCTGGAGAACATTCCATGTGCACTTTAGAAAAATATGTATTCTCCTGCTTTTTGATGGAATATCTAATAAGTCCCTCTGGTCTAATGTGTCTTTTAAGGCTAATGTTCCCTTATTAATTTTCTGTCTAGCTGATCATCCCTTGATGTAAGTAGAGTATTAAAATCTCCTACCATTATTGTATTACTGTCAATTTCTCTCTTAAAGTTTATTAATATTTATTTTATAGATTTAGGTGTTCCTGTGTTGGGTGCATGAATATTTACTAATGTTATATCCTTTTGTTGGATTGACCCTTTAATCATTATATAATGCCCTTCTTTGTCTTTTACTAAAGTCTTTGTTTTAAAGTCTATTCTGTCTGATATAAGCACATCTACACCAGGTTTCTTTCCATTTTCATTTTCATGTAATATCTTTTACCATCCCTTCACTTTCTTTCTATGTGTGACCTTATGTCTGAAGTGAGTCTCTTGTGTGCAGCATATAGATGAGTATTGTGTTTTTTTAAATCCATTCAACCACTCTCATTTGATTGTAGAATTTAGTTCATTTACATTTAAAGGATTTCTTGATATGTATATATTTATTGCCATTTTGTTAACTGCTTTCTGACTATTTTTGTAGTTTCTCTCTGTTCCTTTCTTCTCCTCTTGCTCTCTTCCCTCGTGGTTTGATGACTTTATTTAGTGTTATGTTTAGATTCCTTTCTCATTATCTTTTGTGTATCCACTATAGGTTTTTGCTTTGTGGTTATCATGACATTCACATGTATAACCTAAATGCATCAGTATTTTAAGCTGATAGCATTTTAAGTTTGAACACATTCTAAAACTCTACATTTTCAACACCCCCCCCATTTTGTGTTTTTTATGTCACATTTTACATCTTTTTATTTTGTGTAGACCTTAATAAATTATTATAGTTATAATTAATTTTTACTAATTTTGTCTTTTAACCTTCATACTAACTTTGTAAGTAATTAATCAACTACCCTTACTCTACATTTACGTTTAAAAGTGAGGTTTTTACTTTCATATTTTTTTTTCTTGTTACTAGTTACTAACTTTCCTTTTCTGCTTAAAGAAATACCTTTAACATTTCTTATAAGGATGATTTAGTGGTGAGGAACTCCTTTAGCTTTTGCATGTCTGGAAAAATATCTATTTCTCCTTCAATTCTGAATAATATCCTTGCCAGATAGAATATTCTTAATTGGAAGATTTTGTTTTGCTTTGTTTTCCCTTCAGCACTTTGAATACATCACACCACTTTCTTCTGGCCTGCAAAGTTTCTGCTAAAAAAAAAAATCAGCTGATATTCTTCTAGGAGTTCCCTTGTACATAACAATTTGCCTTTATTTTGCTGTTTTTAAGATTATTTATCTTTAACTTTTTTTTTTTTTTTAAAGATTTTATTTATTTATTTGACAGAGAGAGAGAGAGCAAGAGCAGGAACACAAGCAGGGGGAGTGGGAGAGGGAGAAGCAGGCTTCCCGCCGAGCAGGGAGCCCGATGTGGGACTCGATCCCAGGACTCTGGGATCATGACCTGAGCCGAAGGCAGACGCTTAACGACTGAGCCACCCAGGCGCCCTATCTTTAACTTTTAAAACACTTTAATGTGTCTTGGTATGTATCTCTCCGGGTTTATCTTATTTGGAACTCCCTGTGCTTCATGGACATAATGTATTTCCTTCCCCAGATTAGGGAAGTTTTCAGCCACTTTTTCTTCAAATAATGGTTCTTTTCCTTTCTCTCTCTCTCTTTCTCCTTCTGCATCTCCTATACTGCAAATGTTATTCTGCTTTTGTCCCCTAAGTCTCTTAAAGCTATCTTCACTTTTATGATTGTTTAAGAAGCCTGATTTATTCTTGATAGGCCCCAGTTGTTGATGGTATGCCAAGACCTGTCAGTATTCTAAAGGGAGGGAATCTCAGGAAGCACATAGTTTCAGGCTGATTGGAAGCCAACTCCTCAGACTGCAACTTCTAAAGTATGCAAATATATACAGTCTTGTAGGATCACAATCATAAACCCTGTTAGCCTCCAAATCTGGAGATCTGGGAGAGATTCCTGGGAGAGAGTTACAGAAATCAGGCTTTAGGAGAGTATATAAGCTCTTTTTTGGAGGTGCCAACAAGCTCTAGTGAGGTCAAAGAAGGGTGCAAAGATGGCATCTCCCTGTGAACTCTCCCTGAGAAACATTCATAGTCTCAAGATGCATGGCAAACCTGAAGCCTGTCCTGTAGGATGAAGTTCCAGGACAAATAAATAGGACTTTTCACTGGCAGACTTGGGGGGGGGGGGGGTGTGTGTTTTAGCCTGCTGTCTGTGCAAAGCCCTGAGTATGGTAGCCTGACAAGAACAGTTTTTTGTTTTGATTTGTTTTGTTTTCCAATTATCACAGACCTGAGGGGCACAGAACACAAGATCCCTTGGCCACCAGGGCCATGTGATCGAGGGATGTCCTCTGTGTGGACTGCCCTTGTTTGCTGGCTTTAGTGAGGCAGCAGGAGATTACTGTGTCTGTGCACATCCCCCAGTGCTAACAAGACAGAGAAGGAGTGCAAAATGGCATCCACTGAGTACCTCTATCCTTAGAGAAAATCCTGACTAGCGCCTGTCCTTCCAGCAGATGCTTTATGATTATAAAATGGATCTTCTTCACATATCATCTAGGTATTTTTCAAAGACCTGATTTTGTGTTAGGTCCTGGAACAAGAAAGTCTGCATGCAAGGCCTATAAAAGGAGCATCTCAAGTCCCTACAGTCCTTTGGGTCTCCTGGACATAAACACCATTGGTTCTCAGAGCCAGTCTCTCTGGTGCAAATCCAAGGATTGGGTGCCTGATGGGAGGCACCAACCCCCTGCTCTTCAGGGAAAAGTTCCAAACTTGTGAGATCCTTCCCTATCACTGTGTGGGGTGGGGCTTTTAACAAGACCACAATTCTTCCTTTCCTAGTCATCTTGATGTGGCTATTTATCATTTATTGTGAAAAAACTCTTGAGCTAGTTTTCAGTTCTTTTTCTGGGAGAACTGTTCCATATGTGGCTGTAGGTTTGTGTGTTCATGGGAGGAGTTGAGATTTGGTGTGTCCATATTAGGAGGTGAGATCAGGACCTTCTTATACTGCTATTTTGGATTGCCTGAGCTCAGATCACTTTTAAATACTAGAAACTTTATTCACTGTAATTTTTCTGGTCTTGCAAAAATAACATTTCATGTATCCCTCACAGAATTTCCTAGAGATTATTTTTCCTGTAAGCCATCAATTTATTTTTTACTAATAAAAAATAGCAATGAAAAACTGCCTTCCATCTAAATGTTAAATCCTTAGCTATATATTTTATGAAAAAAAAATTAAGCATTCACCTGTATAATTGCTTTTCAAATTATGCCTCTCTTCATATAACTGTTCTACTTATCTATCTTTATAAATATTTGAGGTAAAATGAGGTTGACTTATTATGCATTTAGTGGTCTATCAGCTATCTACTTACCATTTCAGAAATCCTGCTTATTTTTCATTAACTGTAATATTAATTCCCATATAAGTCTATACTTACATAAATGGACTGATAATATATGTGTTTCAGAATCTTACAATTTATATAAATTATTTGAGCTTATTGTCCTTAGGACAGTTTGAGTTTAAGAATAAAATCAAGTAAGATTGTTTCTATTTATTAAATAGTACCTTGCATACTATAATTAAATTGGTTTTTGGAAATGATTAATCTAAATTGAATATGAAATTCATGGCTTAAGAAACAGGGGTGTCACACATTTTGTGAAGTAAACAGTCAGGTCTCTTCTCTTCTCCCTCCCTAATTGATAAGTCAGTAACACTGACAATGGTACCTGTGAAATGTACTTGGTCCCATTTCCCTTCTCCACCTCTTCCATTGCCTTTCTCACTTCCCAACCACACTTAGTATCATTGAAAATGAGGAGATTAAATCGACCATAAACTGTATTCTGTTGTCTTATATGTAATCAATATATTTAACTATATAAGATACCACACAAAATAATATAATTAACATATTGAGGTATTTTTAAAATGTGATTTTCCATGTATCTTCAAATTTAAAACTGTATACAGTAATTACCTGACACTCACTATACATGGTACCCCGTACTGGATATTTAGAATTTTATGGTGTATTATGGATGATTTAATCTCTGACTTCAAATATTTTCCAAACTAGAGTCCTAATCAACCATTTATTTACCTATTTTTATAATTGGAGAAGATGCTACACACATAGTAGAGAAATATATTGAGGTGGATTGAGTGGTTGTTCAAAAGTCTATCTCAAGGCCTAGCAGGAGGTCTTCTTCCTACTCAGTAGGCTTTATCCACCTATTTCAACTCTTTTCCACACACACACACACATATTAATGAGCCTACTGGGCCATCCTCAGGGCTAAAATGCAGAATAACAACAAAACAACAGCAAACAATAACCTCATGATCAACAAGAACTCTTAGGGCTTCAACTCTTTCAACTGTACTGGTTGCAATTAATGGTGCAGCAAAGATAATGTAAAAGTTTCACATCTTGAATCATATCCACAAACCCACTCTGGTTAGAAAACTTAGCTCTCTGAGAATGGTAAAAGTGGGTTAACCTTTGCATTATCGGTCGTATCTTCTGGCATTTTCTAAATAAGATCACATCACTGTAAACATGATAAGACATATTTTAATCCAAGTCATGGATTTGACTCATGTTTTGCACCATGAGAGAGCCACTATTTTTTTGTAATGTGTTCCTAATACGGAAGAATCCAGTTTAAAGTAAAAATTTATTTGAAAATTGCCAAGAAGGGGCACTTGGGTGGCTCAGTCGGTTAAGCATCTGCCTTCAGCTCAGGTCATGATCCCCATGTCGGATTCCCTGTTCAGCGGGGAGCCTGCTTCTGCCTCTGCCCCTCCCCCTTCTCATGTTCTCTCTCTCTCCCAAATAAATTATTTTTTTTTAAAAGAAAGAAAATTGCCAAGAAAAAATGAAATTTCCATTGGTATTTGTACTTTAAATATTCAAGTTGAGAAATAATTTTCATTCAATTTTGTTAAGCAAACAGTCTAAACCAATATAGGAAACAATCATTTGCAGCTAAATCTATTAATAATATATGAAAGAGAAGTGCACGCTCAAATAGTGAAGTGCAAGTTTAGCCACCTCTGTCAGAGTACTTAAATAAATAATATCAAAAGCAAATGTATTATGATGGGGTTTTGACTTCTATTCTCCAAGCCTAAAAGACTTGGTCTGCCTTAAAAATCTAGTTACTAGAAGGACTGAATTGATGGGGAAAAGAAAGGCCCATTTGTTGTTAATTATGGATTTAAAATCACATAGCACATCCACTTACTAATATAATTAAATCCTATATATCATAACTCCTTATCTGGGTGTTATTTTTCTTTTCCTTCTCCTAAAAATGCTAATAGACAGATATTATCATTTAGATAATTTTGAAAGGTCTTTTCTAATGTAAATGAGGAATGAAAAAGGAGGAAAAGCTTTTCTGTTTGCTCTTTATCATAGAAAATGATACTATAAATCCAATTAACTATGTTAATATTTCAAAGGGTTCTCACAAGTTTATGTTTTAGGTTCTTATTACCCATTGAGTGATTTAGAGGCCATTAACTGTATAAATGAAAAAGTAAAACAATCATACACAACAGGTTCATATTTTAAAACCCGAGCCTGCAGAAACATGGTCCCTGGTATTCCTGTGGAGAGTGTTTATAGTGAACATTTCCTTGTTTCAGATACAACTTCTGAAGATAATATAATTTGTTTTAAACAGACTTTTCACAACCTGTCTTATGATTTACCTTCACTCTATTATTTTAATGACTAATCTACCACCTCCACCAAATTTTAGTAGAGAAACAGCTTTATTTAACATCCTTCAAAATGGAAGCTTTGTCTCTGTTTCTTTATTTATATACTTAATATATTCTCTCTCCCATTATACAATAAAAAAAAATGTGGTTCCTCTCGTCTTTATATTCTCAATTTCTGGAACAGTCCCTGATAGACTATAGCAAATGTTTGTTCAACATGCTTTTATTCAAAACAATCAGATAAACACAAAATGGCATTTACTGACCTGCTACTAAGTCCCCAGTACAATGCTAATTACTTCATATAAAATAGTAAATAGAGACATACTGTCTCTGATCTAATCAAGCTCATAGTTCAGTGAGAAAGGGAGAGCCTATAGGAAAGAAAACACAAATAATACAAAGTAGCCAGTGATGGGGACCCAAGGTACAGAGAATGAATACCACAGTGAGGGGCGCCTGGGTGGCTCAGTTGTTAAGCGTCTGCCTTCGGCTCAGGTCATGATCCCAGCCTCCTGGAATCGAGCCCGGCATCGGGCTCCCTGCTCCGCGGGAAGCCTGCTTCTCCCTCTCCCACTCCCCCTGCTTGTGTTCCCTCTCTCGCTGTGTCTCTCTCTGTCAAATACATAAATAAAATTAAAAAACAAAAAAAAAGAATACCACAGTGAAGTTGTGGCAGAGATGGCCTCTCTGAAGAAAAGACGTTTTTCACGAAATGTGCTGGGTGAGAGAGAGCCCACCAATTTCTTGACTTCAACTGATACCCTGAGTAGAGATTTTCTGGTTTCACCTAAAAATTTAGTGGGCTAATCGCAAACATTTAAAACAGCATGTAAGTAGGTATCTATTTGTTGGAAAATGGATATTGACATAAGTCTTAAGGTAAGAAACTGAAAGTCACATTTCAATAAAAATTATTAATTCATTAAAATATATCAAAGATTGATATTTAGAAGGGAGTGCACATTTATTTTTTAATTTTTAAGTTTTGTCATTTATGATATGCATTCACTGGCATCCATGTCCTTAAAAGAGAACAAATTGTGTTCATTATGCAAAACCAAAACAAAACCAAAGACAAACAAACACATTAAACTCAGTCTGCCATGACTTTCCTTGAATATCCTCAGAAAAATTACTGTCTTCTATGACTTTATTTTCAAATAGTTCAAAATAAAAATCCTAGCCTTCCTTTGAAAAATAAGGTAACTAGATTTAATAAATTTAGGCAGGATTTTTAAAATGTCAGAACTTTGAATCCAGGGCAAATTTTTCACCAGCTATATTTTTCTGATATTTTGGTTCACACAGGCAGATCCTGTGTACAAATTAGATCTAAGCAAAAATGTATACTCCAGAATGGCCTTCCTGCTGTTCTGTTATACCAGATTTTCTTTTGAAAAAAAGGTTGTTCTTTTTTCACTAGACACTTTCACTAAGTACCTTTAAATTCACTAAGTATATTCACAAAGTACATTTAAAATACACTTTGGGATTCAGTGAGTTTTGTGAGTTTTGCCCAATGTGCACAAGCTTAAACCTCACAAAAGCATACTAGCTTTTCCCGAAATAATAGTTTCTGAAGGTGCCTCTGATCACGAGGTCTCCTCTAGAATTTTCCATCATGAATACCCATGTGCGAGACTAGGTAGTCAGAGATAAGTCCCAAGAGTAACAGAAAATAGCCAAGGTTCATTTCACTTCTTCTAACTTCAAAATAGATTACTAGTATTTGCAAATTTGGGTGCAATGTCACCAAAACAAACAAAAGGATAAACACAAATCTTTTTTCCAGCAAGAGTTAATTTACAGCATATTTCCTTCAGATGTATTTTTAACCAACGAAGACAGAGTATTTCAATTCATCCTTGTTGGTTATTAATTACTATAAAAATTAAAGATGTTTTATAATAAATTTGTAGGTAACATCACCTAGTGTCTCCTATGCTTATATTTGGTTATTGCCTTCATCCTATTTAAATTCACTAATCGCCATAATTGAAATAATGAAATAAACGAAAGTCAATGAAACCTATGCAAGTTTCATAAACAATGATTACCTATAAAATCTTGATGTCTATTGGGACAATGACTACTTGAGAAAAGAATCTATAAAGGACAAAATGTTAGAATACTAAACTTACAGATCATTTACTAGGCTTTCATATTATAGATGAGAAAACCAAATTCTAAAAGAACCCGGATCACTGATTTACATTCCACAGGACTCATTTATATATATATATAATATATATATAATATAATATATATACTATATATATATATAGCATGCTAGGCATATTAGCTGATCATTTGTTCTCCTAGGTCCACCTAGTCTAGATTTATTGTCAAAAAAAATCTCTAACTTAATCCAAAAAGCAGTATACCTCTCTACATGTCTTTATGTGAAATAAAACTAGCTAAAACCAGACAAAAACTTTCTTAAAAGCAAACCAATTATTTCAAATGTATTCCTTATGTAACTGAATCCATTCCCTATAAAATCATCTGTAACAAGCAGTAATTTTCCACATTCCATATTTTTTAAAAGGAAATACAGTTTAGGCAACTTTTTAACATATTATTAAGGTTTAATTTTGTCAACATGAGAACTATGTAATTTGTTCTTTATCAAGCTATTAAAATACATTCATCTGAATATTCTTTCTTTAACTCCTTGTCATATGTTAAACTTATATCTCATCATCAAATTCCTACCAAGGTGATAAATATGATTGTGTTGGAGATTTCCCCAACAAATAACCATTCACCTTGGAAGATGATGAACTGATATATCTCCATCGTAAAATGTCCAAACTAATGCAGTCAATTCATCCATATGGCCAGAGTGTTCTTTCAGTGATGGACACCCTCTGACAATTTAATGGTTCATTTGCTTAGCTGGTATTTCATTCAACTTTCCTGAAAAAAAATTATCTAGTGACTTTCAGAAGGTATATAAGGAAGACACTCAGACATATCTCTCATTTCCAACTACTGTTCTTTCTCATCTCTTTGCTCTTTTTAGGGTATAAAGGTTTTTTGTTTTGTTTTGTTTTGTTTTGTTTGTATTTTTTAAAAAATTAATCATTATAGGGCGCCTGGGTGGCTCAGTTGGTTAAGTGACTGCCTTCGGCTCAGGTCATGATCCTGGAGTCCCGGGATCGGGTCCCACATTGGGCTCCCTGCTCAGCAGGGAGTCAGCTTCTTCCTCTGACCCTCCCCCCTCTCATGCTCTCTGTCTCTCATTCTCTCTCACAAATAAATAAAATCTTAAAAAAAATAAAAATAAAAAATTAATTATAGTTATAAAACAAAATAAAGACATTTTAAAGAAAAGTTTTTGAAAATATTAACTACTAGATTGAGACTATGCCATGTTAAAAATTTTGCCTTGTCAAGCCATTCTTCCAAGTATGAGAGGAGATGTATAAAGAATGTAAGACACTCTTGCTACCCTCAACTTTCTTTTAATTTAGAGAAACAAAGCCTACACAGATAAAGAAAACAAAAAATATATACAAACATATTCACTTATTCTTCAGTAACTATTTATTTATTAACTTATTAAAGATTTTATTTATTTATTTGAGAGAGAGTGAGAAGAAGCGGGGTTGGGGAGGAGCAGAGGGAGAGGGAGAAGCAGACTTCCTGCTGAACAGGGAGCCCAATGTGGGGTTTGATCCCAGGACCCTGGGATCCTGAACTGAGCTGAAGGCAGATACTTAACCTACTGAGCCATGCAGGAGCCCCTTCAGTAACTATTTATTGAACACTCACTCTGTGCCAGAAGCTATTTTAGGTAATAGGAATACAGCAGTGGACCTGGTTTCTGCTCACATAAAGATTATGCAAAGCAAATGAGCAAAGTAATGGAAGGGAATAGATAGTTGATGGATTTGCTACTCTAAAATCGCACAGTGATGAAAGACCTCAATGGTAATGAGACATCTGGTCAGAGATCTAGATACAGTAAGGGAACAAACTTGGTGAACATCTGCTGGAAAAGTTACCGGCAGAGGAAATGGCAATATGGAAAACTTAACACAGAACTGAAGTTGGCCTGTTCAAGACTGGGGAAGTCTTGGGCATGGAAAGTAAGAATAAGTGAGTGATAGCAGAAGACACCAGGAATCATATAAGGCTAGGAACTCCAAAAGTAGAAACAGACTTTGTTCAACAATAAGCAATTATTTATATGAGTTACGATTTATCTAATTGATGGAGTGTGACATTGCTAAGCTTGAAAATTAGGAGGGACACATGGAAAATAAAATTACAAATCAAAATATTGTATGTTATCTTTGGATGTTGAGCTGTGAGTGATATCTATTGTCTTCTTTTTGTCTTCTAGCAATTTTTCATTTATCTAAAAAATTTTACATATAATTCTTTAAAGTAAAATTATATATTGTAAAATGTATTTATACTAAAGTAACATTTAATTCCTGACATTGTATCAACAATTGACTTCTTAAAAGGGAGAGATTCCACAGGTAGTTCTTAATAACAGGTTTACCACATGAGATTTATCTGAAAGATAACTGTGGGTAAGTAAACTGGGGTATTAATAGAGCAGGACCAGCTCTGGCTGGATTTAGATCTGAAATCTCTCTGCTGACAATACTGTTTTCGTTGCATCACGGTTATTCTGTTTGAGACATGTAAAGGATTTGAAAGCATAGTGAGAATTGTCTAATGAATAATGTAGACAATACACACTGAAATTGGAAGAATAAGTGATCACCATGAACTTAGACTAAACAACACTAGTTGTCTAGCTCTTCAAATCTGTGAAGGCTTTCAGAGAGTCAGGAGCACTTGTTTTAAAATAATATATAGACATACACTTAATCATCAAAAGAATGCCAGGGTAACCAAAATGCAAAAAACAACATAAACACAGAGGGTGAGAAAATGGAAAATATGGTCAGCCAGACTACTACTGATATATGTGAACTTCACAAAAATTGGTACAAATTCTACCCATGGTTTATATTTCACAAACATGTTTATTCAAATTAATGCTCTATATTTCTTCCATTTTTTTAAATTTACACAATAATATAGTACTATAATCTTTAAGAGCTTTGAATACGTAGTTTAAAATATTTGAAGAAGGGGCACCTGGTTGGCTCAGTCATTAAGCGTCTGCCTTAGGCTCAGGTCGTGGTCCCAGGGTCCTGGGATCGAGCCCCGCATCAGGCTCCCTGCTCAGCGGGAAGGGTGCTTCTCCCTCTCCCACTCCCCCTGCTTGTGTTCCCTCTCTGTCTCTCTCTGTCAAATAAATAAATATAAATAAAATATTTGAAGAATATTAAGGGAGATAAAATTTACCCATTTTAGAAAAATGTATAATGCAAGTTTACTTTTTGTAAAGAAAGAAAGATCAATGTACTTCTCTTAGTTAATATATCAATAAAGTTACTCAACATGAATATTGTTTAGCTGCACAAAAATTTACCACTTATTTTTACTGAATTATTTATAGAATATTTATTATTTACAGAATATTTTTATATACTCTGCAAGCTCTTTTAAAAAACCTTGCTTCCTTCCTCTATTCTTTTTTTTTTTTTTTTAAGATTTTATTTATTCATTTGACAGGGAGAGACACAGCGAGAGAGGGAACACAAGCAGGGGGAGTGGGAGAGGGAGAAGCAGGCTTCCCACTGAGCAGGGAGCCTGACGCGGGGCTCGATCCCAGGACCCTGGGATCATGACCTGAGCCGAAGGCAGACGCTTAACGACTGAGCCACCCAGGCGCCCCCTTCCTCTATTCTTATGTTTTATTTCTAGTACATCATAGAATTATTAAACCCTTCAGATTTTCTCAACAAATTATTTTGATTAAATTAAATTCAGACTACTATTTTTTTAGTTTTATCTTCCATTTTTTTTTTCCTGGTGTCTTCACCCCAAAGTTTAAAAGATAGCTCTAAGTAAGATTATAGCTCAATTTATATATTCACATGAACTCAGAAAACATTTACAGAATGTAAGAAATCATTTTATAGTTTTCCAGGAAATAGAGAAAAATACCTCTGTTATAAGAGATAAATCATACCAAAATAATGGAGCTAATATCCACCTTTCTATTTTTTTTAATTTACTTATGCATTTGTAATATTAAGAAGTGCTTTGCTAAGAGGATACCAGGGCAACGGGGAGATGCAGCGCAAGGGTGACAATAAGCTGCAAGCAGTTCTTGTCCAATACCAGCAAGTCTCCGGCACTCAGTTGGGAAAACTCTAGAGTGACCTGCAAGACAGCTGCCCTCCACGACTAGCTTCACATAGCTGCTGCCCATGCCTGCCCTCAGTCTCTCCTCACCAGACCTCTTCTATTGGGGACCCCAGCCAGACCCACCTTTCTCCTTCTTCCCATGATCTTCTTCTTACTGTTTCATGTCAACCCTTCCTTCTCCTCTGAAACATAATTTTAGTTATAGTCCCTGAATTGCCTCCTTTCTTCCCTATACTAGTTCCTTCAGGACACTGTGGCCCTAAACATAAAAATCCTCATCCACTGACCAATGTTATCCCTTTATTTGTTTTCTAGATTTAGAGTTTAGACAAAAAAAAAAAAAAAAAAAAAATCTTATCTTGTCATAATCTAAATCAACACAAGTAGAAATAAGATTAGAATTACTGAGGAGGCAAAAGGATGAGAAGTGAAAACTAACAATTTTGACCAATAATGTCCTGTTCTTTTAAATTCCTGTAGGGACTTAAAAAACTCAGCTTTACTGAGGTATAATTGACATATAAAATTGTAAGGTGGGGTACCTGGGTGGCTCAGCTGATTAAGTGTGTGACTCAGGCTCAGGTCCTGGGAGTGAGCCCTGCCTTGGGCTCCCTGATCACTGGGGAGTCTCTTTTCCCTCTGCCCCCTCCCCCTGCTCATGCTCTCTTTCTCTCTCCCTCTCAAATAAATAAAATCTTTAAAAAAAATTGTAAGATATTTAACATGTACATTGTAACAATTTGATATAGTTACACAATGTGAAAGAATTCCTGCTATCTAGTAAATTAAAATATCTGTCACCTCACATACTTACCTTTCTTTTGGTGGGTGGGGGGGAAGAGAACATTGAAGTTCTTCTTTCTTAGCAAATTTAAATTATACAATGCACTGTTATCAGTTATAGTCACCATGTTTCATATTAGATCCTCAGACATTTTCCATCTTATAGCTGAAAGTTTGTATCCTTCTTTTTTTTTTTTTTTTTTTTTTTTTTTTTTTTTTTTAAGATTTTACTTTATTTACTTGACAGAGAGAGAGAGAGACAGCTAGAGAGGGAACACAAGCAGGCAGAGTGGGAGAGGGAGAAGCAGGCTCCTGGCCGAGCAGGGAGCCCGATGCGGGGCTCGATCCCAGGACCCCGGGACCACGACCCGAGCCGAAGGCAGACGCCCAACGACTGAGCCACCCAGGCGCCCCGAAAGTTTGTATCCTTCTGATGCAGATTTGAAAAGCCTTACTTAACACCAGATATACTGACTATGAGAAATTATAACATATTTGTAATCATGGGTTATACAGTGAGGAGGCTAATATTTCCAATTTCTACATCCAGATCTTGAAGTTTGGAGAAATCAAGTATTTGTGAGGATTTCCTGACCTAACTTTGGTGTCAGAGAGTGCTATGTCTGTGGACAAACCGTGAATGAGACTATTTAAGAGGAAATGTATGTTCAGAAAAATGCACAGATTTTTGATCAAGCAATCAAACAAGAAATAATATTGACTGTTAAAACAGAGTATATGATGGATAATAAGGTGAAAAGTGGACATAAAATGTAAGTCACATATGGCAATGAACTATAGAAGAAAAAAGCAGAGGTGTTCTGAATCGGATAAAGGGAATTACTATAATTCTGCTTTCAGATGAATGAAACTGAATATTGAGGATACCTAAAAATACAAGGAAATATATTAAATAAACAGTCAAAAGAAAAAAAAAAAAAAAAACATAAAGCTGAGCCAAATACTGAGTCTAGGAGTTGCAGAAATGTCAGTGATAGATATTAGAGATGAAAAAAAAGTCTATAAAGAAACATCTATTCTTCTTTGGTTAATGGCTAAAAGTCAGGTATAACATTGAAGAAGGTAAAAACTATTTCCCTCAGGGCCAGCAAAACCAAACATATGCATATGTGTTGTTGTCCATACTCATAAACAAACACCTCACAGCAACATCAGACAGTCTGTGAGCATTTGAGAACAACGTCTAAAATTGGCATGAAACCCTGGATACTAAAGTTTAGTTTTTCACAAAATTATATATTTGATTGGTTACATAAATCTATCATTTATTTCATATAAAAGACATATCTGGTAATATAAATGTCAATTGGTTTCGATAACCGATTCTGATACAACATCCAACACAGTAAAGATTTAATGGCAAAAACAAAAATCATGTAATATATTCCAGAATTGGGAATGATGTAACTCAGAGGAAAGTACTTTATAACAAAGAAACATATCAATGTAGTGTTTCAATTTAACATGATTTGACAAACCTGTTACAGAAAAGTACTGAAACTGACAGCTAAGTAAGTCTTCAAACAAAATCTGACAATATTCTTTGTCTGCTTTTCCTTCGTTATTTTAAATTATTCAGCTAAAGTGACTTAATCATTTAAATCATAAATGGAAGGTCTTTTATGTCTAATATAGGACAATATAAGAATTTAGTTCATTGGTGCCAGTTTACCTTACCATTATTTCAGTGTTTTTACTTTTTCAATATAGTGACTATATAAAAAATATAGATTTAAAAATCTCAATTTTTAGAAAGGAAATCAAGTGAATGCAGTTATACAAACTATGCTTTTTATTTTCTGTATTTTGTTTGTAGATCCTTGTTGACCCTGGAGGTACTGCCCCTCCTAGTTAGCTCATTTCTAAAAATAGCAAACAACTCATAAGGAGTGTACCTTTCATATGCAAGCCAACCAAAGCCCACCAATAACCACCTGCTTTACTGGGCTCCTACATTCTGGGCCATTAGCCAACCCAGGCCAGGTACTAGACAAGTAAGGAAAGCCCATGCATCTCAAAGCCCACTGAAATTATTCAAACTAGCCAATCCCAAACCTGCTTATTCTGTCTCACCCGTCCTTTTTGTGGAAACAGTAAAAGATTTTCATATGTTCTCTTTCCCCCCATGTCTCCCTTGCTCCCTCTACCTCCTGACCAACCCCGTGCTTCCAAGCATGTGGTCATGCATGAGGTGCTGTGCCTTCCGTTTCTAGGGAACTGTGAGTAAAAATGTCTTCCTTTATGACTCATTTTCATTCATTTCCACATGCCTTACCATACCTTATTAAAACAGATCCCAGTTACCATTAAAACAGCAGCCTTTTCTATAAAATCTTAAAAAGAAAGGCCATTTGATAACAAATTTTTATTTTGTCATATAATGATATTAAAATTAAAATGACTTTTCTACTATTGACATAAATTTTGTTATAATTTAGATATTAAAGCTATGGTCACAAAAATAATTGTAAGGATTTTAAATTTTAATTGGACATTATTTTATTTAAAACATCAGATGCATAAGCTGCAAATTTATAGTTGCAAATGTAACTGTAAAAAGTCCTAATTTTACTAGACTACTTCACCATGCATTGTGTGCAGTGAAGCACTTTTGCTATTTTAAATGTATGTCAAATGTTAATTTCATATAGTTCTTTGATGCTCTTTGAGTCTGCCCATGGAGATACAAATATTATGATTTTAAATTATATTATCACTGAGTATGATTGTTACAATCTTAGTAGCTGGAACAATAATGGCAAATATATTGCTTTTACTTTTTCTTTTCAATTGCATGGAAAAATATTTTCTTCTTTTTTTTTTCTTTGGAAATTCAAGGAATTTTAATATACAATCACCTAGCCAAGTCATACAAAAAAGTAATGGGCAAACAAACAAAACATCTATTAGTACCACTATTACTATTACTATCACCACCACCAACATGGTCCCCATTCTCACTCTAACTTCTTTATTTTTTTTAATTTTATTTTATTATGTTATGTTAGTCATGATACATTACATCATTAGTTTTTGATGTAGCGTTCCATGATTCATTGTTTGCGTATAACACCCAGTGCTCCATTCAATGTATGCCCTCCTTAATACCCATCACCGGGCTAACACATCCCCCCACCCCGCTCCCCTCTAAAACCCTCAGTTTGTTTCTCAGAGTCCACAGTCTCTCATGGTTCGTCTCCCCCTCCAATTCACCCCCCTCATTTCTCCTTTCCTACGTTTTTTTTTGTTTTTTTTTTTTTTTAACATATAATGCATTATTTGTTTCAGAGGTACAGGTCTGTGATTCATCAGTCTTACACAATTCACAGTGCTCACCATAGCACATACCCTCCCCAATGTCCATCACCCAGCCACCCCATCCCTCCCACCCCCCACCATTCCAGCAACCCTCAGTTTGTTGCCTGACAATAAGAATTCCTCATATCAGTGAGATCATATGATACTTGTCTTTCTCTCATTGACTTTTTTTTTTTTTTTAAGATTTTATTTATTTATTTGACAGAGCGAGACGCAGCAAAAGAAGGAACACAAGCTGGGGGAGTGGGAGAGGGAGAAGCGGGCTTCCCATGAGCAGGGAGCCCGATGTGGGGCTCGATTCCAGGACACTGGGATCATGACCTGAGCCGAAGGCAGACGCTTAACGACTGAGCCACCCAGGCGCCCCTCTCTCATTGACTTATTTTGCTTAGCATAACACCCTCTAGTTCCATCCACATCATTGCAAATGGCAAGAATTCGTTTTTTTGATGGCTGCATAATATTCCATTGTATATCTATACCACATCTTCTTTATCCATTCATCTGTTGCTGGACATTTTGGCTCTTTCCACAGTTTGGCTATTGTGGACATTGCTGCTATAAATATTAGGGTGTATGTAGCCCTTCGGATCACTACATTTGTATCTTTGGGGAAAATACCCCGTAGTGCAATCACTGGATTGTAGGGTAGCTCT
The DNA here is from genome assembly GCF_004348235.1 of Phoca vitulina. Taxonomy (NCBI): domain Eukaryota; kingdom Metazoa; phylum Chordata; class Mammalia; order Carnivora; family Phocidae; genus Phoca; species Phoca vitulina. The sequence goes on from NW_022589720.1 coordinate 17,660,993, forward strand.
ATTTTCAACTTTTTGAAGAACCTCCATACTGTTTTCCAGAGTGGCTACACCAGCTTGCATTCCCACCAACAGTGTAGGAAAGTTCCCCTTTCTCCCATCTTCGCCAACATCCGTCATTTCCTGACTTGTTAATTTTAGCCATTCTGACTGGTGTGAGGTGGTATCTCATTGAGGTTTTGATTTGGATTTCCCTGATGCTGAGTGATGTTGAGCACTTTTTCACGTGTCTGTTGGCCATTTGGATGTCTTCTTTGGAAAAATATCTGTTCATGTCTTCTGCCCATTTCTTGATTGGATCATTTGTTCTTTGGGTATTGAGTTTGATTAAGTTCTTTATAGATTTTGGATACCAGCCCTTTTTCTGATATGTCATTTGCAAATATCTTCTCCCATTCTGTCGGTTGTCTTTTGGTTTTGTTGACTGTTTCCTTTGCTGTGCAAAAGCTACATGGAAAAATATTTTCAATCATAGAGAATAGACGGTGTTGTGATGTTATGTTTATCACTCACAAGAAAAACTCACACCACTAATTTCAAGTCAAACTTGGCTGCAATGAAGGGAAGATGAATATTATATAAAGTTAGCATTTATTCTCTCATATCACTGCTTTACACTCCTTCCCTGATAATCCCAATTGCACTGCCCTAGATTCAAGGCAATCCATTTTCTCTACATCCCATAGAGTACTGCTTTCTCCTCACTGCACTGAATAGTAATACTTTAATCAAACCAAGAAATTCCTACATAACCAGACACCTTATACTAGGATATAGGTCAGAGAAGAGGAAAATCAAGAAATAAGTGCTAATAAATATTTACTGTTCATAAGGGGAGATTCTGCAAAGACAGAAAATCCATAGAGGTAAAGGAGAAAAATACGGTCGTCTGCAGATTTCTCAACTTTAGAATTTCCTTAATCAGCAATTGTTAAAATATATGGGGATGAGCACAGCTTGCCAGCTTTTTTCCTACTAAATACAAACATTTGTCAAAACATCGCTCATTCTTTAAGTTCTGTCTCAATGCCTAACTCTTTCAGGATGTCCTCTGTATGGGAAGCACAGGATAACTAGCTTATACAAGCACATCCTGAGTAGAGATCCCATCCTCCTGCTATATTCCCATCAAGCAGAATATGTAGAAGAGCATGTTCAGCATTCAAGGTCAGGAGCTTGGGGATGGCCAACCCGGAGTGTCTCCTTTGTAACAAAGAGTGTTCTGTGGTAGGCTTTGATTTCCTTGGAGCCCTGGCCATGCAAGGAGGGAGAGGCTGCAGATAGTCGCCAGGCTAAATTGCTATGCTATAAAAGCTTGCTGCATGTAGATTCTAGCAGCAGATGCCCTGTCTAGTCTGCTGCTCCTGGACTCCCTGTATGTAAGGTCCCCCAACAGACGTGTGTCTCAATTGCTGTCTCTGGGTCATTTCTTCGGCCTTGCTAGCCCATCATCCACCCTTGGCTTAGAGTCAGGTGGGGTGTAGCTACCTAATGAGCAAGCCAGCCCAGAGGCCAGAGGAAAACCCGTAATGTTGGAAAGGGGAAAAGGGAAATCTGTGGGGGAATTCTTGAGTAGGCCATTGCCCTCCGTGGGGGAGGGAGGTGGCCCACATGTCAGATATTTGTAGACTGCTCCATGAGTATGGGAACACCCTGAAAATGCTAACCAGTCTAATGTACTTGTGGGAGGAAGTGTGCTCTGTGGCAAGGAAAGGAAGCCTATGGTAGCCACAGTGGGTTGTCCTCCACCATGGGCAGTCCATCTGACCACCAATGCCAGGATGGAGGCTGAGGCTCATGTCTGGAAGTTAAAAGATTAGCTAAGATTAGAAAAGGGCATGAACATGCCCGTAGGCTGATGGCCTCAGGACTGGTGGACAAGATAGGAGAACAAGACAATAAATTAGAGATTCTGGTGTGTTGTTTTGCAAAGCTAGGAGGGCACAAACTGCCCCGGATTAAGATCTGGGCACTTGCAACAAAGCCCAATTAGGAATTGATGAGAAAACAGACAAATGCCCCAGGTTTTCTGACCCTTAATACAAAAGAAATTTTTAAATAGTAATTACCCCTAAAACTGGGATCATGACCTGAGCTGAAGGCAGACACATAACCAACTGAGCCACCCAGGCGTCCCTCTTAACAAGAAATTGTAAACAAAGTCGTTTTATTTTTCTTTATCTACCCAGAGAAACAAAGTTTCTATGTTTTGTCCTTTCCAAGTTTATAAGAAACTCTCTCCAGATCTTTAACTATGGGCATTTTTAAGTTTTTTGTTATTTACAGAGTCATTGTTTTACCCTGATGCTTTGGTAAAAGTGTTCCTGCAAAACTACTTCATCTTCCAGGAAATTCATAGAAAAGACACTGACAAAGACAGGTTTCTGATAATGGAGACCAATTTGCCTTCATGTAGGAGGGACAATGACAAACCCTGCAAGTCTCCCCCAAGGCTACCTGCATGGTCCCACAGTATGTCAAGGGATGATGGCCTGAGACAATCCTTCTTCTCCTTCCCCACATCAGTGAGATGGGCACATTATGCTCATGATGTAATATTAAAATGTGAAGACTTGCCTGTGTTGCAAGACACCTTGCTGTCTTTGCTGGAGCATCAAGAGGAAGAGGATGGGCAGTGGACCCACAGAAAATTCAGGGCCCTGGCTTATCAGTCAAGTACTCGGGTGTTATCTCCTTCAGTAAGACAAAAGTTGTGCCTGCAGCAGTTATTGATAAAATACAGGCATACCCATGTCTTAACACCTCAAAGTAGTTGCCAACTTTCCTAGGTCTCTTAGGGTACTCGTGTCCGTTTATCCCTTGCCTGGCTTTATTCGTAAAAAAAAAAAAAAAAGGAAGTCCAATGGGACTGGGCCTCAAAGGAATGTGAGGCATTTGACCAAGCCAAGTGGCCATTAAACAGATCCAAGCCTTAGGTGTTGTCGTACAGGGACAGCCAGGCGAATTGGATGTGGCCAGTTTCCCAGAAAGGTCTGGATGGGGCCTGTGGTAACAGCAAGGGCACAAACAAGTACCATTAGGCTTCTGGTCACAATTGTGGAAAGGAGTTGAGACACAATACAGCGTTTTAGGACAATAGCTGTGTGCTACTTATCATGTCTTCCAGAAAGTAGAAAACATCCCCAAAGGGATCCCAGTGACTGTTCACGCTCCGTATCCTATAGCAGGATGGCTAAAGGATACGTTCCAAAAGTCCAGATCACGCAGTGCCCAAACCTAAACTGCAGCCAAACGGCGTGCCTACTTGCAACAACATCCTCTCTTGACTAAGAGGCCCGGTGGTGTGAAGTTACACTCCATTCTAGGCCCGGTGATTACGTCACCTCTAAAAGGTAACCATTCTCTGAGGCAGTAGACCATCACAGCTGCCCTCCTTTGTGCAGGAAGGAGACAGACAATACCTGAGCATGCCTGGTACACTAATTTGTCAGCAAGGGGCAAGCCCTGCACCGGGATTGCCATTGCCATCCAACCCTCAACTGACACTATCTGGATAGACTCTCCATGGGCCGAACTGTGAGCAGCATGGATGGCATTGCTCCAGGAGCCTGATCTCATTGTTCTATGTACAGAGAGCTGGGCAGCCTACAGAGGACTGGCCACATGGCTTCTCTAACCGGAAGCACAGGACTGGATGGTAGCGGGGTGCCCACTCTAAGGCAACAACACATATAAGGTATGAACATCACTGTCTATCATCCAGATGCACACAAAGCATGCACTCTGCCTGTTAGTCAACAGGCTGATGAGTCGGCCAGTGTCTGCCTCCTGGAGGATGTGCCCGTAGAAGACACCGCCACCTGGCGACACAAGAAGATGGGACATCGAGGGCAATGCACCTGGCAGGCTATTGCTAAAAACCGGTGCTTACGGCTGCATTACAAAGACATTGTAGTTGTCTGCCAACGATGCCCCAACGATGCCCCAACCGTGCCCAGGAAGGACCGTGACCTTTGCCAAGAGATACTAGAGAGATAGTAAGAAGGCAGCGCCCTGTTCAGAGATGGCAGACTGATCACCTCAGTCCCTTGCTCCTCTCTGATGGCTGATGTTATGTGCTGGAACTTATTCAGGACTCCTGCAAGTCTACCCCAGGAAGCGTGCTATGCAGAAGGCCCACCTGTGGTCTGGGACAGGGGTGTGCCGTTCAGGCTACCCACTGACCCTGACCGCAACCGAGACTCCCACTTACAGGACGTGAAATGCAAGAGAAGGCCAAAGCTCAAGACATCTATTGGCATTTCCATCTACCATACAATTCCATTGCGGGTAGACTGATAGAACACACGAATGGATCGTTGAAACAAAACTTTGACAAGAAACCTGTTCACTGGCCTTTTAGACACACCACCTGTCAACAGCTATACGGATATTAAATGAACATGTACATTCCAATTGGTCCAGTGCCCACTCTCTACTCATCCAAGGACCTGATGCCACCCTTGGAATACAAGGAGGCAGCAGACAAGAGGATGTTCTTTGCCACAGGCAGGGAAACAAGGTTAGTTTTTATTGTCCTTGCCACAAGATCTACCTATACGGGAACATACAATTAAATGGCCCTGGAAATGGCAGACAAGTCCACGATGGTTTGGGTTTTCAGCTCCATCGGGAATAAGGATAAAACAGAACCTAACCATCACTCCATTTTTCCACCCCACTCCACCAAAGAAAATGAAGGTACATAACCCCAGGCCTCTCATTAAAAAAGGACACTATCATGATCACCTTATTGAGTATTGCTATACCTCTATTATCCTTTTCAGGTTTGCCCAACCTCGTAACAGAAAGGAGGGCAAACAATTTGGAGCTATAAACCTAGAGATAAGCCACCGATGGGGTGGTGTTAGCCCAGAACACCGCCACCTGAATTCTATTAGACAATCATGACTTGCCTTTTCTGGTGCCTATTAAGCATCTAACTTTTTGACCTTAGATTCTCCATGGGAAACCTGTTTGCTGATTGGGCCCTGACTGCACTTCTATAGAGAATAAGACCAACTGCTGGGTATGTAGTGAACTCCCCCTAGTGGTGACTACAGGCTTTCCCCGGAGAAATTTTTTTTTTTTTTTTTTTTTTTTTTAAAGATTGTATTTTATTTATTTGACAGAGAGAGAGGGAGACAGCTAGAGAGGGAACACAAGCAGGGGGAGTGGGAGAGGGAGAAGCAGGCTCCCGGGTGAGCAGAGAGCCCGATGCGGGGCTCGATCCAAGGACCCTGGGATCATGACCTGAGCCGAAGGCAGACGCTTAACGACTGAGCCACCCAGGCACCCCGAGAAATGTTTTTTTTATAGTTTCTTAGCTATTTGTGCTGTATTATTTGGATGCTGCAGCTCGTATTGTTGTTGTGGGATTTGGATGCAATGCACCTTGGCATACCTGGCCCCAGGGACATTGTGGAAGAGGGGCACGTAACGAATATATGGGTCATCCAAGGTATGGGGGGTGGGCTATATGGTATGGGCTGGCTGGATAGCTAGCTTGCAAAAGCATACCCAGAATGTTCCTGAAGATCACTATCTTGAGAATATAGAGATCCCGTCCTCCCTCTATATTCCCATCAAGCAGAATAGGTAGAAGAACATGTTATTCAGCATTCAAGGTCAGGGGCTCCCTGGGTGGCAAACCCAAAGTGTCTCCTTTGTAACAAAGAGAGTTCTGACGGCAGGCCTTGATCTCTTTGGAATGTGGGCCATGCAAGGAGGGAGAGGCTGCAGACAGTCCCTAGGCGAAGCTGCTCTGCTATAAAAGCTTGCTGCATGTCGATTCCAGCAGCAGATACTTTGTCCAGTCTGCTGCTTCTGGACTCCCCATACCTAAGTTCCCCCAACAGACGTGTGTCTCAATTGCTGTCTCTGGGTCATTTCTTCGGCCTTGCTGGACCATCACCCACCCCTGGCTTAGAGTCTGTTAGGGTGCGGCTGCACATCATCAGTCCCCTGTCCCTGTACTATAAATAAACTCTTCCTCCTCTGCTGTTCTCAGAAGTTAATAATTTCGTGTTTTGTCATGTTGCCATTCCCTTTAATAATACAGTCTTTTTTTTTTTTTTTAAAGATTTTTTATTTATTTATTCATGAGAGACAGAGAGAGAGAGAGAGGCAGAGGGAGAAGCAGGCTCCCAAGGAGCAGGGAGCCCGATGTGGGACTCGATCCCAGGACCCTGGGATCATGACCTGAGCCGAAGGCAGACGCTTAACCATCTGAGCCACCCAGGCGCCCAATAATACAGTCTTAAAACCACTGATCATACAGAAAAGACCCAAGCTCCTTACCACACCAACAAGATCTGCCATATTTGCTCCTGACAATCTCTTAGACTTCATCCTCTTATTCACATACATTGTGCACCCACTCCAGCTATTCTGGTGCTCTCTTCTGCCCTTCTGGTATGCCAAACTTGTTCCTCCTGGTTCCTTTCCCCTAGCTCTTGCTTCTGCCTGGTAAACTCTCCCTACATGTGATCACATCACAAGTTCCTCCTTGGCTTAAATGATTTCACCTCAGAGACAGTTTTTCTGACCACCAATTAGAAGTGAACTCCCAGACACGACCTGTTATATCAATGTGCTTGACTTCATTACTTTATTATTCTCTAATCATTTCTTATAAATTTATAATTCATTTGTTGATTTTTTGTCATTCTGAATCACAACATAAACTCTAAGGTAGCAGAAATATATCAGGATCATTCAACTCTATCCTAAGGCAACCAAATTGGTGCTTAGACTACATTGCTAAAAACTTAAATGAATGAATGAATCAATGGATGGATGCATATGATAAATTTCATTCATGTACACATGAATATTTGCCAGGCACTATACTTGGCACTGAGAATACGTTTAAAGTTTAGGGAGAAAACATTATTTTCAAGATGTCATTATTACTGAAACTAGAATAAAATTTCTAAATTATGTAGAGAAGATTCAATTTCTCATTTCATCTAAATTATTTCTACGTAATTTTAATTTGGTCCTCCAAATATATGTGTGTTTCCTCCAATGTATTCTCTCTCTCTCTCTTTTTTTTTTTTTTTAAGATTTATTTATTTATTTGACAGAGAGAAAGCACAAGCAGGGGGAGCAGGAGAGAGAGAAGCAGGCTTCCCGCGGAGCAGGGAGTCTGATATGGGGCTCGATCCCCGGACCCTGGGATCATGACCTGAGTAGAAGGCAGACGCTTAAGCAACTGAGCCACCCAGGCGCCCCTCCAATGTATTCTCTTGTAGAGAGGTATCACTTTCTCCATTGCTAGCCTAGCTAGCCATATGATCCAAAACAAAAAATGTAAATATTTGATCATTTAAGCAAGTTTAGAACCAAGCTGTAATCTCTGCATCCCCTAGGATAGAAACGTAACTATCTGAGTGTCCATTTCTTTGTTTCAATGGTAGTGTATACAACAGTCACTAACCACATGCGTGTGGCTACCTGAACATGTGGAATGTGGCTAGTGAGACAGGAACTAAATTTATAATTTCATTTAATGTTAATTTAAATTTAAAGCTTGGAGCAGTATAAAAGGTTTCCTTCAAGAAGTCTGAAACTTATTTTGTCAATTATATTTACTTCCAAATTAAAAAAAAAAAAAAACATTGTATTCACGTTATGTAATGTTCAAACATACCATCATCTGTGGCAAAAGGCCTAAAATTAAGTCCTGGTATTGTGTGTATTGTGGGATTGTGTGTGCCTTGACCAGGAGGGCTTTGAAAGTCTTAATGGCAAGTTCCCCTCCCCATCGTGTGCCCGCGAATAAGGTCTTCTAGCCAAACAACTGTCCCAATCACAGGAACCAGGCAAGCAAATGTCACCTCCCAATAGCCCACAGGATCAGTCACTAAAGTCAATCACATCCTCCTGCAGGAACAGATCATCTAATCCCTTTGTTATTACCAAGCCTGCCTCCCACAGCCCTTGCTTGTTTACTCTTTCCAAGTACAACCCCCGAGTGGCCCCGTATGGCACAGTGTCCTTCTCCCCCATGCTGTGAGTACACACGCCTAATAAACTGCTGTTGATGGCATCTGCCCCAGGTCAGGTGTCCTGTGTTCAGCGACAGCTGTAACCCTGGGGCAGAATCCCCCTCTGCCAAGGTAAAAAGAAGGCAATCGAAACACAATAACATTTTGATCTATTTATACTTGTATAAATATTCTTTCTTTATGAGCAATAGTTTATGTATGTTCAGAGTATACATTCAAAATTTACAAGTAACATTTTGTCACTATCCAATGGCCAATTATCAATAACCAATGTTTCCTGTTATTTTCATAACTGGTATTTATTTGTGTATCGTTTGAATAATAAAAAAATTGCCAATATTCACTCATTTTTGCCCTACAAAAATAGCAATTTTGAATGGTTCAGATTAATATTTTTTTTTTTTTTTTAAGATTTTATTTATTTATTTGACAGAGAGAGACACAGCGAGAGAGAGAACACAAGCAGGCAGAGTGGGAGAGGGAGAAGCAGGCTTCCCGCTGAGCGGGGAGCCCGATGTGGGGCTCGATCCCAGGACCCTGGGGTCACGACCTGAGCCGAAGGCAGACGCTTAACGACTGAGCCACCCAGGCGCCCCCAGATTAATATTTGAAAAATATCTTTTAACACTAAATATCAGTCTATAAAGTGTACTGGTTCACTGAGCAACTGTTAAGCAACTTCCTTCTAGTGTTGCTGTGAGTCTGGCAGATGCTACAAAGTAAAATTCGCTTTCCACATTTTGTCAAGCTAGGACTTCACATGATTTATTTTCTGCCAATGAGATATGTTCTGAGATATTTGGATTCAGCTGTGAACAAAGTTAAGCAGGAGAAGAGGGGATGATGATATCAAATCACCCCGTTTACTGGTGTAGATGTGACAGGAGGGCATGGTTCCAAGCCATCCCTTCCGGCTGGAGCTTCCTGATACCTGGGTTGTAGTGAAGGTCATGTGCTCTTGCAGCTAGCTGTGCTGTGGGGATTTTTGATCCACAGATTTTGATTAAGATGGAATGATTCCAGAGCTGTCAGTCCCTTTTTCCCCCATGCTCCTTCCTGTCCCAAGGGAGAAAATCCTTTGGCTGGCCATTCCTTTGATGGTGTTCTGAGTCTCATTCCAGGAAGTCCAGATAGTACCGGCCCCTCCCACCCTACCTAACATATTTCAAACATGTACTTCTTTATAAAAATCAACTTTCTGCCTAACGTAGAGATTTCTGTTATCTCTCTTTTTTTTAAGATTTTTTATTTATTTGACAGAGAGAGATAGTGAGAGCAGGGAACACAAGCAAGGGGAGTGGGAGAGGGAGAAGCAGGCTTCCCGCTGGGCAGGGAGCCTGATGTAGGGCTAGGTCCCAGGACCCTGGGATCATGACCTGAGCCGAAGGCAGACACTTAAAGACTGAGCCACCGGGTGCTCCAAGATTTCTGTTATCTCTTAATGAACCCCAGATTTATACTGGTGTACTGGAGTGAATCAGACAGCATGATAATGTATCTCTTGATAACACAGTTCTGAATATAAGGTGACTGAAGTTTACTCCCATGTTCCATCATTCATTGCTTTGCAGTGATGCAATGACTAATTTTATATGATCGAATTTTGAACCCCTCTTAAAGTACTATGGTATATTTAATATACTTTTGAAACTAACCTAATTCTTCTAGGTCCTTAAGTCACTGATAATCATTCCTCTAAACCCAAATTATAAGCCAAACATAGAATGCAATATAATTATTGCTCATGATTTAGGCTCACCTCCTCTAATTCAGATTCTTTTTTTTTTTAACCTTCATTTTCCCCAAGTGAGTATCCACTAGGTGATCTGAAAGTTGGGTAAAATTTTGCAAGGTCATTACGGATGGAAGGGGATAAAGGTGTTGCTTTAAAGATGGGAAAGTATATGGATACCCTGAGGTGGGGGGGGGGGGTGCTGAGGACTGGAAGAAGGCCAGTGTAATAGGAACATACTAGATTGAGAATAGATCATTGGAAGGCATGGAGCCAGGGATTGAGATGAGGTCAGGGGACCATGAAACCTGCAGTTTAATATCAGATGCAGACAAATAAACAGCCTATAATCCAATGTGATGGGATGGCCAAACTAATGAAGCTGCCACAGATTCTGGAGCCAAGAGAGACACAAAGAACAGAATGACAGCCGAATTAGGAGCAGTGAGATGGCTCAGGGAGGGAAGGCGTGTGCAGGTGGGCAGCAGGGGAGGGGAGTTCTGGGCAGAGTGTGAGCATGTTAAAACTCCGTAAGAGAGTAGGGCTGTAGCTGAGAAACTGGAAGTTCTGTAGTGTGTATGTGTTAGCACAGAGTACAAGGGTGAAGAGTGGCCCTAAATAACGCTGCAAAACAAAAATGGGACCATGAAAAGCTTTGTAAGATGCATAAGATCAGGATAAATTTATCACTAGAGTTACCTATTACAAGGAGCACTCTGTGAGAAGGCTGAAGAATTCGATTTTAGATACAATTACACCCCAGAGACATTTATGCCAAGTTTCAATATTCCTTAGCTTTAAGAAGACCCATCTAGTTATGAAATGAAATGCAATGATAATTAAACCACCAGAAGACTACAACACAGCATCGCACACTATGCAAGGAATATCAGTTGCAAAAAGGAAACTCCCTTTTGCACAATTGAAGATGCAGTTATCCTATATTTCACCCCTTTTGTCAGCCCCATGGGATACACAGGACATATGCTTTCTATCTAGTTTCAAACATGTGTTTAGATGACAGGCATCCCCTAGGGGCAAGGGGAAGAATGGATTTCAAATAACATAGAAAGATGGAATAAATATCATGCTTAAAGAAATGAATTTCTCTATCTGTCTCATCATATGCAGCAAAAACTTTAAAGGAGCCTACCACTCTTGATGTAAACATTCCTTAAAAATGTTTATTGAAAATCTTTGAACATTGACTGTGGTAACAGGCTATTCATGTGTGGAAAGAATTATTAAGCTAGAAAAGGAGGATGTATTTTTGCAATATGAATTCAACTAACAGGGTTATGGGACTATATGTGTTACGTGCAAACCATTTATTATTTCCAAGGACGTTGTGTCTGTCCACAGTTTAAGTAGCAGCTTCCATCTGGCTATGGAGAATATATGAAAAGTCATTGAATGGGTAGACCTAAACACACTAAGGGAAAAAGAGTCTTTACTCAGGACTCTTGGGCACTCAAAAAGGCAACAAGGTGGCCACACTCAAAATCTGCAACCTCAGAAGAATTGTGAGATTGAAGCAGCATGGTTAACAAAGGAAGGACCTGGATGAACTGAGAAGAAGAGAGGACATGTTTATTAGTCAAAAATATCAACGATAGGTAACAAGTCTATTCACGGAAGCAACTGGACTGAACATAACTCAGCAGATGTCAGTTCTACCACAATCCAGGATCATCACTCTTCCAAGAAGCCCTCTTGCTCCCAACTCTACAAGATCACATGAGCCCCTTTTATCTTAAAGGGAAGCCCAGGGAGGGATATGAAAGACTGAATGAACAATACCCCAAAGAGACTGATAGGTATTTTCACACACTGCTTAAGTTTTGGGACCTCATGAAATTTTAAACTGAGGGAAAGTCTGCTTACAAGAAATGTCATATCAGTTCTGAAAACAGACATAACACTGTCATTACATATTTAAGTCTTATTGCAAATATAATGGGTGAAACTGCATTCCATGCAGTTATGAAAAGAATGCTTAGGAAACATGCCTTCTTACCATTTGGGGGTACTGGCTAACACTATTCATAAATAATGCATCCTCTTATAATAATATATAACATTAATAAATGACCATTGTTTAAGCGTAGATAGATGAAGTTAAAAGACACTTTTGATAATATAGGTAATCAGATGCAGGTACAAGGGCTTTTCAAACAGAATTACTGTATATCCTATTAATGGAACTATTTATGAGAAGCCTCAAAGTAAACTGATTACCTCATCTTTGGATATCACAAAGATATAGTTCTTGGAAAATCTGAGCAAGGTAAGAACATAGGAAAGGTTATATTTGTATCTGTCATAAATCTGATGGAACGATCTGGCTGGTTTATAAAAAGGACACAGCATGACTTCTAACCCTATAAAAAATCTCAATATTTAGCTATGGTGCTTAGGTGGGAAGATATCTGAAATACTAATTTCTAATTTCCACTGTTGTCATGCTCTGGCTCTTATAGAGACTTTAGAGTACCCAAGCAATTAAGTTGGGATCCAACCATTTTTGGCAGTTCTAGAAGTCTAGCAGTGTTTCATTTTCTGTGGTCAGAAAACCTCCATCACCATTTCTTAATCATATCCCTTGTATCTTTATATGCAGCCCATTGGGCAACACTGAATTTCATTGACGCTTACTACTTCTTTGAGTTTCTTTATGGCTTTTTATTTTATTCCAAAACCACTCTCAGGACTTCTGCAACTTCTCCTGATCCTATAGCCTTGGTAAACTTTCAATGGTGTGGCCTTCTCACTTTCTTGTAAGAGCCCCTTAGCGGGCACCACTCTTATAGAGCCTATTACAGCCAACCATGCGCTAAAATAATGGGGGACATGCAGATTACTTAGGTGTAATAGCAGTTTGTCTTTAAACCATTTGGGATTTCTATGCTATTTGAAAGCAAATAAAGACATGTTTGTGGTTCATGGTTCAAAAGTCATAAAAAACATTTGTCACACACACATCAAATTACCAAAGTAAGATTATAACCAAGTGACACAGTTCAAAATAAATCTACATTATGTTTCATCACTTTTCCCAGAGCATGTAAGCTCAGAGTCAAAAAACAAATTTTTAAGTCATCAAAATAGAATGAAATGCATAATTTAACCATATGATTAACAAAGTAGTGTCTACTCCACTGGGCCCTGTTGGGTCACCTAGATAGCTTAAGGTGCCAGTAGATAAAGGTCTTAGATGTGGCACCAAATTGTAGATGTTACAAGGATAGACTTCTTGCTAGATTGTCTAGATTGGAATCCAGCATAGCCATTTACTAGTAGTATGAACTTGGCCAAGTTATTTAACTTCTCCAAGCTTCATTTCCTTTATCTATAATATAGGATAAAATAAATCAAAGAATAGTGTCATCCCAGAGGACTGTTATAAGGATTATGTGAGTTAGTATTTCTATATACCATTTGTAAATGCTTAGAACAGTGTCTGGCCTGTCGTTTTCAATAAATAGATTCTGCCTTTCTTTGTTTTGTCCTGGGATTTGGAGAGAGTGGAATACTCTCCTTCTTCTGTATTTCTTTGAGGCCAGCAATCCATGGGTCCTTTCCATTTCAAGCCAGCTAATTTCCATTGCAAAAGTTTAAAAGATTTATACTCAGTTTCTGTGGGCTTTTTTTTTTCCATAATTTTCAATATATCCTTAGTGATTGTTTTCCTAAACTTTGTTTCCCTTGTATTTCTGAAGTTAGTTCTTGCGTTGTTCTACTAATTACTTCATCAATCATTTAGTGAAATGTCTTAAGATGAACAACTATTTCTGACATATGTACATCATCTACCTGTGTGTGTGTAACTTCATGACTTGCTCTGTGAAAAGACTTGAAGGAGTTCAAGTCTTTTCAAATGTTATTTTATTGGGAAGACCTTCTCTAAATATGTGTTTAAAATTGGCAAAATATATGTCTCCTTTCCTCTACAACACAGAAACATCCTATCCCTCATCCTGGCTTATTTTCTACATAACATTTATGAATTTTATAAACAGATTTATCTATAATTTTAATATAAACTAAAAATTATATAATTTAATTGCTTGTTTTTTTCCTTCTCTTTACTAGAATGTAAGCACCAACATGGTTACTAATTTTTAAAGTGAATTAGTTTTTGTCTTATGTCACCCATTTTACTGAGGCCTTAGAAATATAAAATGACCTGTACCTCTGAAATAAATAATACATTATATGTTAAAAAAAAGAAGAAGAAGAAGAAGAAGATAGCATGAAGGGAAAAATGAAGGGTAGGAAATCGGAGGGGGAGGCAAACCATGAGAGACTATGGACTCTGAGAAACAAACTATGGGTTCTAGAGAGGAGGGGGTGGGGGGATGGATTAGCCTGGTGATGGGTATTAAAGAGGGCATGTACTGAATGGAGCACTGGGTGTTATACGCAAACAATGAATCATGGAACACTACATTAAAACTAATGATGTATGGTGATTAACATAACATAATAAAAAAAAACATTTTAAAATGCTACTGAGATCTATTTAACATATACTATCATTTCTCTCCAATCTATTTTCCCCATTTAATAATTATTTAAGAAAATAATCCAGATATGTAGACATAGGGGCAAATATTTGCTTTCTGATAGCCTTTTTTTTTTTTTTTTTAGCAGATTCTGGGACCCACGATTTTGTGGTTAAATAGCAGGTAGTATTATGAAGTCAAAAATGATTTGGTCTATTTTTAGTCCAACAATATACAATAAGTATCCACCATACATTTTGTATCAGTGTTAGTTTATGTGGGAGAGAAGCCTCACCGAGTCCCAAAGTTCTGTACCCTCCTTCTCTTGAACTGTTAATGAAATAGACGGGGCAGTGTTGTTACAAAACAGATAAAGGAACAACCAAGCAATGGTACAGGATACAACAAAGCTGTTTGACTCAAAAATCATCATACAAGCTTGTATCAAAGCATATGGTACTGAATCACCATTCCAGAGGAAGGAAAATTGGTAGCTAAGAAGATATTTGAACTAAATTGGAGTAGTGTCATAGTGCCTGCCAAATGCGAAGAAAGGTTATTTGTCCCAAGCACGGGGTGTAGAATATGGTACACTCAGTGCAGAAGCAGCCCAAATTAAAATGTCTGCTATGTTACTCTGATTGTTTTCAAAGAAGGGCAGTTGAGACTTTCTAAAATGTCAGATGAAATCATGTTCAAATATAAACACAAAATATGTTTCAATGCCAAACATAAATATATATTTTTAATTATCCGCCACTCTGAATTAGTCACACCATAGCTCCCCTTAACTGAAATAGATAATTAAGTATCGGCTACATTAAAAAAAATCATTGCCAAGGGATATTTGATATTAAACCAGGGAATCAGAAACTGGAATAATCTATTTGTGTCTCCTTAATAAGCTCATAATTATCCTTGAATAAGTGATTTTGTTATTCTGTGCTCTTTCCTTGTGCTTTCATAAAGTGGCCAAGTTCAGCTATATCATGAACTGATTTAGACAATGCTGAAAAAATTAACAAATTGGTATTTTTCAAAAGCTTTAAAATTTTATTGAAGTGTTTATCCTCAACAAAAAAAATGAAACTTCTCACTGTGTACGATTCACTCATCTGCATCCAAAGACCTTTGATTAGAGTAATTTCTCAAATATAAACAATTAGTAACAGGCCATTTGTTTACTAAATGTTACAGGAGAGACCCAGCTGTCTGTATCTCCTTCATTTGACTATTGTGAAGTTAGAATTTTCTCATGACATTTCACTATTTAAAAATGTTTAGCTAAATAATGAAGTCTTTTCAGATTGGATTAGATTAGATAGATATTTTTTCAGATTAGGTATTTTAAGGTTACTTTCCATCTGCCGTCCAAGAAGAAACATGTTTCAATCTAAGAAAATGATTAACATTTCTATATAAGGTGACTCCATTTCTCATATGCCCTAGAAATATATCTTATCACTTATTTTGACATGGAAAGAGGCTTTTTAAAATCAACTGCAGGGCAGTGCTAATTGAGAGAAGCCTTAAAAACTCTGACACCATTTATCCCTGCACAAAGATTCCATGCTCTGTATGTTCTCATCCTTGGATTTCCAATATTGCCTTTATGAGGTTAAGAAGATGAATGCTCATTGCTTTTAATCCTTACTATGATTTATGAGCCTCTTGGTATCCCTTCCCCGGAGCAGCTACCACTGTGTGGTTGTTCTGGCTGTTGCCTCAGTTACAGACATCTGCAAAGTAAATTATGGATTGTCGTCCCATAGACCAGAACGAAGCACTCTCTTCATCTCTCCTGCAGGATTTTTTTTTTTTTTTATTAGAACAAAGACTACGTACAGTTTTACTTGCTTACATCCTAAAGAAATGTTAAGCGAACCTGAATGATAGCACAATGACCTGGATTATGACCTGTCACATAACATCAATGCAGTACGACATATAAACAGGATTACTTTAAAGCTAGGAAAAAAAACAAAAAAACAAAAAAACAACTTTCCATTTATTTATCTTTCTTCTTTCTTTAAGAACACCATCTTTAGGTTCCCAGAAGGAAGATGACCTTTAAAATTAACTAAGAAATGTGCCATGCAATAAAGACACATATTAAGTGTCCCTTCAGTCTCTTGTGTGCAAGATTTTAAGAGCATCTGTGGCCTATGGTTCTTTGAATGAAATACTGACAAAGAAATAAAAAAAACTACATAAAGGAAAATTCATGGAAGATCTAAGTACCTCTTTTAGATTTTTTCTTCTACTGTTATCGCTTATAATAAACTTGTTTTAATAATCCTGGGAACCTGCAGCGATCGAGTAATTGGAACAATTCTTTCTTCTGTATAAGAAGTCTAGCAGAGTCTAAGAAGAAATAGTCAGCTCCCTCTGTATTTTCCTTTCTTTTCTCTGCTTATTATTTTGTGCAGATGATGACTCATAATTCCCAATGACAAGTCCATTGTGAAATCCTAACAGGCATGTCTCAAATGACTATCCTTTGACAGTTACCTAAAATTAGAAATATCCCAGCATTTATCTTTTTTTTTTTTCAAATGTGCTAATTGCAGCGCAAACAATAACCCATCAGGGGAAAATCTCACTAACATAATTTACAAAATGATTTGTAGTAATACCTTACAAACTACTTTTCTTTTTTTAAACAGATGGCTCTGCAATTCATTTTTTGAACCCTATTGTCAACTCAGCAGGATATTGTGAGTACTAAAACCAGAAATGCTCAAATCCACCCCTGGCTGAGCAGATCTGTTGCTCCCTTTGTGTTTCCATCAGTTTCCTTTTCACCTCATCAGTGCTGAGAGGCATGGTTCCCTGAGTGTCAGGACCTGATATTCATACCAATGCCCTAAAAACTTTTTTTTTTTTAAGACAGATCTTATATTTGTTTACCTCTGTGTCAGTCTCTGTATTCATTTCCAAAACCTTCCTTTTGTGACCACACTTTGCTTCTTTGGCCTCATGAAATGAAGTATTAAAGGAATCCTGAAGAATGTGATTTAGTTAAAACCTTAAACTAAATATATCTCTAAATAAACAAATGCCTTTTGCGTAGTGATTACATACAAGTAATTGGCTAAGAAATTATAGGATCTAGACACAAATAAGATGAAACTGGTACTTCCTAAAGATTGGGCAAATATACATATATATATAATCCCCCAATATATTGCCAGCAATTATTTTCTTAAACACACACATACACACACACATGCACATACACACACCCTGATCGGTTTATTTCTCTACATTAAAAAATAAATAGCAACAACAAACATAGCTCCATATGTTCTAAAACATAAATCCCACAGCCCAGGTATGTTTTCAAATTTCATTCAAGGTTCTTCATCTACTGGACCCACTCTTCTAGATTTATCTACCAACTGTCCTCATACCTGATATTCACTGAATTTCCTAACTGTCCAAATGGCTTAAAATTCACCACACATGAATTATTACATACCTTCATGCCTTATATACATCTATCCCCTTTCCTTTACATATTTGTAGTCACTTATCTTTAAAGTCCAGTTCAAATACATTGTTTCTATATTTTCCCTCCCCTTTCCACCATAACATACAGAAGAAATCCTATCCCAACTTCTCTGCAACCATATCATTTTTCATATTGGAACATAAAAGAATTCTATAAATAATCAAAGAGTGCTGTCTGACTGTAGGAAAAAAAGAATGATTTCTTTCATCTTGTTTTTCATTTTCAGATGATTTATAATAAGTTGTTCTAATTACTTGTTAGGCAATCATGAATGTAAGTGACAAATAACAGGACAAACACTAAATTTTGTGAAATTTTGGAGGAGAAATTGATTGCTCTTTCTTTGAATGTCCAAAAAAGAATTTATGAAAGAAGATGATAGGATTTTTAAACCGGCCCCAAGGGCATTACTCTATTCAAAATTGAATTAATGAAAGACAAATATTTTAATACTAAGTTTGGCTTGAAACCTGTACCTTCAATATTCTTGGATATCACTCTCTTCATCCACTCTCCTGGATATCATACCATAGAGATTGCTTTCAGGTCTTTTTTCTTACTTGAAGTTTATGAAAACCCTTACATTAAAAGGAGAACAATTTCAAGCAATTCTCTACAAATGTCTTCTGCATTCATTTGAATTATTTCCTCATTGAAAAAAGTGAACATTCTCACTACTTTAAGTTTATCCTTTCTCAAGTTACTATGTTTAAACTATTCTTATATAAAATGATGATCAAATTTCTATATAGTCCTTTTAACTTTGATTATAGCACAGAGAGAACCAAAGGACATTTGAGAAGAGTGTGCTTCCTTTTTATTTGGATCTTTGGATGTTTTAATGCTTCATTAAGCTTTAAAGGAAAAGATGTAAAATCGTGCATTAATAATTAGTATGGTGTAGTATTAATTTTTGATTACTCATACTTGTATCGTAGATAATATTTAGGTTGCTGAAATCATGGTTTTGTAAAAAGGACAAGTTGCTGGTTACAGGAATTAATTCTGAAGTATGAAGCTCTCTCACGTATTAATCTGAGTATAAGATCTGGAATGAAACCCCTAATCCAAAATTATCCGAGATCAGAAATTTTTTATTAAAAGTATCCAAATTTTCTACAAAAATGTGAAGATTTTACAAGGTAAAAGTAAAATTTTTCCATATGGAAATTCTGCATATTGATGATAACAAATTGAAAGATAAAATGGATGACAAAAGAATTAGTATTTGATATCAAATGGTTAATTTCATTTCAAACTTTTAATCGTGAAAAATTATATCTAAAATCTGTATGGATTTTACTCAAATCTGATACTTGAAATTAATTGATTATGTTATAAAACTAGATTAAATTGTCATATTTTTTGAGTAAATGTATCTCATCAAAGAAAAGCTAAAAACAAAAAGAAATGGTTTAGTTTCTCATTTATTAAATATGAGTATGCAGAGAGTTGAATAAATATCACAGCAAGATCCATAAAGCCACTTTAGTTTAATTACATTTGCCTCATCTCTTTAACTTTTTCTTTCTGAGCTATTATATCAATGGTTAATCTTAACTGATCACTGATTGAGAACTGAGAATATGAAGCTTGTTTTGACTAGAGCCTAAGAACAGATGCTACAATTACCAAGCAGGGAGTGCAAGGTGGTGCTTTAATTATTGTCTCCAGAAGTTAACTATAAGGGTCTAAATCTCAGAGTTCAGATTCCTGCCATCAGCGATGGAAAAGCAGCCTACAACTACCTGCCCAAGAAACAACTGAGCTAGACCCTGCCGAATTATATTAATAAAGACAAGAAAATTTGAGACAGTGTCTCTTTGTTTCCTGTGTCAGAGCTTCACCTGAAGTTTGTCTTTGAAATGAGACATATTCAGTTGAACAAAAGGAATATCCACTAATTATGAGGGAGTAGGCAATGTGTCATAAAAATATAAAAGGAGAAAATAAATTTCTGTTCTTAAGGAGGCACATAGCCACTAGGTTTTCTCAAATCTGAATGTAAATTGAAACAGTGTGAGAAAAATTCAGTGAAGAAGCTTAAACAGAATTCTTGCTAAAAGAAATGATTACTTAAGTTTTATGGTCGCATCATGTTTATGCCAACTGCCTGTAAGTATATAAACATTTGAATATTTTTATTTCTCATAAATAATTTTTTTAAAAGTAAAGTTTTTAAAAGAGTTTGAATTTTGAATTATTTATTAAGAGGTTGAAAGATATGTGTTAATGATAGTTAAATGTCACCTACCTTTGACAAGGCTGGCATCCTTTAAAACTCCAACAATCTATTGAGTTCCAAATGGACTGTATTCCCAAATAGAGTCAAACAGAGCTGGAAAAACAAACATACATAAAGTTGTAATGTCAAAAAAAATTTTATAATATATATTTATTTTAGAGTATTTCACATTTACTTAAAAGCTGCAAAGATGGGGCGCCTGGGTGGCTCAGTCGTTAAGCGTCTGCCTTCGGCTCAGGTCATGATCCCAGGGTCCTGGGATCGAGCCCCGCATCGGGCTCCCTGCTCCGCAGGAAGCCTGCTTCTCCCTCTCCCACTCCCCCTGCTTGTGTTCCCTCTCTCGCTGTGTCTCTCTCTGTCAAATAAATAAATAAAATCTTAAAAAAAAAAAAAAAAAGCTGCAAAGATCGGGGGGCCTGGGTGGCTCAGATGGTTAAGCATCAGCCTTTGGCTCAGGTCATGAGCCCATGGTCCTGGGGTCGAGTCCCACGTCGGGCTCCTCGCTCAGCAGGAAGTCTGCTTCTCCCTCTCCCTCTGCCTCTCCCCTGCTATGCTCTCTCTCTCTATCTCTCTGTCTCAAATGAATAAATAAAATCTTAAAAAAATAAAAGCTGCAAAGATTTTTCAGAGTTCTCATAAACCCCACATCCAATTTCTTCTGCTGTTAGCATTTTATATTACAATGATTTGTCATAACTTTTGATACATTGTGGTATATGGACTCAAATGATCGAATATTGATACATTCTGATTTCATGAGTTTTTCTCCCAATGTCCTTTTTCTGTTCTGGATATCATATTGATTTTAGCCTTTATGTCTCCTCAGCCTTCTCTGGAAAGTGATAGTCTCTCAGATTTTCCTTGTTTTTGATGACCTTGAGTGTTTTGAAGAGTAATGATCAGACATTTACAGAATGTCTCTCAATTGGAATTTGCCTGATTTTGTTTCTCATGACTAGACCAGGGGGATGGATGTCTAATTATTCTCATTAGACTGGGTTTGGGAGGAAGACCATATAGGTTGTGTCATTCTCATAACTTCACATTGAGGATG
The DNA here is from genome assembly GCF_004348235.1 of Phoca vitulina. Taxonomy (NCBI): domain Eukaryota; kingdom Metazoa; phylum Chordata; class Mammalia; order Carnivora; family Phocidae; genus Phoca; species Phoca vitulina. Next base: position 17,682,052 of record NW_022589720.1, read on the forward strand.
CATGACACCAGCTTGACTTCTGTTCTTCCTTTCCATAGTGTGCTTCTGGAAGCAAGTCGACAAACACAGACCACACTCAGGGGCAGGGAATTAAGTTCCACCTCCTTGAGGGGAAAATATCTGCAAGGTTTATTCGGAATTCTTCTGCAAGAAAGATTTTTCTGTTCTCCCAGTTGGTTTGCTTGTTTGTGTATTCAATCATTCATTAATTCATTAGAAATTTGTGTACATCAGTGTGAATTCATGGATATTTATTTTGTACTTTGTGTTATAATCCAATACTGCACCATTTATTTTGGTGCTCAAATTGTTCCAATGTGGGCCTTTGTGAACTCTTTCACTTGCTTTTGTGACCTTTTGACATACCATATAAATTTGTTGATTGAGCAGTTCCTTATATGCTCGCACTCGGAGCAAATTCATGCTAATCTTATATATTTCTTGCCTCAGCCCTAGACTCAGCAATATTTCCAGGGATCCTAGTCCCTTGTACTGGTGAATGATTTAGAAACCAGTATCTGGACACTGAGTATGCTTGTTGCTATGGGACGGCCATTGTTTCTAAGCCTTTTCTGTGGGCTGAACTGGGAAATATATGTATTAATATTGGTACGTATACACATATATTCATAAAAGTTTCTCTTAAGGAAAACATTATATTATACTGATATCTCTGACCCTAATCACATAATATTTTTCAAATAAATAGTGTCTTAGGTTAACAGAGTATAGTATTGAAAATGCGTCTTATGTTTCTGTTGGAAATGTTCCTATCTGGGTAATATACCAGGAATGACTCGAAAAAAGATGCTCACACAAGTTAGAAAATACATGTCTGGTGTCTGATTCTAGGCCTTTTTTTTTTTTTTTTTTTTTTTTTTTTTTTAAGATTTTATTTACTTATTTGGGGGAGAGAGAGAGAGAGAGAACCTGAGAAGGGGGAAGGGCAGAGGGAGAAACAGATTCTCCACTGAGCAGGGAGACCAACGTGGGACTCAATCCTGGGACTCCAGGATCGTGACCTGAGCCGAAGGCAGACACTTAAAAGACTGAGCCACCCAGGCACCCTGAAGAAATTTTAAGACACTATATGAACATTTATTGTCACTTACTCTTACTGAAGTTCATCATACTTAAAAAAAAAATAGCCTTTAACACCATGTGCACACAGCCATAGCTCTCTGATCTTTTAGTCAAGTGTCATACACTAAAACAATAAAAAGAGTATGTGGAAATGTATATTATTTAATAAGAACTAATATATTTTCTTCTGCTAGTACATCCTATTACCATGCCCATGTTTCATATTTTTTTTTAAATATATTTATTTATTTAAATAATCTCTACACCCAAAGTGGGGCTCGAACTCATAAGACCAAGATCAAGAGTTGCATGCTCTCCCAACGGAGCCAGCCAGATGCTCCCAAAAAGCTCACTGTTTTTTCATTTGTTTGTTTTTAAGTAGGCTATTTATAGATGGTCTGTGACTTAGGACAGTTCAACTTATGATTTTTTTACTTTATGATGGTGTGAAAGTGATACACATTCAGTGGAAACCGTATTTTGAATTCCGAATTTTGGTATTTTCTTGGACTAGCAAGATGTGTAGGATCGTCTCATGATGCTGGGCAATGGCTGCAAATGCAGGTCCCGGTCAGGCATCCAGTCACGAGGGTGAACAGATGATATACTGGCCATCATTCTGCACCACACAGCCATTGTATTGTTCGCTTTCAGCACAGTATTCAGTAGTTACATGAGAGATTCAACACTTTATTAAAAATAGGCTTGGTGTTAGAGGATTTAGCCCAACTGTAGGCTAATGGAAGGTTCTGAGTGTGTTTAAGATAGGCTAGGCTAAGCTATGATGTTTTGTAGGTTAGGGTATTAAATGAATTTTTGACTTAAGATATTTTCAAATTGTAATGGGTTCATTAAAATGTTGCCCAGGAAGATCTGTATGGGATTGTTATTTGGGCCCACCTAAGTAATCCAGGATAACCTCCGGATCTCAATATCCTTAACTTAATCACATCCACAAAGACCTTTTATTTCCATATAAGGTGAAATTTATAGGTTTCCTGAATTAGGACATGGTTATATTTTGTGAGGTTATTTTTCAGCCTACCACAGACCACCTTCCTATCTCCTTCCATAGAGGAGAAAACATTACTAGAATAAAACAATTTCTTCATGAGTCTATTTCACATAAGACAGTGTGTATAGCCCTGATAGTACTAGAAATATAATCAAACACAATGAAAGAATTTTAAAATATTGTTTAAGACAATATAGGACAGACATAATTTAATTAATTATTTATTTCTTTATTTAGATTTTATTTATTTATTTATCAGGGAGACAGAGAGAGCGCACGCACAAGCAGGGGGAATGGCAGGCACGGGGAGAAGCAGGCTCCCTCCTGAGCAAGGAGCCCGATGCACGACTCAATCCCAGGACCCTGGGATCATGACCTGAGCTGAAGGCAGATGGTTAACCGACTGAGCCACCCAGGCATCCCAGGACAGACATAATTTTAACTTGCTTAGAGATATAGATAGATATTATTTAATAATGTAACTTAAATTGATTCTTTCTCTTCCTTGTAGACTAGGACCATTGATAACCTACAACTATATTGTGCTTCAGTGAATAAAGTTACAGGACTGAAGTTTCAGAATTATGACTCCAACAATCTTTAGAAAAATCCTAATTAAGTAAACCTTTAGGCAAATTTTAAAGGGAACACTTTATAAATTCTAATGTACACTGCATTCATAAATTATTACTACTGGTACAAATATCTTATGCCTAGTCAATTTTTAAGGAAACTTGACAGAAGAAAGGAACTGGCAATAAAGTAAGAGGATGATGAGTCGGGAAATTATCCAAGACGAATAAAAGCATGAATGGCTTCAGTGAGGTTTAAATTCCCAGCCCTGTTAAGGGTATCCAGACCTCAGGCCATATGAACTAAAGGAACTAGGAATGAGACACTTGTATGCAATAGGTATTAAAAAGGGTTGCCCCATCTATGGAATGGGAATTAGAAAAACTTCTGCACATCAGCTCTGTGTAGCTGCACCAATACTAGTTGCTAACCAGGAATGACAGAGAGAGGTCATCATTGAGAAAGCAGATGGTAAGCATGGACTTTGTGTGTATGTGAGGTCCAGACACATGTATGGAATGGGGACTCCAACCCAAATTATTATGGCACTGGTGAAACCATCAGAGTCTCAGCTGAGCAAACACAAAAATGTCTTTAAGGTATTCTTTCATAATCTAAGGCATGAGACTCCCATAGTAGGGAAAAAAATAGTAAAAGAAAGCAAAACACATGAATGAACACCAGCTGAAGCGATGAAATGGAAAATTTGTTTCTGAAGAACTGGAAATAATAGAACATTTTGGAAAAGATATATAATATATTTAAAGTTTTCAGAGTTAAAGGAAGAAAGAAAAATTGTTTCTTTTATCAGATCATACACAAAAATAACTTTCAGGTGTGTAGGGAAATAAAAGCTTAAAAATATAAAAGAAAATATGGAACATATTTTTATGAAATAGGAATAAAAACCTTCTTTAAACAAAAGTGTTAAGAGCACAAAGCAAAATAAGGACAACTTTTAATTAAAATTAATGTATTCAAAATTGAACTTCACAAACAAAAGGAAGCTATGTTAGCAACTGTGGAAGGTATTTGCAATTTGAGACTAAGTTTAGAGTGTAGATAACATAAGAATTTCAGTAGTCAAAGAAATATTGAACTTATAAGGTTTGTATGATGTTAGATAAGGCAAGTAAAGTTTTCTTTATTATATCATCATCACGATTAAGAATAATATATCTAACTTAGTCAAGAGGAACAATCACAAAAACAGATCAGTGTTACTAAGATGAGTTATGAGTACATAAATATTTGAAAACACAGTAGGGCAGTACCATGCATTTTAAGAAAAAAGGAGAACACTAGAGGCAGGAGAAATGTACTTAGTAAACGCTCTTAGGTGACAAAGCAATAAGACCATATACCCATTTTACTGGTAATGAGGAGATGTGTTCTTCTACCTGCTTCTGGCATAAAGATAAATCCCCTTATCAGTCGCTAGCCTACTTCACTGCAGGGTAGTGATCAAGATATACAGCAATGAAAATAAATGACACCAGGAAAACATAAGCTGAGGCAAGTGTGAAAAAAAAAACAGGTAGGACATGCGCTTCAAAAAGACCCAGGGGTCTATAAGAGCACAGTTCATGAGGCCATTTCAGCTAAGGTAAGAAAACCTAGAACTAATATCAGCTGAGGACAAGTAGTTACCAAATGTTGGGTAACAGGACTCACTGCAAAAATTGGAACTTGGGCATAGACATATGTCTTATTTCCAATGCCCCTACCAAAATGAAAAAAAACAATTTAAAAAGAGGTAAAACTTATATCATGCTGGATAGTAATGAAAGGGATAGAGACAAATCTCTGCCAAAATATGAGATGTGTCTATTTTACAAATAAGCCTAAGATACTTGTAATAATTATCTTCCCAAAAAATGTTATGATAAAAAACAGGTAGAATACTCTGATAAAATCCCACTAATATCTAACAAATTAAAAGATTGAAGAACTGAGGTGCATCTGTGGAGCACTGCACTTAGAAATTCTTTAAAGGCTTTGTTTCCAGAACTTTCAAAACACTATGAGGTCCACCAATAAACCACAGCCAAACCAATGGGACATCTGCTGGTGGCCAGGTTCTCTCCTGATACAGTTATTACTGAGGAAGGAGGCCCAATTAAATAGAAAACCAGATGTGTAAGGTTGGTTACTGATGCAAAAAAAAAAGAAAGAAAGAAAGAAAAAGACAGGTTTTCTCCTATAGGCATTCTCCAGGACCTTGATGTTTCCCCACACCCATGGAATAATGAATATGATGATGGATATCATAGTCACCAGCATTCTAACTTCAGATCATGTACCACTGAAGTATCACCCACGTTTCAAAGAACATATTGACTTTTGAAATATATATTTGGCTTGATTTGAAATCTCTGTATTCAAAATACATGAAAAGTTCTGAGAAAGAATCAGTAATAATAAGAACATATAAAGAAAAACAATGTGTTAAAGAAATAAATGAAGAGATGTTTTCAAATGACAAGAGTATTTTCACTCAATACATTTAAAGAGACTAATAGGCCAAATTAAAAAAGATAAATCATTAAAAGAACAGAATAGGATAAAAATAGGTCTGTCTGAATTAAGGTAACTGATAGTATCATAACATTTAAAATAACATTAATGATTTCCCATAAAATGGAGGAATAGAAATTTTACTGTAATATACGAACATGTTAGTAAAAAAAAAAACAAAACAAAACGATAATACACACAGAAACAAACACATTTTTAAATGAATGGATGAATCTGAAAGAAAGTAAAAGAAGTGTTTTAAGTGAGGAGCAAAGCTGGAGGACAAGTATGGGGAGGTAAGTGAGTAGGGTAGACAAGAGATTAATTAAGCCTTTAAGAAGCTGGCAGCCCAAGTGTTCTGTGAATGAAGGCTCTGAAGTGGCAGAGTTAGAGACAAATTAGAGAAAACTGCAGAAAATGGAGTACAGGAAGGCTAAACCTTTGGGGAAAAAAATGGCTTCACTAAACTAGGAAATAAAGATGCTTTATATTTGTTCTGGAGATAAAAAAAAAAAAAAAAAAATTCTGCTCTGAGGATGTGTGACTGACGGCAGGCTCTCATTTGAGTTTGAAGAATTCATTTACATTATTTGATTCAAAATCAATCTTTACATCAAAATTTGAATTTAAAGTGGATTGGGGTGTATAACACCCTCCAGATGACAATAAACCCCTGCAGAAAAGAACTCACAACTTACACGACAAAGAAATCTTGAAGGTTGAATTACAACAAATATAATGGGCTCTGGTCTATAATCACAAAACATAGTGGATATCCTACATAGTTCAATAAGATAAAAAGATAAGAACAAGAAACAGCAGAGATAGGCCCATAAAACAGGAACCCCAAAAGTATTTGGAGATGAGACTGTATTTTACTCTAAAAGCTCAAAGTTTCATCCATCAAATCATCCATTGAAAATTTACAATTAATAAAAGATTTTAGGAAGCTTTCTGAACAATGTTTAGATAACTGCATTGCAATAGACCTGCAACAAGAATTAAAAAGTGCAATTTAAAAATCATTTATCTTGTAAGTATTCATTAAATGGCTAGAAATAAATTTAACAAAAAAGGTGTAACACCTTTGTTAAATTAATTAAACAAGGAGGTCATTAGACTGATGTGGCTCTAATACCATGGTGGCCTACGTGAGCAAACCAAAAATGAAGCCTATGAATGCCTCAAGGTTAAGAAATTGAAGCCAAAGGACAACCAATCACCAACAGCCAATGAGGCTTAAGCTACTGCCAATCACATAATGTCTTTTCTTTTCTTCTGCACTTTCTCTGTAAAAGTCTCTCCCTTTGCTCTTGTTGACAGATTGCTCCTAAAGACTTCTGGTTTGGCGCTGCCAAATTTGAAGCAATTTTTGCTCCAATAAACTCTTAAAATTTTTAATATGCCTCAATTTGTCTTTTAAAATCTTTATTGATGTAATTGGCATCCTTGATTGATAACTATTAAATAAGAACTAAATACATGTAGAGACATCTCTTGCTTATTGAATCAGTTCCAAGAATCTACCAATTCAAATAATCCCAGGCAAAAGAAACAAGGTTTTTCATAAATAAAAGTGATACTAAATGACATAAAAGAATAAAGGGTGAGGATACTTAAGACATTAATATAGAATTAAAAAGCACAGGGCTTTGTCCTATTTAAGACTAAGGCTTAATATTAGTTATAACAGTTATATGAATTATGGTAAAGAAAAATTGATGAATGAAAGAGATGAGAACATAGACATATACACATGCACATGTGTGAAAACCTGATATATAGCAGAACAGATTTGAAAAACTAGTAGGGAACCACAGACTTTTCAATAAGAAGTAGTGAGCAATTTTTTTAAAAAAATGCTAATTAAAAAAATACCATATCCCTACCTCACTGATTAGAAATCAATCTTAGTAGAATAAGCACTTAAATGTGAAAGATCAAAGTATAAAATTTTGGACAAAACAAAATGTATTTATTAACTTGGGACAGGAAATTATTAGAAATATACTAAAACATTCTGCCCATACAAACACAGGCTAATAAAGTTCTTTAACAGTTAAAATTATTTGTTCACCAAGAGATATAATAAAATAAAAAGACATGGCACAGGTTAAGAAACAATATTTGTCATAGATAAGACAAATAATCATTACCCCAATTATATAAAGTAACTCTCAAATACAACTAGAAAAATACACTCTATTATAAAATTAGCTGAAACTCATAAACTTATTTAAGAAAAAAATAGTAATATAAATGTGACTTTAAAAATCTATTTAATGATACCCAAACTTACTAGTAAAGAGATCAAAACACAGTAAGGACATAGTAAGATACAATTTACAACTAAGCTGGCAAAAAAAAAAAAAAAAACAAAAACAAAAACAAAAAAACATATAAATATTACCAGTGTTGAGAAGATGGGGAACTATTTGAACATTCCTATAGTATTGGCACAAATATAAATTGGTTCAGGTCACTGACAAATAATCTGTCACTATCCTGAAAACATGAACAAGTGAGTATCAGTTAACCCCAGATTCTGACTCTTAGGCATAAACAATTGTACAAAAAGAGAAAAAAAAAAAAAAAAAACAAAATAAACTTAAGGAAATAAGTATGAATGATTCTAAATACAGATATACAAAATGAATGCCATTTGCTTTTTTTTAAAAAAAAGATTTTATTTATTTGAGAGAGAGAGAATATATTGGAGAGAGGAGCAGGGAATGGGAGGAGAAGCAGACTCCCTGCTGAGCAGGGAGCCCAATATGGGGTTCCATTCCATGACCCCAGAACAATGACCTGAGCCAAAGGCAGATACTTAACTGACTGAGCCAACCAGGCGCCCTGCCATTTGCTTTTTCTGAAGAACGACATAATGGTTTTATTACATCAAATAGGTCTAGGAATAGTGAATAAATTATAAAAAATAAGTATTTTATTTTTCATTTTTATTAAGAAGTTAATTCCTATACTCTAATTCTTGGTAGTGGCAATCAGAAAACTCTGCATCTATAATTACAAATACATAAGGTAATGTTAACAAAATTGAAACATGGTATATTCATTATATCAACTACAAAAAAAAAGGGAAAACAAGATATAAATACAGAAATGGAATGAATCATCAGAGAGGTATTAAAAAAATGGACAAAAAAATACTAGATAAAAGAAGATGAGAATAATTCTTTATGTACAAAAAATATGTTGCTTCCATCACTGAATTATGTGTATCTTTTTTTTTTTAATTTTCTAAGATACCTATAGTGAGGTTACATATCAGCAAAAGAAAATAATGTGCATCTTTAAAAGAGTATTAATTCTAACAGACTAATGAATGAAAGATAAAGACACTAAATATAAAATAATTTTAAAACATTTTATATTTTCAAAATAAAATGTATTTAGGGGTGCCTGGATGGCTCAGTTGATTGAGCCTCTGACTCTTGATTTGGGCTCAGGGTCCTGGACTCAAGCCCTGCCTCAGGCTCTGCGCTCAGCAGTAGTCTGCTTAAGATTCTCACCCTCTCCCTCTGTCCCTTCCCTCCCTCAAATAAATAAATATATTTTTTATTTTTTTTTTTAATTTTTTATTTTTTTAAAGATTTTATTTATTTATTTGACAGAGAGAGAGACAGCGAGAGAGGGAACACAAGCAGGGGGAGTGGGAGAGGGAGAAGCAGACTTCCCGCCAAGCAGGGAGCCCGATGTGGGGCTCGATCCCAGGACCCCGGGATCATGACCTGAGCTGAAGGCAGACGCTTAACCGACTGAGCCACCCAGGCGCCCTATTTTTTTAAATATTAAAAAAAATGTATTTAGATTTTTGGAAATATTTAAGATTGCTTGAAAACTGGAATTAACATTTATAATTGCAAATAATGCTTAAATATTTCCCTTACTTAACATTAATTTATATAGTATTATATTTAAAGCTTTGCTTTCTCAGACTTAAAAATTTGTTTTCATATCTACAGAATGTAAATTCTATACTTTAGATTTATCACTCTGATAACAAAGTCACATTTTACTCACCCAAAAATCCTTATACTCATAGGGAGTTTAAAATATTTCCAAAATGAAGTTAACTTTATCAACCAGGAAACTACAGAAAAAAATTGTTAAGGCAAATTTTCCTTCCACATGTGGAAGGAAATCACATTATTAAAATTAAAGCTCCTCTTTAAAACTAGAAAATTAACCACAGGACTAACAAATTTAAACTCCATTAAATTACTGATATTGAATCTATATTTTATAGCTTACATATTATGAAACTTGTTAAAGCTAGAATTTTTGTACCTTTTTTATCTCACAATAAATTAGTAACATTAGAAAAAAAAAATTAGTAACATTATAATTTCAGGACATAGGCATTCTTGATAATTCATTAAAAGAACAAAAAGCTCTAGGGGCACCTGGGTGGCTCAGTCAGTCAAGCGGCCAACTCTAACTTTTGGCTCAGGTCATGATCTCAGGGTCATGGGATCCAGCCCCACATTGGGCTCTGCATTCAGCACAGAGTCTGCTTGTCCCTCTTCCTGCTCCTCCCTAGATGCGCACAAGCGTGCACTCTCTCTCTCTATTATTTTTTTTTAAATCTAAGAAAGAAGAAAAGATCTAGAGATTCTAGTTTTATTACTTATGCTTCTCAAAATCTTAAGTTTCCTAATGTCAGTATAAATGCATTTATTCAAAATGGTAATCTGAATTTTTATCTCAAGTTAATATATCTCTTATGTTTTGTGCATATGTGTTCGTGGAAGTTATGTCATCTTTGAAAGTGCATATATTTAGAGTCATATATTAAAAGCTTATTGAACTGCACAGTACAATACCACCCTTCTTGTTTTTCTCTGTTACTCAAGAAGAAAAAAGCAGAGAGAGGGAACAGGAAAAACAGACAGAGTAGGTTCATTGTTTGTTTTGCTTTGTTTTGTTTTCCATGCTTTATTTCCAGTATTTATTCTATTATTCATTTAGCAAACTGTTGAGAATAGAGTAGATACCAAATAGGAAAATAAATTAGATGTCATTTCTGTCCTGAGAAAATGTACAAAATTGAAGATAAAACTGATAAATTGGCAAATGTTTGAAATAAAATATTCCAAGTCATATAAAAGAGGTTCTATAGAGACACAAAGATGCAGAAATTAACAGACACAGCAAAAAGAATTAGGTTTTCCACAAATGTTTAAAAATTTAAAGTAGATCTTGGAAGATAAATAGGATTTTTCAAGAAAAGAAAAAAAATGAAAGGCGTTTCAGAAGGAAGGAATCAATGTAGTCAAAAGTGTAGACAGAGGTCAATGAGATCTGGGGAATAAACCCCCTTTGGGGATGGTTTTAAAATAAAATAACCTGCGGAAACATTACAAAAAGCAGTGGCCAGCAAAGCCACGTCAAAATAAGATATGTGTATCTGCTGCTATAAATTGTGAAGGACACTAGATCATTAGTTTTTCTTCTTAAGCCCTTACCCCCATCCAGTTGTGATACCACAATATAGAAGTTAATGATCCTTGTCTCTACCCTCTCTCTCTCTCTCCTTGTCCTTTGTTTCTCTACTTTCATTTTACTAGAAACTAAGCAAAGATGATTCTTTCCTGGTTCAATAATCAAGCATTTGGGTGCTGGGACAGAGAATATCTCACGACTTTATAGATTAATACCATTACAAATTCTTGGCCTCCGACCTCAGCTGGGCCTGCCATGCCTCCTAGCATCTTTCCTCAACTTTCATGATCATTCCCTACATCAGCTCTTTACAGTTACCTCTAGGGTGTATACAGGGTCCAGGCAGGTAATTTCATGGGCCTCTGTCTATACAAACACTTTGATTAAAAGCTGTTCTGCAAAATCTATGGGCTCATCTGAGGTACAGTGATTTATTGATAACGATTGAGAATAAAGGTAGAGAAAAGAGGTCCCACAGTATTTGTTTATTTCCAAAACAGTGCATGTGATTCCCAGTGTCTAAGCACTATTTCTTCGTCTTCAGGTACAAGAACCATCTCTGCATCCTTTACTCAGATGCACCATTTACTGGCTAGTTTCACATGTTCTACCACAATAGTATTATCACTCACAATGGTTCCTTGGAGTCCATTTCTTGCCTCTGCAGTTTCCTAATGCTACGTACTTAATAAAGTTTGTATCATTACTACCCATTGTATTGTCCATGAATATTGACTTTCAGTGACTCTTTCAAAACTTGTGTCTGTACTTTGATAATGAAAACAATGAATACAACTCTTTCCTAGATTAGGTAGAAGAAATGTTAAAGATTTTTTTTTTTTTTCCTGGACATGTTAAATTGGTGCTTGGAATTTTATAGCATAATGTAGAAGGAGACATATTCCAAGCATGCCTTTTCTTGGACTAGTAATCCATAATCCTTGAACTCCTAGAATGTGATCTTTTATTTTATAGTGTTGACCTCATCCCTGACTCCTCACCCGGCCGCCACGTGAGATGGGAGGATAGGCAAGGACTATAGCAGAGCAAGGAGAGCAATCTCATTGGGACAAGGAATGCCTGTCCCTTGTTCAATACAGCACAAGACTAACCCTAAGTAACATGAGTCATCACATTGACTGGAAGCAAGAGAAAATAAATACTGTTGTGATTACCAAGCAATGGTCTTCAGAAGCCTTTGGGGAGAGCAGGCTCAGTCAACCCTGGAGGACTTCCTGCCATGAGGCCCAGACCTTGCCTAGCATAGGGTGACCTTCCTCGGTGCCAATCTCCAGGGACACACTCTGCCAAGATGGCTTTGCCAGTACCAGCTATTCCATGTCAGCCAGGGGGAGACAAAAGATTCACAACAGGGACATATGTGGGGCAAGATCTGCTGTGTCCTGTCTTGACATACTATCAGGCTTGGAGGAGGCCCTGGAGGGAGGCCCCACGAGGCACAGGGCTAAGGGCGGGGCCCCCCTTGTCCAAGGCCAAGTGTTACACTGCTCCACTGAACCTATCTATGTTTTCTTTTAAGTATCTATCTCTTCATTACCATTTTTTTTCCCTCCAGATCATGTCAATTTCTTTTTTTTTTTTTTTTTTTTAAGATTTTATTTATTTATTCGACAGATAGAGACACAGCGAGAGAGGAAACACAAGCAGGGGGAGTGGGAGAGGGAGAATCAGGCTTCCCACTGAGCAGGGAGCCCGATGCGGGGCTCCATCCCAGGACACTGGGATCATGACCTGAGCCGAAGGCAGACGCTTAACGACTGAGCCACCCAGGCGCCCCAGATCATGTCAATTTCTACTCTAGCGTGAACACTGAAGACATACAGTGGGATTCTCTCATGTTACCAACATTCATCTCCAATTTTTAGACTTCTCTGTATCCATATTCATTTTTAATTAACTCTGTCAATCTATGGTAATTGTTAACTTTGGAGCCAGAATGACAGAATGCCTCAAGGCACAGTGTCTAATGTTTCATGGAATCACTGTTTTACTGCAAATAGAATGGATGTACTATCTAGTTCATGGAGTTGTGGTGAGGTTTAAATGCTATACATATGTGTGTGTGTGTGTGTGTATGTATAAATTAGAGCTCCTGGAAAAAGCACACACAATTCATTATATAGAGGTAGTATATTTGTGCTTATACAATGATAGGCATGCAGTTTTTTTCTTTTTCGACTTAAGAATATAAAAATCATACTTTGTTAAAGTTTACCTTCTATGATGAAAAAGAGCTAAAACAAAAGAAAACTAAATTACATTTTAGCTATGAGATTTGAGAGCAGAAATAGGAGTCTGTCTATAGATTAAAGAAGAGCACTTGAGGGGCGCCTGGGTGGCTCAGCCGTTAAGCGTCTGCCTTCGGCTCAGTTCATGGTCCCAGGGTCCTGGGATTGAGCCCCGCATCAGGCTCTCTGCTCGGCGGAAAGCCTGCTTCTCCCTCTCCCACTCCCCCTGCTTGTGTTCCTTCTCTCGCTGTGTCTCTCTCTGTCAAATAAATAAAAAAATCTTAAAAAAAAAAAAAGAAGAGCACTTTAGCAAGCTCCTGCATGAGGAAGGAAACTTTTGCAGTCCCAGCCAGAACTAGCTCAAGAGAAAAGCAAAAATACAACGTGAATAAAGATGATGATATTTATCATTCACTAAATTACAAATAGTAATTTATTTATATTTATCTAAGTTGATTTGCATTAATATGATGGAAACTTACGTTTCCACAACACAGATTGGGACATACTTCCATACGTGGACAGGTATGGATATATAAGCATGTGGCTTTTTGTAATGAACCAGGTTTTGCTCTTCAGAAGTCCTCGTTATGCATAAGGACTTCCATTATAAGGAATCCATGAAATAAGTTAGAACCAACTAACTCTAAGACCAATTATGGAGGGGCCATTAAAACCAATGTACATTTCATTACATGCATTCTTGTATGGTTAACACAGTCATATGGTCTCACTAATCCAAACTGGCTTAAAGCATAGAAAGAAATATGGAGTTGTATTTACTGGAACATGAGATAAAAGACACCATGTACAAAGGTGTGTAGGAGCTCAATATGTAAGGGTTTTAATTAATGATGTCAACTCAAGGGGAAGTAGAACATAGCCCTCCAGTGATGCTAAAATTTAGCAAAGGGACATCTTGGTCAATGTTTTAGAAGGACAATGTAGTCATTTGTCGATAATGATATGTTTGACTAAGACATATAATATAATGAAATATCTGGCAGCTAGACTTGAACTAAATTAAAAGGACCATCCGTTTATTTTATTATAGGTACACATAAATATATCACACTTGGTTTGCGTTAATTATTTATTGTGCAATTCTGCTATCTACCTTTTAGATGCCTTTGCTCTGTAGCATTATTTGAAGACAGGCAATAAAGCATGCTTTCTTTATCCTTTCTCTTTCTTACCAGAGCATATTCTTTTTAACAAATAGTTCTTTATCTTGGGAGGAGATGGGAGGAGGAAAAGGGGTGGCTTGTTTCATGTCCCTAATATGCTTCTAGTAACACAGAGCTCATTAAAAAGAAAAATCCCTACAGGAAGTATCTAATTGATAAAAGTTTCCACTTTTATCAATTAGAATTTTGAACTTTATCTGTGTTTGCAACTTAATGGGAAACTGAATGGGGGAAGTAGAATCATTGATAGACATTAATATTTTATTATATTAATATTTAATGATATTTTTTCTTAGTAATATATATTAATTGCTTTTTTAAACTAATCTTTTTTGCTAGTCCCTTAGCAGTTCTGAAGTTTGCATATATAATGTTTAATATTTTATTCTTTGAATGTGGTAAGTAAAAAAGTAAACAGGAACAATATTAAAATTTTGGAGCCTCTATTTATGGTCAGGTCTTCAGTAAACAGTACAGAAAGGAAATGTAGTATTTACCCTCATTCAACTTCCTGAAGAATGAAGAACCTAGTCCATGTATTATCTACCACACGATAAAGGACAGAGATTGTTCATGAATAAATACAAATGCTAGCTATGGCTTTGGTGACCTATGACATCCCAGCACTATTTTACTAGCAATATTAGTTTATTACCTAGAATGGGGTCAGCCAGCTTTTTTTTTTCCTAAAGAGCTAGACATTAAATATTTTAGGATTTGCAGTAGGTCTCTGTTGCCACTGCTCCATTAAGCCCCTGCAGTGTCAAAGCAGTCACAGACAGTACTGGACTGAACAGAGCAGCTACATTGCATATGTGACACTTTCTCTACAAAAAGAGATAGCCAGATTTGAACTGCAGGTCATAGATTACGGACTCCCACGGCAAAAGGAATTTGGGACCTCCCAAAATGTGTTCCCTGCCAAATCTGAGGCTCATTTTTATGATGCATTCATCAATGTCTAAGTCCATAAGACGCAACCAAATTGGCTACAAGAACTTAATACTTCAGAGTCCAGTATCGTCTGTGAGTCACAATTAATAATAATTAATGCGTATATCCTTGAGCGCATCAGGAATGGATTACATTTCTCAAATTACTACTGCTATCAACTGCCTAAAACAAGAAAGCTTTCACAGTGAGAGAGCCATTGTTTTTGAGAGGTGGAAAGTCACAGTCACCATTTGAAGTTAACTAAATATTAGATAAGCACTATAGTTAGGCATATGACGGAAGTGATAAGAAAACAACAACACAAATGGGAAGAAGTATTATCCCGCAGGTTACAGATTAGGAACCTGAAGCTCAGCATGAATATGTAAACTGAGCAAGGTTACACCCATGGCAAATTAAGTCAAAGCATCAAATAGCATTTCCAAATCTGTCTGATTCAAAAGCCCATGCTTTTTTTCTTTTTTTTTTTTAAATACTACTCAACTGTGTGTGTTGTTACTATGACTCTGGTCTATTTAAGCTTTGCTGGGGAAAATGACTTGCTATTTGCAGTCCTGCAAATTTCAGTGATCCCTCATTGCTGGCCAGCTTTCTTTATATTTCATTTCCACTGTCCTCCAAACTCAGATTTTCTGCACACCTTTGTTACATTCAGCAATGAAACTGTTTTCTATTCACTAAACTACAAGACCATCTTACAGGAGATCCTATAACTTCACTACTTACTCCAAATAGCTTAGAAGTATTTCATTATTTTCTTTTGTTTTTCCCTCCAAAATAATCTCTCCTCTACTTCCTTAAGCCAGCCTGTGCAACCTTCTTGATTCCATCTTTTCCCACTACCTCCTTCAGTTATGATTTTGTTTCTTTTCACACTGCTGGTTCCTAATCCTCAGCCTACAAACATGCCCAGGCATCTTCTAGCCTGATCTTAATCCTTCCATTGCTCACATTATTTCCAATTGCTCCCCATTTATTTCACTGCAAAACCTCTTTAAAAAAATGGTCTATATTCTTGAGCATCTGTGCAACCCATTAGTACACCATATCCCCCGGGAACTCTAGCTTCTGCCATCTTGGGTCTGCTGAAACTGATCTCTCAATGAGATTTCCAGCAATTCTGGGGAAAATCCCCCCTAACTGGATTTAGCACTAGGTATCTGGATCTCTTGGTGGCAATTCATGTTGTTAATCTCTCTCTTGATTTGGAAATACTTTCTTGGGTTGTCTTTTTCTTTGTTCTTTCCCTGGACTCCTTCAGTGACAGCCTTCTTTTAATTTCTGCTTTCATTATCCAAAGTGGTGGTGCTGATTTTATATCAAATTTTTCTCTCTTCATAGTCTTCTCCATGGGAATTTCATCTACTTTCATATATTCAAATATTATTCTATGCAGATTCTACAGCTATATATGCTCCCTAGGCTCCAGATTCTCTGTCTTCCATTTTTAGCAGACTGTCTGACATCTCTCCGTAAATATATCACCAACCATTTAAATGTAATACGGCCTAAAACAAACTCACTCCATGTGTACCCATGAAGAAAACCAATCTCTCTTAATCTTTCTTAGTCATCTATGGCTCAAATGTCAGAGTCTGTCCTTCTGTCCTTCTTTCCTCCATTCCTCTTTCTTTTTCCTTTCCTTTCCATTTCCGTTTCCATTTCCTTTTCTTCCTTTTCCTTTTCTTTCTTTCTCATATTTTATTTTCCCAGGCATCCAACCTTGCATGTTCTACCCATGCAGTATAATTTGTATTCAATGTTCTCTTTCTTTTTTTTTTTTTCAAAGATTTTTATTTATTTATTTGACAGAGAGATAGACAGAAGAGCACAAGCAGAGGGAGTGGCAGAGGGAGAGGGAGAAGCAGGCTCTGCACTGAGCAGGGAACCCGATGCGGGACTCGATCCCAGGACCCTGAGATCATGACCTGAGCCGAAGGCAGACGCTTAACCATCTGAGCCACCCAGGCGCCCTCAATGTTCTCTTTCTTAAGCTGCGGCTCTCAGTCCTCAAGCTTCTTCACTTTATTACTGACCTTGTTAACCTCTTCAGTTCTCTCACCAGTTTAAAAATTTAAGCCCTATTAGCACTAGCAAATAATATTTTTCAGGTTTCTCAATATATAATTCTCTTTTCCTCAAACATTGTTCATGGCTTCCCAGCCCATTTAATGAAATACTTCCTTCCTATCCTGACATGCATGGCCGTCCAGCATGGCCCTGGATCATATATCTGATTCTGTATATACTGTACTTGAATCAGACTGACTCATCACTTACCAGCCAGACCGAAGCATTCTGCCCCACTCCTAAAATGTCCTCTCACTATTTCTAGTACCTGAAACTTTGCATACTTAGTTTACAATTTCTGGCATTTTTAAATTTTACCTATTCTTCCAGACTCATCTCAAATACTAGTTCCTTTGTGATTGCTTTAATTTAATTCCTCAGTAAGATACAATCCCCTTTCCTTTTCAAGTCACTACTTTGTGGATCTCTTATGACAATTATCTCACTATTGAATATCCTCTACCATATTTTAAAATGACTAAGCACCAAAACTACATTTATTCACCATAGAAATGTAAACATGTGACATGCATACATTCCATACACAGATTTTATTTTTTAAATTAATTATTTTTAATTGAAAACACAAAAAGATAATTCATTTGGCTTCATATTGAACTAGAGTTGTTGAACCTTATAAGTGACTTAGAAAATGAAGCAATGTCAGTCAGATTAGACCAGGCTATATTGTAGCAACTCAGGTCTTTAAATCAGAGTAGCTTATGACACAAAGCAATCTTTCTTGCTCAAACTGTATGTCCTCCCAATGATACATATCACATCTCATATTGCATTGGCCAAAACAAATCACATGATTATGACCAAGTTAAACTAGGTAGAAAAAGGCAGAGAATATTGATGAACAGTTAAACCATCTACATCAGGAAGCAATGGTATGCCCTTGAGGAGCTGGTTCCTACTTAAATTAGTTAATATATGATTTCTGGAGAACAGAATATATAGACATGGGAGTGCATGCAAGATGCTCTTTGTATGGCTAAGAATGTTCTATTATACATGCTAGTTATTGCTTTTTACACTCCCCACAAACCACTTCTTTCTATGTGTTTATACCTTTCCCTACCATGGGAAATTGTCCAAAGGCTGGAGAAGACCAAGGTCCCAAGGTCTAACCCATGCAGTCACTTTGCTTGGGATGAAGCCAGCTGCTTCGGAATTGTGGAGAACAGGGTAAACACAGTGAATTCCATGAGCATGAACCCAGGGAAGTAAGTTTCTTGAGCAGAAACAATGCTGTGTAGAGTATCATCACAGTGGATAAAGCATTCTGTCAGTCCACAGATGGTAGTTTGGGCAGAAGCATGATGTGCAGGCAAGGTGAAACTGTCTCCAGAGTGAGCGTCCATTCCACTGAGAAAAAGACACTGGCCCTTCCATGATGGAAGCAGTCTAATGCAATCAACCTGCCACCCTGTAGCTAGCTGGCTGATTACCCTAGGGCATGGTACCATGTGGGGACTCAGTGTTGGTTTCTACTGTTGGCAGATTAGGCACTCAGAAGTGGCCGTGACTAGGTTGGCTTTGGTAAGCGGAAGTCCATGTTATTGAGCCCATGTATAACCTTCATCCCTGCCACCATGACCTTATATTCAGGAGCCCACTGGGCAATAACAGGGATTGCTGGAAAAAGAGGCCAACTGGCATCAACAGAATAGATCATTCTATCAACTTGATTATTAAAATTCTCCTCCACTGAGATCACTCTTTGGTCAGTATTCAAAAGGAACACATATATCTTAACATGTTTTCGCCCATTCAGGGAGGTTTATCCATATAACTTTTCCCCAGATTTCCCTGTCACAAATTTTATAGTCATGTTCCTTCTAAGTCCCTGACCATTCAGCCAAACCACTGGCCATAACCCATGAATGGATATAAAATTACACATCTGGCCATTTCTCTTCCCAAACAAAGTGAACCTCCAACCAGATGCACTGCCAGAATTTCTCCCAACTGGGGGGATTTCCTTTAACTGCTGTCCTTCAGGGACATCCCAGAAAGGGGCTGTAGTGCCACAGCACTCGCTCTCATGTGATGTCAACCATAGGACCATCTATCATATTGTGCAGGACCACAGGTGAGCCAGGCTCAAGTCTGTTCCCCCTCTGTTAATTGATTGTAGGGAAACCCCATGAGACCACAGGTGCAGGCTGGGAGAAAGGTGATGGTGTAGTAGGAGTGTGGACCATGAGCCTTTGGGCCCCTTCATATAACTTACTTGTGTCTTCAGAGCCTGCTTGGGCTTGATTATATATGCATCACTTCCATTTGATGGTGGAGTACTACTAGGCACATGCAACTTTATGGCTTGGTGAGTGAGATATCTAACACCCAGTTTTATGATGAGCAGCTCAGTTCACACGATATACTGGTTGCCCATGGTAAAACATTCAGTCTCTATTAAGGCCGAGTAGCAGGTCAAGAGTTTTTCTCAAAAAGGCAGTAGTTATCTACAGCAAATGGCAGGGCTTTTCTCCAAAGTCCTTAAGAATTTGGACTGTGATACACCTATAAGAACCTCCCAAAGGCTCCAAAGAGCATCTCTATTTGCCACTGACCTTTCAAGCGCCATTGCATCTGTTCTATCAGGTTGGCAACTTGCACTGTAGCTTAAATCTACTGCAGAGGTTTCTCTTGTCCTGGGCCCCACTCAAAACTAGCAGTTCTTAATCCATTTACTAAATGGGCAGAACACATGTAAATGAGGAAAGTATTGCCTTCAAATTTCAAAGAGACCCACTAGGCATTATGCCTCTTCTTTTGTTCTAGGAGAAACCAGGCACAACAATTTATCCTTCACCTTAGAAGATATATCTCAACTTAAGCCACACCACTGGACTCAGAAATTTCAGAGGTAAAAGACCTCTGAATTTTTGTCAGATTTATTCTCCACCTTCTGACATGCAAATGTCTTAGCAATAAATTCAGAGTTTTTGCTACTTCTTGCACACTAGGTCAAGTCAACATAAAGTCTCAGTGCAATGGCCCAATGTGATAGCTTGTGGCAGGAGAGATGATAAAGCTCCCGATGAACTAAGTTGTGATAGGATTGGAATGTTGATATACCTCTGCGGTAAGACAGTGAAGGTGTCTTTCTGGCTTTACCTGCTCAAAGAAAACTTGTAGTGCTCTTTACTAACAGGCATCTAGAAAAAAACATTTTTCCGTATCAATAGCTGTATACCAAGAAATATGTTAATTTGCTTAAGCAATAAAACTATATGTAGGATAGTAGCTGCAACTGGAGTCATCACCTGGTTAAACTTACAATAAATAATCTGGCATTCTCCAAGATTTGTTTTCTGCATTGGTCAAATAGGTGAATGAAAAAAATGTGGTGAAAATTACCACCACTGCATCTTACTTAATGGTGGCGCTAATCTCTACAGTCCCTCCAAGAATGTGGTATTGCTTTTGGTTTCCTATTTTCCTAGGTACAAGGCAGTTCTAGTGGCTTCCACTTAGCAATTCCCAGCAGATTAGCTCTGACCATGACTCTGTTTTTAAGATTCAAGTTAGACTTCTATTTACTTGACCCAGAAATTTTCTGCTTTTACAGATCAAATTAGAAGTTAGTGGGCTTTCTATGTATTTCACCTCTCGGAACACCATGATCAATTAGCCAATGTTATAGATCTGCATGAGTTAGACCATTCTGATCATGGCTTTGACTCTGCTATCCACCACAGTAACCATACCCTTCTCGCCTTTGGAAGTTGAGTAACACCACTTGGCCCCTTCCCCTCTGGGATCCAATTACTTCTATTACATTCAGGTTTTGCAGTCCCAGGTATAAGGTCTGGCCTATAGAGAAGAATAATTACAGAGCTATTTAAGGATGTTGGGGCTCCCCTCACAAACTTATTTCTCAGAGTTGTGGTGAGAAGTATGTCTTGTGGATCCTCCCTGGATATGGGAGCAGGTTTTAAATAAAAAATCCATTCTAACATTGTGAACTCAAAGCATTTGTATCCCTTCCTATACACTAAACCAGGGCAGGTCCAGCATGTTCAACTCCCTGACCATGGGCTACAGTTTGGTCCATATTTCAGCCAAACAGTCAAATTGTTAACTCCCCAAGCTACAACATTAAATGCAGAATTTCTATTTACTGAGGTCATTACAATAATTTTGGCCTGATCCAACTTTATATTCCTTCCACCATTATCCCACATCCTTAAATATCTTTTCTTGTATACTTTCCCTAGACTTCTGCTTATGTAAATTAGAAAATTTAAGTTGCTCTTTTGGTGTGAAGCCCATCTTCTCATGGGCCATGCTGTGTACCTCACCGTTAAGGGCCTGTTCAGACTTGAGTGTAGTTAAAGATCTAGAAGCAAAGAGGGATGGAGGGGGTGGGTCCTGAGGATAATCAGCATTATCTGGCATGGCCTAAGAGGAGACCATTCCATTTCCTCAGGCAACGTCGGGTTAATCTCAGATAAAAGGAGAGGTTGCTTACACTAAGGGTGGAGAAGCCTCCTCAAGGCCTAGAAGACTCGTCAGAATTTAGAAGCTCAATGTCCCCAGCTTCATAAGGTCTTCCCTCACATCCCCATTCCAACTTTCAAGATTCCATTCCTTCTCAATGACTCACTTTAACATTAGACCCCCTGCAGGGCTGGGAGTTCAATTTGTGTTGTAATTCAGCCATTTCCAGGGTGAGATTCTGCATTTGATTTTCAGCAATCTCAGCCTTGTGGTTGGAGGAGACAAAGGTTTTCTCAGGGCACATACAGAAGGCTTCAGGTCATTTACAGGTCACTAAAGCTGGGAATTCAAATCCCTGAGCTCATCTTTTTCTTTCCTACTTTGTCCAGTGACATTAGGGCCAATCAGCCATTATCCCTATATTCATTAGTCTGGGAAAAACATTACCTGTGGTTGATTAGGAGTATCCAAGGAGATATTTCAAGTATCTCTATTACCAGATCACACCACAGACTATCAGCATGCTCCTAAGTATTGGAAATAGAGTCATTCGAATCTTTTTTTTTTTTTTTTTAAAGATTTATTTATTTGAGAGAGAGAGGGGTGTGCAGAGAGGGGGAGGGAGAATCTTAAGCAGGCTCCACACCCAATGTGGAGTCCTACGCAGGGCTCAATCCCACAACCTTGAGATCACGACCCGAGCAGAAACCAAGAGTTGGATGCTTAACCAACTGTGCCAACCAGGTGCCCCTAGAATCTTTAAATCTAATCAGATTAGAGAATGAATTCCAGAAACCCCAGAACCAATTCAGAAGACTCACCCTTAAAATTCTGTTCCTCTAGAACCACAATACCAAAATTTGTATAAGTCAAGATTCTCCAGAGAAGCAGAACCAATAGATTATATATATATATACATATATATATATATACGTATATGCTAATATATATATATATGCTAATGGTGCAGTTCCATTCCAGAGGCCGGCAGGCTAGAGATGAGGAAAGAACCAAAGGCCGGAAATAACAAATATCTCAGCTCAAAGCAGTCGGGTAGGAGGAAGTTCCCTCTCACTCAGGGGGGTCTGCCTTTTTGTTGCATTCAGCCCTTCAACTGACTGGATGAAGGTCACTCACATTAGGGGGAGCAATGTGCTTTTCATAGTCTACTGATTCAAAGGGTAAATTTCATCCAGAAATACCCTTGTAGACACACTCAAACAATATTCAGCCAAATATTTGGGCACTCCCTGGCCCGGTCAAATTGACACACAAAATTAACCATCACAGTCCCCTTTAGACTGGGGCAAGACATTAGAGGCATTAGGCATCTTTACCCTGGCGCTGGTTGACACCGGTGGTAGGGAGAAAAATTTGGCTCTCTACTGCAAAATGATGACTCTATTCCAGGATCTAACAATACGCGGTCAGCATGAAAGGACCCTCTGAAGAATTACAGACTGCTGACTGTCAAACATGTTACCTGAAGAAACTTCTTCTGAGCAACTGGGGCACATCAAAGATAAAATAAAATACTAAAAAGAATGAAATTAACCCGTTAGGATTCAAGTTCTCCATCCACTGCAATAACTGACTATTTTGATTTAGACTTTTGTCATTCCTGCTTCAAACTGTTAGCCATCATTCAGTTAAAGATGTCAGTTTTAAGTAAAATTTAAACCACCAGGCAATAAGTAAGTCCCTTCTGAAAGATGGATCTTGCAGGAATGGAATTCTTAATAAAATTCCACATTGAAAATAGCTCATCTTTATTCCAGGCAATAGAATTTTAGGAAAAGGTAACATTAGGAAAATAATTATAAGGGCATATATACTTTTCATTTTGTCACAATTCTGCTTCTTTATATATTTAACTTCCACATTAACCTAGATGAATTTTATACAGACTCACTTGAAAAAGATAAGAAATTATCTTAAAGTCCATTAAAATATATTGGCTTTAGGTATTTTTAGAAGGGCAGAATTTAAAGATGTCTAACATTTTGCTAAAAGCATGGAAGTATTCCTTTTTTGAATAAACTTGGCCCAATAGAAATACCTGCCTCATTAAAATGTTTAGTTTGCTAAGTTTGAACTTTAATGTGTAACTTCTTTTCTGGTGAAAAAAATTGCTATTATCTAATGCTTTAAATTGAACTTTTCAAAAAAGGCTGAATGAATTTTTTAAACCATCTTAAAACAGAAAAAAAAAATAATATACTTTAAAATTCAAAGTTTTATCACCAGTTAAAAAAAAAAAAAAAAAAAAAAAAACTTTGGGATAACTATACCTTCTTAAATTTTTGTAGTTATGCAAATCAAATAGTAAATAGCTCCTCTCAAATTTTTATTTACTCTTTGTATTAATCTACAGATGTATTTATTATTGGATTATCAAAGCAATTTACCTATTTTCTTCTCTCTGAACAAGTGCTCTAAGTCTGAACTTTTTTTTAATTTATATTCCTCATTACAGATCGTTAGTATTTCTTCCAGAGTCTATGCATGCATCCATATGCACATGTCATGAAACACTTTGTATATGTGTGTGTTTTGGAAAATTTTTTTCCCAAAATCTTGAATAATTACTCCTTGGGGCCTGAGTGGCTCAGCTGGTTAGGTGTCTGCCTTCAGCTCAGGTCATGATCCCAGGGGCCTGGGATAGAGCCCCATAACAGACTTCCTGCTCAGAGGAGAATCTGCTTCTCCCTTTCTCTCTCCTTCTGCCTCTCCCCCTGGCCCATGCTTGCGCTCTCTCTCGCAAATATATAAGTAAAATCTTCAAAAAAAAAAAAGAGGGGTGCCTGGGTGGCTCAGGCATTAAGCATCTGCCTTCAGCTCAGGTCATGATCCCAGGGTCCTGGGATCGAGCCCCGCATCGGCCTACCTGCTCAGCCGGAAGCCTGCTTCTCCCTCTCCCACTCCCCCTGCTTGTGTTCCCAGTCTCACTGTGTATCTCTCTGTCAAATAAATAAATAAAATCTTTAAAAACAAAAAAAGAATAATTACTCCTCTTCTTATCATCTTCTGCTGCCCATCTCCCCAACCCTTGAAAGGTCTGAACATAATGCGCTAAAGACAAATAATACAATTCAATTTCATTTTCCTGTTTAAAATCACAATACAATCATTTTTGGAGGTCAGGCTTTTCAGTGGGAGAGGATGGATGAGAATTGTTATCAATGCTATAATGCCATCTTAGTGCTTATCTCTTCTTTAACTCTCCCACTATTTTCCATCTTATGTTCTATAATCAAATGATATACTAGAAATATCCTAAAAACTATAAACAGAAGACAAAAAAATTGCATTGCTTATTTTTAAATACTTTCAAATTTGAATTTCTGTTGTATCCATCACATCCATTAATATGAACTACTAGATATTTTCACTTTAATCCTCATCCATGTACCTGGGAGGGGAGAGGGTGAATACCATTCTGAACTTAGAACATGTATATATTCTAATGTGTAATATATTATGTAAAAATATGTAAATTATTTCAGTTATACAGATACAGATAAGAGTAAGAGCTCATATAAATCAACATAAAGAGTACTAGACCCAACACCCAATATGTTAAATAGGAATATTATTTATTTTTGTAAATTTCTTAATTTTCTAAAGTAAAATAACTCTGTAAGTATTTGTAGGTATAGATTTCTATCAAAGTTATAAGTTAACTTTTCAATTATCTTGTAAATATTCTGCTCTAAAGAAATACTCAGAGATTTAAACCTGAGGGTTAAAAATAGTGGTGTGAACACGTTCATCTCTACTCCTTCCTGAAAAACAGATTATTACAAAAAAATTCACCCACAAGATTATAAAGAACATGATAGAAAACAATAACAAAATTTGGCACACTAGAAAGTAGAAAAAACAATGATAAAGGACTGAGTATATCAGAAAAATAATAGTTTGGAGGCATAGGTACAAAGAGGAAGTCCAATTTACACCAAAGAATCCAGAAAAGACTCAGGAATCGAGGCAGCTGGTACCTTCCAATGTAAGGGAACACATAAGTGTAAAGATAGAAAGATCGGCTGAAAGTCTGTATGAGAAGTAGCTAAGCCCCCAATTCCCTCTAGGTTCCCACATTGCCAGGACACAGCTCCTCCCACACCATGACTGAAAGCCTGAGGTTACACCTGGAATTTTGTCACAGAGGGTCTCTGACTTCGGGCCACCAAGGAGAGCTGAGGACAAAGACATCCTGAGAACGGAGGGGTCAGGGGATTTTCTCCACTACTGTAATGTGGAAAGCACATAAATGTGGAAAGGGGTCATTATCTCAGAGACTTTGAGATAAAAGCTACATGAAGGTGCGCAAGAGGTCCAGAATAAGAAACAAAAAATAAGAGAAGGGAGAAAAAGAAGGAGAGGAAAATTAAGTGATATTCTCTCAAACATATTTCACCAGGCTTTCTGATTCCCACCTTGGCACAATCACATGCTGCCTTTCTAACAGGCCTACACTTCCTGTACTTTCTGAAAGCTTCCTTTGTTCCTAGTAAGGGAATTTTACCTGGGAAACTATGACGCAGGAGGGGTGTCATCATCTAATTTTGTTGGTATAGACAGTTCTGATGATCATATGACAAATATGTCATGTTTTGTCCTTATGCATTAAGAAAAAGTCAGCAATTTTTGAAAAACCTGGGTTCAATCAATCTAGTATATATCAGCTTTTTTTTTTTTTTTTTTAAAGCAGGCCTCCCAGAGCTCAAAAATAACTTATTCAAGCTCCAATTCTGGTAATTTAAATTTCTGCTGAATTAAGGCTTGATTTAATTTCACCATAGGGAAGCGCAGATCCAGATTTGACTTGTAAATCTATAGTATGCTGAGTCCTTCTTACTGTTAAATTTTTTGATGACTTCTGGCTTACAAAGTCTCAGATGTGAATTGATACTAACCTGGTATAACAAAACCTAGAACTGATCCCCAAAGTATTAGAATTGATGGAAATTGAAACTGTAAAGCTTAAAAGTCTCTTGCAGCATGGTCAAACCAATTGTAACCTATTTGTAACAAGTGTAATAAAAATTTTAAAATATCAAATAAGTGGTGGCTGGGTGGCTCAGTCAGTTAAGCATCCAACTCTTGATTTCGGCTGAGATCATGATCTCGGGTTTGTGAGATTGAGCCCCAGTTCAGACTTTGCACTGGGCGTGGAGTTTGCTTAAGATTCTCTCTCCCTCTCCCTCTGCCCCTCCCCCCCCTAAAAAATCAAATAAGGACAGTTTATGCATTGCACAATGCCATTATTTCATTCAATAATAAAAATACATAAAGTAAAAAGGCATTAAATAAAACTATTGTAATCAAAATACAAAAATATACAGGGCAAATCACTATACTATTTGATGCCCTAAAGAAGCATATCCTAAAAATCCCTTACTGAATTATCAAATAAAATGTATGTTCCTGGGTATTGCACTCTGTCTCTCTCTTGTGTTTTTCTCCATTCATCAGCTATTTTAAAAATATTTTCTTTCTTTCTTGGTTTAGAATTCAAGTATGGCAGCCCCTGTCATATCTTCATAGAAAACCCTAAGGATTTTTTGGAGCTCAGTTGAAAACTTTGGGGCTATTAGTATATTTTAAGAATTTTGAAAAAGATAATAAAACTGAATAAAATTTATAAAGTTAAATTAGAGGAGTTTTTAGGTGCTTGTTTAGATTAATATGTGTGTGCATATGTTCATTTCAAAAATATATACATATCTAATATTCATATTTCTCATATTTGAAGTTTTAGAAGTTCTGGTCCTTGCTTTTGTGAAACTTTTTTAGAACTAAGCAAAAGCACATAAAATGTGCAATGAAAAGTCTTGCTTGTCTCATTCCCCTTATGGTTTAAACATGTCCCAAACCATTAAAACATTCTTTACTGTTGATTCTAAAATTTGCTAAAAAGCACTGAATAGATGGTACATGTATATGCAACAAATGACTATACGCACACATATTAAACATTCATTTCCTCCTGGAGACCTGCCACCATGCTGTATGTCTAAGCTAGACTACTGAAGAAGGAGACACCACATGGTGGGGTGGGGGTGGGGGAGAGACAGTAGGAGAGACAGAGACAGAGATTGAAATTGAGAGAGAGAGAGAGAGATTGAGAGAGAATGAGAGAGAGAGAGAATGAGAGAGAATGAGAGGAAGTGTCCATGTGGAGGAGTGAAGGGTTCCAAGCTTGTGAGAGAGGCCAGGACTCCAGGAAACAGAAGATGCACAGAACTGACTGTTAAAGTGATGGCTACATTTATGTGTCACTGGATCAAGGTTGCTAAACATTCTATTTCTGGGTGTGTGTGAGGATCTATCTGGATGAGATTAGCATTTGAATCAGTAGACTCAGTACAGCTGATTGCCCTTCCCAGGGTGGGTGGCCTCATCCATTCCTTCAAAGGTTGGAAAAGGACAAAAGGCAGAGGAAAGGAGAGTGCACCCCTTTTCCTGCCTGATGTACTGGGACATTGATAGTTTCCCACTTAGACTGAGACTTAACACCATTGGCTCCCCTGGTTCTTAGGCCTTCAGAGTTGGACCGAACCACACCAAAAGCTTTCCTGGGTCTCCAGCTTACACATGGCAGATCATGGGACTTTTCAGCCTCCAAAACTGTGCAAGCCAATTCCATTTCCTCATAATAAATCTTATGTGTACATATTAAATAAATACATAAACAAACAAACACACACACACGCATATATAAACTCCTATTGGTTTTGCAGTTCTGCTTTTTTTTTAAGCCACTAAGTTTTGGGGTGGTTTGTTAGAGAACACTATAAACTAAAACAGGGTAATTGGCACTTACATAGCCAAAGGACAGTGAACACTTCTGGTTTAAAATTTACTGTTATGTAATCTCATTACCTTTAATAACTTTTATAAACATACGTATTTTATGATTCTTTAAACCAGACCATTTTAGCATTCCTATTGCACTTTTAATGGTCCCACACAGTGCTTTTAGGATAACATTCATTAATTCAATATATTTCAGAGTATTATCTGTAGATTCAAAACACAAAATCTTCTCGATATTACTGTTTTGTGTGTGAGATAAAAGGGTTTTGAGAACTATGAGTTGAAAAGCTTAAATGTAGTATACTGATGTGAAAGTAAAGTCTTTTTAAATTATGAATTGGAAAAGTAAGCCTTACTAAGCTAATGTGTTATGATTTTCCAAGAGACAAATATAAAATGGGATGTTCCAGAATTTATTTGACCACACAACCCTTTTATACTAAATCATCTGCAGGCACTAGGGTGACAACATGAACCGTGGCGGGGGGAGGGATAGGGTATGAAAATATATAACCTTTGTTCTCAAGCAGCAAAATTTTGCTTTGTGTTCACTTTGAAGTTTACTCCATCACAACCCTCAGTGCCTAGATATTACCTCTGATCTTGGGTTAGCAATCTCATCATTTTTTTTTTTTTTTGTCTTAATTTCTTTCCCTACACAAAAAAGTGAGAGAATATCTAGTTTGTATAGCTACTATGAGGCTTTTAATATAGTAAATACCAAGAGGTTAAAGTAGTAATTATCGCATTGCACTTGCTCCATAAATTTTAGCAATTGTTATTGTTAACTAGCTGAGGCATTTCTATTTGCTAGATACTGGAAATAATATTTTTACAGGTCCTAATGTAGTTATTTATTTGTTGAGAATTGTGCTAATGTTTTTCATCAGCCAATATCATATATAACTTTGATAAAGTATGGCCATATTGAATGACCTACCTAAAACTACCTCTTTCTTAGAAATTCTAAGTATATAAACTATGTAAACATAACATTTGAATTTAGAAAATATGCATAACTAAAAATGTAGAGCTAAAGCCATTAAACTAGTGATCAAAAACTCAACTTACTTGGGCACCATTAACTATTTTGTTGTTGTTGTTGTTTATTTACATTGCAGGTTATTATATGAATTTTAAGCTACACATTCCAATGCTTAACTCAGCTCTGAGTACACCTGACTGCACAAAGACCTCACCTTAGCTTTCTTTTTTTCATCATTTTCCTGATATAAATGGCCTTTTGGGTGACCTATAGAAATAACACTGTATTTTAAAAAGAATATTCAAAATTCATTAAAAAGATTAAAGCTCTAACCCTTGGGTTTTGACCCCATCAGTGCTGACATACCGGGGGCCTTTGCTTTCCAATCTTGCAGACCAAATAAGCACCTTTTATTATGACCTTGAGACACAGACATTTTCTTACTGTGCCATTAATAGAAAATGAGCATTAGGGCAGGCCGAAACTTTGGTAATATGCACATCAAGCAAAAGTTTAAAGGTAATGGGTTTAAATACTGGTAAGGAGATGTTCTTTATATCCAGCTATCAATTGGCTGAGCATGTTGCCATTAAACTGTGATGTTAATAAAGCACCCGCTAAAGATAGCTTGAAGAATAATGCTAAACAGAAAAAAGAAACAAACTTAAATCTATCTACTCTGATTGGTTTAGGAGAAAGGTTAACTCCAAATAAAAACAGTGTGTGTATATAATCTCAAAGGAGTTTAACATGGCAATAACACTTCTTAAAACTTTTCTTAAAGGCTGGGAAGATGCCTATGTTTGGTTGTCTGCAATTGTCTAAGCCCAGTGTATTAGTCTGTCATAGCAAAATACCATAGATCAGATGGTTAAAACAATAGAAATTTATTTCTCACAGATCTGGAGGGCAGAGACATTAAGGGAGAAAGAGAATGAGAACACAAACTCTCTGGTTGGTCTTCTTAGAAGGGCACTAATGCCATCACACTGGGGTCCCACCCTTACGACCTTGTCTAAACCTAACTACCTGCTACAGGTCCCATCTGTAAATGTCATCACATTAAGGGTTAAGCTTCAACATATGAATTCATGGGCACACAAACATTCAGTCCATAACACCGGGGTTTCTTTCTTTCTTTCTTTCTTTTTTTTTTAAAGATTTTATTTATTTGACAGAGAGAGACACAGCGAGAGAAGGAACATAAGCAGGGGGATTGGGAGAGGGAGAAGCAGGCTTCCCTCTGAGCAGGGAGCCCGATGTGGGGCTCGATCCCAGGACACTGGGATCATGACCTGAGCCGAAGGCAGCCGCTTAACAACTGAGCCACCCAGGTGCCCCAACACTGGGGTTTCTAACCCTGGCACTATGGACATTACGGGCTGGATGGTTCTTTGTTGTGGGCTGCACTGCGTATTGTAGGATGCTGAGCAGCACACAATAAGACATCCAAAAAAATGGCTCATCTTTCCCTATCCCATCTCTCCAAGTTGCTGCCAGTCCTGTCAGCAGTCTACTCCCATGGCCACAGGGATTGATATGTTGGGAGGCATAAAAATCCTTCTTTTTTCACCCTCACGCCACCCCACATAGCTCATATTTGTTTTCCTCTCTCTAGCTCACTACCATCTCTTCACCCTTGAATTACTGCAACACTCTCAGCCGATCAACTCTCTCGAGGCTCATCTCATACCACTTCCTTAGCAATTGTTTAAAAATGTTTCTCAGGGAAACTCTCTCTTCAAAAACCATGAACACAGATGGTATAGTCTCTATACGATAAACTCCAAACTCCTCTGATCACTTTTAAGGCAGGTTTTCTCAACATCAGCACCATTAGCACCTTAGGATAGAAAACTCTTTGGTGGGGGGGAGCATCTATCATGTACATTGCAGAGTGTTCACAGTAGCCCTGGACTCAACCCACTAGATTTCAGTGACGTCACCAATCTCCCAGCAGTAACAACCAAAAATGCCTCTAGACATTGCCACATGTCCCCAACGGAGAAGGGAAGTACAAAATCACACCTACTTGCGAAACACTTGTCCAGATCCCTACTTCTCAAACCATCCTTGTTGAAGGACCAGTTTGTTTTGTTTAATTCCAATCTATTTCACACTGATCCTTTTTGTCAAAACATTTATGGAACACTAATGCTCAACTTATGTCTAGTTGTTTTCAGATATCAAAATGTTTGAGGACTAGCCCTGGTATATATACATTAAAATAGAATACCACAGATCTCTCATCAGGAGTTGTACTAATGTATTTTATGATAACTATGTGGCAACTTGAATGATATTATAACACACAGGAAGAGATCTGGACAGCAGGTCTAAGTAGAGTTTACACATACCAAAATATTGGGGGGGGGAGTTCTTTAGAAGAGCAAATGATGCACGTGCATACTGATACTCTATAATAACAAAGCAGTGTCTGCTTATATTTATACACATATTTCATTAAATGCATGGAAAAGGACACTTAGAAGTTTTCCTCCTTGAAAATACACAAAGTAGGTGACTTTCATGAGACATACATCACTGATGCAGGGTCTCTGTAGGAGCAGAGGCCATAGCTCCACAGTACTATGAATGATGCTGAGCACACAGTAATTGCTCAATAAATAAGTACCAAGTTAATGACTGTGCTACTCATTTCAGTTTTGATTTTGTTGTCACTTAATGAATGAACTTGTGAGTGAATAATGGACTGATGGAGTAGACGATTGTCCTGAAAAGGGTAGTAAAATATCTTCCTGTGTCAGTGGGTGCAGCAGACCATCTCCTTAGCCTGTCCACAAGGTTTGTACTGTCAAGATGATGTATTGTATGAACACACATGTCAGAGTTTGGTATAAATATGAGACAGTTATAAACTAAGATACAGATAAGTGGGAAAATAAATGGGGTGACGCTGGAAGCATTCCTTTCCAGGAAAAGTCTGCTCATTTATCCTTGAGGGTATCCAAAAAGGTATGTGTGAAGAAATGAGTGGCTGTATGTATGAGATCTGTGTATAGATGCTCTACTCCAAAGCTTCAGAGGTGCACCATTTAATCAAAGTAGCAAGGTTATAAAAAGTCTATCTCTGAAACAGAACCCAATCTTGGTATCAAGTGATTTTATGATGTCAGCTCAACAACTTGATCATATTGCCTGCCTTGTAAAATGTTAAGACAGCTATCAGACTGTTTTCAATTTACTCTCTTGGCCTGGATCCACTCTAGTTCTTGTAACATTCTGTCAGCACTATTTTCCTATTGAATGTCAATGAGATGTTCTACTGTGATTTCTTGTTTCTAAGCCAATATTCCAAGTGAACAACAAAACATGTGCATGCTGATTGACAGAGACAAAGTGTTTATTTTTTTCAGCATAGAGCATTATTATATTTTTAATTACCAAAATATCACAGAAGATAGTCTAAGGATGTCTAAGTATGTCTCTCTATACATGGTATCAGATATAATGTATATATTATGTATGGAGAAAGAGATACAGAGAGAGAGGGAGAGAGATTCTCTATCATCAATTAAATATTATATTAGGAATAAAATTATGCAATGTTGTAGAAATTATGATTTGTGCTTAACTCCAAATAAACCATTTTAAGAGGTTGGGTTTTTTGATGTTGTTTGTTTTTTGTGGGTTTTTTTTTCTTTTCTTTTTTTTTTTTTTTTTTTTGGTAATTTAAAATTTTCCATGACCATTATTAAATAGGAGTCAGGAAAGAAAGAACATTATCTATCATATTTTGAAAGCAGCTGTCTTCACATTTAGTAGTTGTGGTATAAAGAACTTCCTCTGAAGCTATTTTTTAATACACAAATTACAGTTTTTAAAAAAGAAATCCATTTGTAAAATTCCAAGCCTATAGTACTTTAGAAGTGATTATATACATTCAGGATAAAATGATTCACAGAGGACTACTTTTAGTATCCTGTTACTCTGGTGAAATTAAAATATGATCCCACTTACATTTAAATCTAAAGAACACATTTGTCATACAAAACCAGGTCCAGTTGTACAACCCTTTCATCTGTTCACCAAGAGTTTCAAGCAAGTTCACTTAATGGAAAGACCCAAGAATTGAAAAAAGAAGTGTTAATTCTGTTAAGCAAAATTATCATATGGCACATCAGTTATGTATGGATATAGGCACATGCCATATATATATATATGGCACACACATACACACGCACACACACACAATTATTTTCAATGCTTTAATTAATTACAAACACCTGTGCCTCATAAAATGCTCTCTCTCTCCTGGTAAGGTTATCTTGGTCAGGGAGAAGAGATGTTCAGTCTCTTGGTCTCCAAGGGAAGTCATTTGTTCCCTGATATTTAGGTTTGTATTTTTAGAAATGACTAATAAGGCCCATATAAAAGCCATTTCTGCTAGCAGAATTAATTGTAGCTCTCATGCCCACTAAGCCATCAAATGTCCCACCTCCTGCCATGAGAAGACAATGGTGTCAGGCACTTGAGTGACACTTCCCCTGTCAAAACCCTGTAAAGTCCCACCTGGACATGCAGCTGCTGCAAGGCTTTGGCACTTTGCCAAAAACTCATTTCACGCTTTTTCCTCTTCATTTGCACGTGAAGTGTGAGATGAAGTGCTCAATGTTCAGCAGAATGATTTAAGCCCTAGCATCTCAAATAAACATCATTTTAGAATTGTTAAGCCGTGTGGTGTGAGACACCAGGGTTTTCCTAAAATTCAAATATCCCAAATGTACCAGAGGTGAAAATATTTGTTCAGAGTTTGACACAAAGTCTCTTGGTGGTAAAACCTGATCAGATGTAAGGCCACGGGAGAGTGAAAGTGTCTCCTTAGTGAGGTCGTTCATGGTCCCCTGTAGAAGTAATATTGTGATGGCAGGGAGCAGCCCCACAGCCTGGCGGTGATGCTCTGTAACATACCTTGTCTGTGTCTTACCAGCATTTTAAAATGCAGAAAATGTCTGAATTTCAAAACCCATTTGCCTCCGAAGTTACAAATGAGAGACCGAGGACCTGTATCTTAGAGATGTAATGCTGGCCTCTAACAAGTGAAGGAAACTGGGATCTAAGCCTTGGGACTTTTCTAAAGATAGACTGTCAAAATTAGGAGTAGAATGAGGATTTTTTCTGACTCTTCCAGGACCTAAACCCAGTGTCAACACCCTATAACACACTGACATATTACTTTTGAATTGAGCAGAACTGATTCAGGGGTATCTGTTTTTATTTGCTCAGTTAGCAAAGCTGCTGAAGATGAAGTTTATTGCCTTTGCGTTACTTTTATAGATTACTTTGCTAAACTTTGAAAGTGGTGCATGCCTTAGAAAAATGACTACATTATTGCTTTTAAGACATGGTAGTTTTTGTTTTTTTTTTTTAAGATTTTATTTATTTATTTGACAGAGAGAGACACAGCCAGAGAGGGAACACAAGCAGGGGGAGCGGGAGAGGGAGAAGCAGGCTCTCTGCCGAGCCGGGAGCCTGATGCGGGGCTCGATCTCAGGACCCCGGGATCATGACCTGAGCCGAAGGCAGACGCTTAACGACTGAGCCACCCAGGCGCCTTGGTAGTTTTTTTTTTTTTTTTATCATGGTTTTAATTTATAAAGTTGAATCAATGTTAATGACTGCAAAATAATTTTTATCTGCAAGTTTGAATAAGAAAAAATAATATTACTGTCTCCCTTAGTATAAACTCTAATGCTCTTGCTGACATACAACTTCATATTACATAAACTCTACCTTGTTTTCAAAATCAAAATCATTTTTTATGTTAGTATAATAATTATACATGTTGCCACTAAAATCCATCCGATAATTTCCTGGAGAATAATTGGTAGAAATAAGTGTGTAAAGAAGAGAAAGGGTTTCCCATTGCCAAATGGTGGTTCCATCATGATTTCTTCTAAGTTATTTTAGAGTATATTAGTGCAGTCATAAACCAATTTTAGTGATTTATAATCACCAGGAGAGTCCCCAGAAGTGGCCCTGAAATTAATGATTGGTTTGCATTTAAAGCAACCCCCTTTAGCATTGGCTTTTTCTAAGTGGAACTTCCTTAAGAGTAGCACTCTGACTTAATTACTGAGAGAGTTCATGTTTATCACCCTTTGGCTGCAGTGGGGAATTTTTTTTTTTTTTTTTAAGATTTTATTTATTTATCTCAGAGAGAGAGAATGAAAGAGAGAGCACATGAGAGGGGGGAGGGTCAGAGGGAGAAGCAGGCTCCCCGCTGAGCAGGGAGCCCGATGCAGGACTCGATCCCAGGACTCCAGGATCATGACCTGAGCCGAAGGCAGTCGCTTAGCCAACTGAGCCACCCAGGCGCCCTGCAGTGGGGAATTTTAAAAAGAATTAACATAAATGCAATTCTTTTTTCTCATGAGGTGCAAGAGCAATGAAGCAATGTAAGACATGAAGAAAAATCCTAAAAATAGTAACACTTGTCAACAGAAACTAGGACACTGAACTTAATTGCTTAAGTTAATGATGCCTATGATACAGATTACAGCACTCTCCAAACGTGTGTGTGGAATTCACAGATGCTTGACTTCAATTTTATGTTCATTGGCATTGATAATTTTTGACAGTAGCATCTAAAAAATATGCAAAGTGCAATAAATATGATTTGCTCATAAGGCATTTGCTTATGTATATCTTCGCAAATAATAAGATGATTTTACTAGCAATTTATTTAAGAAGGTCAAAGAAAACTCTGACTGTAAGTTCCTACAATTCTTCAATTAAGGGAAAAGAGCAATAAAATTGGAGCCCGGGGAATTATGTTCATTCTCAACCTCTACATCTAGCTTACTGTGAGACATAAGGAAAATAAGTTATCTTCTAGCTGTGTTTCTTAAGTGCCAAGTGGGGTTAAAAATGCCTGCGCCAGGATACAACATAGGGTTTACGGCAGGATCAAATGAGATAACACAAAACATGTAAATCAGCACCCAACTTCTTAATGTTACTCACATAAAAAAGACAAAACTTATACACCTTTGTCAATAACAATATATGGGTGGACCTTGTTCCAGGAAGTTAGCATGTGAATTCTTCTGGTTTTATGTATGTATACTACTTTAAGATTTTTTAACATTTTCTTAAATGCTATAATGTACCTCTTTTCCTGTTTATTACTAAATAAAAACCAGATCAAAAAACAGGGCGAATTCAGGTATTACATAGATACTGGACAGTGGGAATCTAAATTTTCCAGTCAATGTTCACCAGTTCATGAGTGAGTTAAGAATATTTGGTGACTATTTCAAAACAGTCATTTACAGGGGCGCTTTGGTGGCTCAGATGGTTGAGCGTCTGCCTTCGGCTCAGGTCATGATTCCAGGGTCCTGGGATCTAGCCCCGCATCGGGCTCCTGGCTCAGCGGGGAGCCTGCTTCTCCTTCTCCCTCTGCCTCTCTCCCTGCTCATGCTCTCTCTCTCTGTATCTCTGTGTCTCAAATGAATGAATAGAATCTTTAAAAAAAAAAAGTCATTTACACTAATAATAAAATTGTTAATAATTAAACTATGATCTTTTAGATTACTATCCATTGAATATGGACATTGGAGTCAGCTGTGTTATTAATACTGAACTCCAAAAGGAAAAATAAAAGTTAATATTAAAGTTATACCCAAGAAATACATGCTGCGGCTTTCATTTCTGAGAACCTACAATGCAGAAAAAAAATTGCTGAAAGAGGCACTGACATTCTAGGCTCATTTTTACCACCCATTCACTTATACTACACATCCATTCACACTTTCCCTCAAACTAGCTGTGTCATGCTAAGCACATTTAATGGCTGTACGTCAGTTGTCTTATATCTAAAACGATGATGTTGGATTTCACAATTTCCAAGCTCAGGCACAGTCCTATGCTAGTACAAATCTTTGGTCCTAAGATTGAAAAATAAAATACATCAAATACAATTAATTAGTTAATTGATTTTTACAAGCTGCTCCTGGCATCCCTAAGCAGATACTTTAGTGCCTCAGCAC
Organism: Phoca vitulina; assembly: GCF_004348235.1. Classification (NCBI taxonomy): domain Eukaryota; kingdom Metazoa; phylum Chordata; class Mammalia; order Carnivora; family Phocidae; genus Phoca; species Phoca vitulina. The sequence goes on from NW_022589720.1 coordinate 17,719,434, forward strand.
AAATCCACAATCTGAAGACCTCCTTCTTAACCCTGGTACGCTGTTGTTGATGGGAATATAAACTGGTGCAGAAAACAGTATGGGGGTTCCTCAAAAAATTAAAAATAGAGCTACCACATAATGCAGCAATTTCACTTCTGGGTATATATTTGAAGAAAATTAAATCGCTATCTCAAAGAGACATCTGCACCCCCATGTTTAGTACAAGATATGTAAACAATGTGTGCCCATCAAGGTTTGAATGGTTAATGAAACTGTTATATACATATATATGTAAACAAATATAAATATATATGGAATTCAGCCATAAAAAAGAAGGAAACTTTGCCATTTCCGATAACAGAGATGGATCTTGAGGGCATTATGCTAAGTAAAATAAGTCAGACAGAGAAGGAAAAATACTGTACAACCTGACTTATATGTGAAATCTTTAAAAATGAACTCATAGAAACAGAAAACAGAGCCAGGGGTAGGGGGTGAAGGGTGGCAGAAGGGGGGGAAGGTGGTCAGAAGGTACAAAGTTCCAGTTGTAAGATAAATAAATTCTGGGGATGTAATGTGCAGCATGCTGATTATAGTTAACAATACCGTGTTGCATACTTGAAAGTTGCTAAAAGAGCAGGTTTTTAAAGTCCTTACCACACACACACACACAAACACACACACACACACACACACACACAAACTGTAACTACATGAGGTGATGAATGTGTTAACTAATCTTCCTGTGGTAATCATTTTGCGATATATACATGTATCAAATCATTATATTATACAACTTAAAGTTATACAATGTTACATGTTAATTATATTTCAATAAAGCTGAAAAAAAAAATCAAGACTCCTCTCTTTCTCTTCATCCAAAAACCAAAGAATTAAAAAGAAAAGCATGTAGAAGTAGTGAAACAAGACAATAATGAGGCAAAAATGGGTCCATTTTCTCTTCTCTAGGTTTTCTCCTACTAATCACAATTGCCTTGCACTCATGCATAGCAGTATGAAATTAGACAATGTTCACAAACAGATTCCTGTTGCTTAAAATCTGATGAAAAATCAGTCAGAAGAAGAAGATAACTGATGAGGATAGATCAGTTCCATATGCAATGAGATATAATTATTTGGCAACAGCAATTAAGTCTACTGAATAGTTCCGGACTCTCTGACTATATAACAAGACCAGCTTTTCCCCTATAAACTCACGAACTGTCACCTTCTGTACAAAGTTTAAAAGAGTATCCATAATTTTAGAAGCTTAGATCATCCATCCTTGAGTAAGTAGTGAGTGCCTTAAAAATTCTCTGTAGTGTAACACCTCATAAAGTGTTACTTCTTCCCTCCCGTGCAATGACCATATGAACAGAAAATCATACGTGCCACCACTGGAAGGAGAGGTTACAGGTGATCATCATTTCTTAAATTAGTAGAAGCTAAGCATAAACTGTATTCTAGGAAGAAATGGCAAAAAGTACCATACCAGTCTAGACATACTTACACACAAAATGCAGCATAGTTTTTCACTCACTTGTCTTCCTGTACAGCACATAATTTTGTGATGGGTTTTTACAAGGTGCTCTGGCTACCTGTGAGCAGAACATGTGTGCAAAGAGAGAGGAGAGATTGCTAAACCTAAAATTATCAGGTTGTTGTGAAGAGACATTCCGAGCGATGTAGTTCAAAAGACTTAAAGAAGGGGCGCCTGGGTCGCTCAGTCGTTAAGCGTCTGCCTTCAGCTCAGGTCATGGTCCCAGGGTCCTGGGATCGAGCCCCGCATCGGGCTCCCTGCTCAGTGGGAAGCCTGCTTCTCCCTCTCCCGCTCCCCCTGCTTGTGTTCCCTCTCTCACCATGTCTCTCTCTGTCAAATAAATAAATAAAATCTTAAAAAAAAAAGACTTAGAGAAGCCATCTCATTGCGAGCTCAATATTCATCAATGCTGGGGCCACTCTGCCTGTAAAGAATGCTCTTAGGTTATCCTGAATATGTAGACAGAAAACAACTGCAACAGCATTTAAATCAGCTAGAACTATCTTTAGCTTCCACAGTGGCAGGCCATGCTTTTGCCGCTTCAAGCCATGAAATTGTGTGACAAGAATTAATATACTAACAGACATGCAGGGCAAAGTAAAGACAGATAAAACTGCTATAATCTAGATCCCTAGATAATTCAGGATATACTTGGGAAATAAGAATAGCAGGGTCATAACAAACTCTACACTAAGATTGAAATAAGGCTACCAGTGACTCCAATTTGTAGTCTCAGACCATATATTTTAGACCATTTGGTAAAAATTCATAAAAATAAAGATACATCTAGCACATGGACAATCATTAATAATTACATTTTAATCCACAAAATATCTTCTTTTATTCATTTTAAATGATGTATAAATATGTTCAATATAATTATACTCATTCTGTTTTTCTCATTTAGTTGGCCTATTGGAACTTCTATATACTTGTTAAAGTGTAAGAAAATTATCAGAGCAACAGAGAAAAATCTTTATGGGTAACTAATTATATGAAATACTTGTTTCAGTAAATATGTGGGTGAGTTAAATTATAATGTCAGTAAAACACCGTCTAGATTTGTTGTGTCAGAAATCTACTGGTTTGCTAAATGTATTCATGTTATTAATTCTATAGTCAATGAAATAAAGGTTCATATTAATGAGTATAAATTATGAAAACAATAGCAGCAGTGAGTAAAAGTAAAAAAAAAAAATCTGTGAAAAGTCTCTGGCATTTTCAGACCTTTATTTTTTGCGTAAATTTCTATGTGCAAACAAAACAATCATTGTTTAATTTAGATGATTTAAATAATACCCTATTGGTAAAACATTGTGAGACCTTCATTGCATACCTGGAGGAAAAAAAATTGTTCTTTAATGTTTCCATTGGTGTTATGCTGAACTCCACCATAAATCACAGAGCATATTACATTAGACAACATTATATTACAGCCAAACATCTCAATTTAGTAAAGTGCATCACTGCTACAAGAAGGAAGAAAGTGTCATGTGTTGTTCTAGAAAGAAAGAATTTCTACTATCTATATGTACACACATATTTCATAATATATTGGAAATTTTTGTATGGAATGTCAAAGTAAGTTTATTTTCTAGGGCTCCACTTATAATTTTAATATTTACATATTTTGGAGTATTACAAAAAGCAAGACTAATTACTCTGATCTCAAGCAAATACAAAACAAGGTAATTTATTCAGGTTTCATCTGCAAAATAGATAGATGAATTAAATATATCTATCTACCTGTCTATCTCTATACATATCTATATTGAAAATGGGATTGTAAAGTGCTTCAGATGGTCATGCATTAGGAGACAACTTTTGCATTTTAAATCACACTGATTTATTCTGAATGATGCATGCCCATTTAGGAACTGTTTTATATAGAATATATGTAAAAAACAATGTCCTAAAGAAAGCTAACCTTAGAATTCTTGTAATTGAAACATTAAAACAGTCACATAGTAAAACTGCACAGAGAGAATTAGTGTGAAATTACTTTTTAAGGTTGTCTTGTGACTGTCTAGTCATTATTTACCAGATCTCCCTATTTAATACAAGAGATTTTTTTACATAATACATGTATACTTCATAGTTTACACAGAGATGTGCCTCTGGAGAAGTTATAGTTGATTCAGAACTCTGAGAGTATAAATGCATTAATTAGCTGTCAGCCCATTTTCTCCTCAATGAAGAATGGACTTCTTCCTTTACTAAAGTATAATTGGTATAATGTTGTATTAGTTTCAGGCATGAACATAATAATTCTATATTTCCAAGCACTTCAAAGTGATCGCCGTGATAAGTCTAGTTATCATCAGTCACCATATAATTGATCCCCTTCACCCTTTTTTGCTCAATCCCTAAATTATTAATTTATCGATTATTAATATATATTATTAATTAAAAATTAATTCGAAGTGGATTAAATACTTGAATGTAATACCCAAAACCATAAAACTCCTAGAAGAAAACATAGGGGATAAGTTCCTTGACATTGCTCTTCAAGATGTGTATGTATATACTGTTTAATCTGACTGCAAAAGCAATGGTAATGAAAGCAAAATAAACACGTGGGACTACAATGAACTAAAAAGCTTCTGTCCAGCAAAGGAAACTACCAATAAAATAAAAGTGCAACCTGCCGAATGGGAGAAGATATTTGTACCTCACATATCCAATATGGGGCAAATATCTAATACATACAAAGAACTCACACAACTCAGTAACAACAACAAATCTGAGGATAACTTTAATAGACATTTTTCCAAAGAAGACATGCAGACGGCCAACAGACACATGAAAAGATGCTCAACATCACTCATTATCAGTGGAATGCAAATCAAAACCACAATGAGATATCACCTCACACCTATCAGAATGGCTGTTATCAAAACATGAGGTAACAAATATTGGCAAGGATCTAAAGGGAACTCTTGTGCACCGCTGGAGGGAATGTAAATTGGTGCAGCCACTATGGGAAACAGTATGGAGGTTCCACAAAAAAAAAAAAAAAAAAAAAAGGAATAAATTTGTTTTTAAAAGAATATTTTCAGATAATACCCTACTCTTATATTTTCTAAACTATACCATTTTCCTGAAGATAATCTTAGGAAACAGCACTTCCCTTTTCTAATTATGTTGCATTCTAAATTTGGGACAAAATTAAAATGTGTAGCAACTGATTCCAGGGTTGTTAATATAGCCTATTTAGGATAGAGATATAAAAATACATTTTTACAAATAATTTATCAATTAATACATATTTTGATCAATGTTTCAATAGTGGGTTAACTCATATGAATTATAGTTTACTCCGTTTTTAGATAGGGAACTAGTCTGGATGTGTTAAGGGAAATGTAGAAACAGACTCCATGGAGGACTGAATGAAGGATTCAGTGGAGGACTGGGATTGTGATGGTGCAGTGATTGTAAATACGGCTCTTGAACACCATTTTTTTCCCCCTGGAAACCTTCCCCCCCTTCCCCCCAACCTGCCCATCTGTCTCTATAATTAACCTTATATAGGGTAGTTTTTACAAGCAAATAACTACACTGGGTCTAAAGGACTGAAATAATTTATTTTGATTATTCTGTCAATCAACTTGCATAATTAATTTGATCTTAAATTTGAACTTTCTTTCAGCCTGTTTAATAAATGTCATGGCACTTCCTTAATCTATGACTTACAAAAAATAACTACTTAATAGTCCACTTATTATTTTTCCTTTTAACCTGCCACTCAATATACTCTTTTAATAACTTTAAAGACTCCAGGTATACACAAAATATATCAATTAACAAAAACATGCTGGTATGCATGGTCTTGAGAACATACCCAAGACAGTTTATTTATGCACATTGATTGCTTTCACTTTTGTTCCTGCCATAAAAATAATAAATGGAAGTAGAGGGGCACCTGGGTGGCTCATTTGGTTAAGCATCTGACTTTGGCTCAGATCATGATCTCAGAGTCCTGGGATCGAGTTCCTTGCTGGGCTCCCTGCTCAGCAGAGAGCCTGCTTCTCCCTCTTCCTCTGCCTCTCCCCCGAGCTCATGTGCACACACTCTCTTTCTCTCTCTTAAATAAATAAAATCTTTAAAAGAAAAAGAAAGTTGAGTGTGTGGAGAACATTATTTTAACACCCCTCCTCTAATGCTCCTGCAACACGTCCATACCTTGTCTACCTTATATAATCTGAATCTTCACAGCGTATTTTTATGTATCTAGAAATACAATAAAAGCAGTGTATCCAGTGTTTTATAACACCTCTAGAAAATTAGAGAAATTAATTTTGGTGCTTTTTTCCCCCTTAAAGCCCCCCCCGATATAATGTGAAAGACATAAGAAGAGGTTGGCGTAGTAGGTGGTCGTAGCTCCGCTCTCAGTGTCTCATATCCCTTAGCTTCTCCCCTAGGCAGTCTCCTCAGGAATGGAAGCTTCTTGTGTCTATCACCACATCCTATCTGACCAGCTGTGGGGCAGGGCAACTACTGGGAGGCAGGAGGCAATAAATAAATATCCCAGATTCCTCATCCTTCAGTGAGAAAATTCTGAGGCAAGTTCCATAGTTTATCTGAGATGGCCAAAGGCACTGAACCAGTTTCTCATAGTAGTCATCTCCGCACCCTTTATTGCTGTCCTCCTCTCTGCCTCAGCTTCCCGCTGCTTCACAGTGCTTCCTAGAATTGCCTCCCCTCAAAATTATTTGATCCCAAATCCATGTCTTGAGATTTGCTTTCGAGAAACCCAAATTTGGACTTTTTTTTTTTTTCTTTTCTCTCTCCCTCTCCCTCCCTCCCTCCCTTCCTTCCTTTTTTCTTTCCTTCCTCCCTCCCTTCCTTTTTTCTTTCTTTCTTTCTTTTTCTTTTTTCTTTCTTTCTTTCTTTCTTTCTCCTTCCTTCTTTCTTTTTTTCTTTCTTTCTTTTAGGAAGGATGGAGATGAAGGAATAAAACATTTACTTCTCCATCATTGGATCTCTCACCATTGCTACATATTGTGTCTCAAATCCCAATTCATATGCATCATAGCCAAGACACTTAATATTCTTTAATCAACTTATTTTTTTGTCCTTCAAGAAAGTTGATTTATTTTTGAGTGAAAAAAACAAATCAATGTTATATGGTCATTCGTTCTCTATATAATGGGTTTGTCTGTGAATAAGAAAGTAATGACATAGTGTAATAGCTGCAATTCATCTAGTACTGGCTATGTAGTTCTAAAAAAATAGAAACTTATAATATATACAGATATTTCATAGATTAACATTATTCTTATTGGTCTCATGGTTGATCTCCAAAGCAGAAATCCATTATGACACAACTGAACTTTGATTTCATAATTAATATCAGGTAATGATTGACAATCTTCAGATTTTATAAAAGAGCAAACGTAGCTTAATTAATTTATTTTTTAAAAGATTTTATTTATTTATTTGACAAAGAGAGAGAGAGCACAGCATGGGGAGCAGCAGACAGAGGGAGAGGGAGAAACAGACTCCCTGCTGAACAGAGAGCCCAACACCAGCTGGATCCCTGACCTTGGGATCATGATTTGAGCTGAATGCAGATGCTTAAACGACTGAGCCATGCAGGCGCCCCAAATACAGCTTAATTTAAAGGGAAATATTTTTCAAAATACCCTCAACTATGGCTCTCATATGTAGGTTTCTTACATAGCCAAATTCTTGACAATTCTAACTGTATTTGCTGCCACAACTTTGTTGTCTCCATTCTTGTCCAAATTGGTCTTAAACCCAACTACTTCACTGAAATCACCTTCAAACAAATTCACCCACAGCTTCATTTTACCAAACGCAATGGTCATTTCCTGGTCTTCCTTTCATTCAACTTTCTCAGCCACCTTTTACAGTTAATCATAACTCTTCAAAACCCTTCTGTACCTTGGAATTCATGATTCCTTCTTCCCTTTGTTTCACTCACATCTCAGTAGAATGTTCCATGTCCTCTATTAGTTTTTCCTACCTAGATCAAGGGTTTGATTCTTCCTTCTCTCCTCTAATTCTTCTTTTATTCTCTGACTGATTCCATCTAGTGACATGATTTTAAATATCATTTGTGTCGTTAGCTCTGATTCTGTTTAGGAACTCCTGACTGACATTTTCCATTGCCAATTTAACAAATCCAACTGCCTAATAAACAGCTTAAATGTAACATGTCCGACTCAGAAATCCTATTCTCCTACAAAAACCTATCCTTCATCTCAGGCTTCCCCTTTTCAGTAAATGTTACTTAATTCCCCTTGGTTCTCAGGGTACATCCAAGATGTCACTCTTAATTGCTTGCTTTCTTGTAGTTCATTCACATCAAAAGCTTCAAAGCACCCATTTGATTCTAACTCCAAAGTATCTCTGGAATTGACTACTCAAGATACTTACCACTACAACTTGAGGGCAAATAACCATCATTATTTTGTCCACATACTGCAAACTTGATGGTTTTCTTGATATTATTCTTGTCCTCATAGACCATTCTCCAACCAGTCTACAACATAGTCATGAACCGCTTCTATCTAATTATATTATTCTCCTGCTTAAGATATTTATTGGTGGGGCACCTGGGTGGCTCAGTTGGTTAAGCGACTGCCTTCGGCTCAGGTCATGATCCTGGAGTCCCTGGATCGAGTCCCGCATCGGGCTCCCTGCTCGGCGAGGAGCCTGCTTCTCCCTCTGACCCTCCCCCCTCTCATGTACTCTCTCTCATTCTCGCTCTCTCAAATAAATAAATAAATCTTTAAAAAAAAAAAAAGATATTTATTGGTTTTCCTTTGCAATTAAAATAGCATCCAACCTTGTCACAATGTCATGTAAAGCCCTATATATGGGCTCTGCCTCCTAATTCCATCTTTCTGCCCATTCTACCTTCACTCTTCTTTAGCCAGGTAGAGCTTTTTATTCTGACCCCAGTATCCAGAAAAAAAAAAAAAAAAAATACACGTAATTATGCACATTAAATATATCTGATAAATGAGTGGAAGTATTTGAATAATCCATGTCTTCCATTCAATTATTTAGGTGATATGGGGCTAGTTGTTTGATTTCTTGAAACCATAGTTTTCTATTCTACAAATTAGCAGTGATCTCTACTATCTTAACTAGTTACGGTGTGATATGTACCAATACATGTAAACATCTGTAATACAGAAGGTACTTACTAGATCAAAGGTAATCTTTGATAATATTAATAAGCCAATAATACTGACCCAGTGATTCTAATGTTGGAAATCATCAACATGTTGAGTAATAAATCCCCAAACATAACAAATCTAAGTTGATCTCTGGGATACATTTGGCTAATGTGTAGATATATTAGATGGTCAAAATTATTTAAGTAAATGATGCATCAAATTATAAACTAAGTTATGTTAGTAAAATGTTGGCTGGGCAACACACTGACATGTAGCTTTGAGCAAAGACTATGATATTTTAGAGGCTTGACTTCCTCTGTGTACTACCAATAATATTAGGATAACCTCCTTAGATTATTGTGAGGATTAAAATGGAAAATCCAGGAAAGATTTTAGTATAGTTCCCAACACATAGTAAACATTTCATTTAGTTGAGATGATAATGTTCTTGATAACCAGTGAAATGAGAAGGATTCAGTTTTTATCACCATTGCATGATGTAAGTATAAATCGAATAAACATTACTCCAACACCCTCAGGGAATCTATCTTAGGATGAACCAAATGTTCAGTTTCCCAAAACTGCTCTACATCACACTCAGCATCAGTGGATTCAGAAGGCATAAAACCTGTCTGCATTAGACACCGTTATGGATGAATTATGCCCCCCCACCCGCCAATTGATCTGTTCAAGCCCTAACATCCAATGTGACTGTATTTGGAGAGGGGGGCTTTAAGGAGGTAATTAAGGTTAAATAAGGTGTTTAGGGTGGGGTCCTAATCCAATAGGACTGGTGTCTTTATAAGGAGATGAAGAGATACCAGTTTTCTTTCTGTGCAAACATAGAAAAAAGGCCATGTGAGAACACAGCAAGAAGACAGCCATTTGCAAGCTAGGAAGAGGGGCCTCATCAGAATCCAACCCTGATATCATTTCGATCTTGAATTTCCACCCTTCAGAAATGTGAGAAAATAAAAGTCTGTTGTTTACGCCACCCAGTCGGTGTGTTCCAAGATAGTATCCTGAGGGGACTAAGATAAGCAGGAGCCCAGCCAGGAGGAAGGAGACAACGCACATCAGGCAGTTAGAAATACAGGTGAAAGACATGAACAGACACCTCACCAAAGAAGATACACGGACAGCAAATAAGCATATGAAAAGATGTTCCATATCTTATGTCATTAGGGAAATGCAAATTAAAACAACAATGAGATATCTTTATCTACCTATAATAATGGCCAAAATCCAGAACACCGACAACACCAAATGCTAGTGAAGACGTGGGGTAGCAGGAACTCTTATTCATTGCTGGAGGAAATGCAAAATGGTGCAGCCACTTTAGAAGGCAGTCTGGTGGCTTCTTAAAAATCAAACATACTTTTATCATGCTATCCAGCAATCGGGCTCTTTGGTTTTAGCCGAAGGAGTTAAATACTTAGGTCTACACAAAAACCCGAATACAGACGTTTGCAGCAGTTTTACTTACAATTGCCATAACTTGGAAGCAACCGAGATGTCTTTCAGTAGGTAAATGGATAAATAACTTTGCTACATCTAGACAATGGGACGTCATTCAGCACAAAAATGAGTGAGCTTCCTTTTTTTTTTTTTTTTAACATATAATGTATTATTTTTTTCAGAGGTACAGGTCTGTAATTGATCAGTCTTACACAATTCACAGCGCTCACCATAACACATACCTGGGGAAAATGAAGGGGGGGAAATGGGAGGGGGAGATGAACCATAAGAGACTATGGACTCTGAAAAACAAACTGAGGGTTCTAGAGCGGAGGGGGGGATGGGTTAGCCTGGTGATGGGTATTAAAGAGGGCACGTACTGAATGGAGCACTGGGTGTTATACCCAAATAATGAATCGTGGAACACTACATCAAAAACTAATGATGTAATGTATAGTGATTAAGATAACATAATAAAATAAAATTTAAAAAAAAAAAAGAGTGAGCTATTAAGCCATGAAAAGAACTGGAAAGAACATATAGAAAGAAAGAAGCCAATCTGAAAAACCTACATACCATATGATTCCAACCATATAACATTCTGGAAAATGCAAAACTATGGATACAGTAAAAAGATCAATGATTTCCAGGGTTCAGGGGTAAGAAACTGAGGAATAAACAGACAAAGAACAGAAGATGTTTAGGAGAGTGAAACTAATCTCTTTAATATTATAATGGTGAATAAATATCATTATGCATTTGTCAAAACTATAGAATGCACCACACCAAGAGTGAACTGGAGACTTTTGGTGATTATGATGTGTCACTGTAAGTAAATCAAATGTAGGTTTGAACAGATGTCCCACTCTGGTGGGAAATGGTGACAATGGGGGAGGCTATTCATTCATGGGAGCGGGAGACCTATGGAAAATTTCTGTACCTTCCACTCGATTTTGCTCTAAACCTGAAACTGCTCTAAAAAATAAGTATTTTTGTATATCCCAAAAAGAGTACATTGGGAATATTTGTTTAATGAATCAATTATTGACATAGAGATGACTATGGAATAAAATATCTAAAACTACCACAAACTAAACATGTCATTAAATGCAACACAGCATTATCCAGCATGTCTCTGTCTGAGAAAATGTTTGCTACAACAGAGTATTTAACTATGTCATGATGTCTGCTAACATAAAGTAGGTTATTATTGCTACTGACTTCATGTAATTGCATGTAGATATTGTCTTGTTTATTTTATATTCCTGGGCTGTGACATGAGTTATTTACCGTAGAAAAGAAATAAAAATCAAAATCAAACAAGAACTTTTAAAAAATGTACTTAAAATGAGTTAATTGTAGTGTTCTAGCTATCCCACTCTCAAGAACTTAATTACAGTGATAGGAAACTATAATTAAAATTAAAAGAAAATGTTGCTTATCCAAGAAGAGTGTATTCTATTCATGTTTATCTTGAAAAAAATCTCAAATGGGTGATATATCACTTCATCTATGGTAGAATACTGCTGTATTGAAAAGATTGAATAAAAATTCCCACTGCTGTTCAGTCTCTTGAACTCATGTACCATTTTCCTTCCCATCCGCCTAGTTCAATCCTAAATGTATCTTCTTGTTACCTGGTCTCTCACAGAGATAGGGGAACAGAGTGAGAGTGAATGAATAAGGGATGGAGAGGGAGAAGAAGAAGGAGGAAGAGAGAGAGAGCTCTGACTTTGATATGAAAGACACATTTCATGTACTCTTTTATAAATTACAAAATACAACTAAAAAGCAAACAAAGTCACGAATTTTCTCCCTGGAAAACAATTAGATATGATATAAATCCAAAAGCTCCAAGATTGAATCTTTCCTTGGATGCTTCATTTGCATCCTGTCTTCACAGTAAACCAACCACACCATGAAAGCAGCAGTATGTATGCTTATGGAAAAGAAAATGCCATTTCTTTAAAAATACTCTCAAAATGGGTGATATGTGGGAAGAATATCCAACCTTTTGTTCTGCCAGAAGGACAAAACAATGCAAAATATAGAAACTTAAAAAATATACAGTGTCATCTTCATTGAAAGTCCTTTTGGGGCGCCTGGGTGGCTCAGATGGTTAAGCATCTGCCTTCGGCTCAGGTCATGATCCCAGGGTCCTGGGATCGAGTTCCGCATCGGGCTGCCTGCTATGCGGGGAGTCTGCTTCTCCCTCTGCCTCTGCCTCTCTCTCTCTCTCTCTCTCTCTCTGACTCTCATGAATAAATAAAAAAAAATTAAAAAAAGTCCTTTTTAGGGGCACCTGGGTGGCTCAGTCGTTAAGCATCTGCCTTCAACTCAGGTCATGATCCCAGGGTTCTGGGATCGAGCCCTGCATTGGGCTCCCTGCTTCGTGGGAAGCCTGCTTCTCCCTCTCCCACTCCCCCTGCTTATGTTCTTTCTCTCTCGCTGTGCCTCTGTCAAATAAATAAATAAAATCTTTAAAAATAAATAAATAAATAAAAAGAAAGTCCTTTTTAAAGTCATGGGTTTTAAATATAAAATAAACCAAGGATGCTGGGGGTGTTGTTGTTATTGTTGTTTCTGTCCCCAATACTTCAAAATTCTTTTTCAACTTTTGATTATCTTCAACAGTTGATTTTTATAGACTTTATAATAGATGTGTGTTTAAACCCACATCTCGGGATGCCTGGGTGGCCGAGTCGGTTAAGTGTCTGCCTTTGGCTCAGGTCATGTTCCTGGGATCATGGGATCGAGCCCCACGTTGGGCTCTCTGCTCAGTGGGGACCCTGTTTCTCCCTCTGCCTGACATTCCCCCTGCTTGTGCTCTCTCTCTTTCAATGACAAATAAAAAAATAAAATCTTAAAAAAATAAAAAAAATAAACCCACATCTTAATTCAACATTTCATTCAGCATCTATTTATTTAACCATTTGTGTATTTAAGATAACATATTTAGACTTCACATTATGTCATAAAGATTTTCAGGTACACTGCTAAAAACATACATGATACTAATGAAAAATAAAAAATACAAAACCAAGAAAGGTAAACATTACAATACAAACTACGAAAATGTGAAAAAAAAAGACACATATATGCTGGATTTACAATTGCTAAAGTCTGATTGTATTTTCGGTAAACTTTCTGCATATCAAAGCATAACAGAGAAACAACCATATTCTCCTTATCTCCTAGGAAAAAGCACTTAAGTTTTTCAGGGAAGAAATATTTTCAGCACTCAGTTAAAAAATGAAATTTAACAGGGTGTAGGACAGAATGAGGGAAGTAACAGATAAAAATGGTAAGGGCATCACTCACGCAAGTGCACTTGCTTCTGATAAAGGCAGAAACCTAGCACATTCACACCTCCTGAAAGCAACTCTGTGGGCAGATTGAAAGAGGGATGGATTTATAAAATCCATGAAGTCAGAGAATGAGTTTTATTTAAAGTTAATCCCTAGCACTGGCACAATGGAATGTGTAAAATATTTATTAAATAAAACTGTGATATTCATTTTCTATGGAAAACAAATGGACAAGTACAGCCTGATGGATTGATATCCCATCTCTACAAGAAAGTGAGAAAAGGTGGTGACTGAAGGCACAAAAATATTTTCTCAAGAGCCAGCTATGGGTACCTCAATATTCAGTGTATGTATCGAGATATCCTTCCATCCAGGCTATTTTATGTTGAGAGAACAGGTATGGACAGGTCCAGTATTTTATTACCTGATAACCACTGGCTGTTTTAGAATTTTAATTGATGGCTGAATTTCATATAGAGTGGGTTTAAAAGAAATATATGCTTTTTGTTCAGAATATTAGAGAATATTGACAGAGACAGCCTTAATATTCCATTCAGTTTGACTTTAGACAGGTTTCTTTCTGACTATAAGCCCTCTGATCTCCCTTTCCTTAAAGCATTTACTTTAGAAAACTTGCAATTGTAAATTTGTTCACTACCCTTTTGAGATGTAAATCTTCTTCTAGCCTCTTGCCAATGTTATAAGACAAATGTCTTTCTCAAGGACTGGGAACCATCCCCTTGAATTGTAATTATCAAGGAAGACAGAGCCCCTATTGCCCATTCTCTGTAGGAGGATAGAAACCTAACTTCTAAGAGCCAATTAACAGACATGGTTGGCTGAATCACATTGACCAGCCTCCTCCCCAACATCTCCAGTGTTTTTCCAATAGTTCAATCCAGTGTTTAAAATTCTCCCAACTTTCTTTTCAGAGACGTTGGATTTAATCTCTCTTCTCTATTGCAATGGTCTTTAATAAAATCTCCCTTGTCTATATAACTTGTCCGGTGTAATTTTTCTTTTACAATATACATGCAACAGATATGCACATGATGATCTCCTTAATACACATATTTTTACATAACCCACCAGAGAAGCACTAAGTTAAAAAACAAGAGTCAATGATTTAAAAGCACATTTCTTCCCTACAAAAATTTATAAATACATTGAGAGAAATATGAGAATATAACGACTGAATTTCCGTAGTACGTAAAGAGGACAGTGGATGAAACACACCCTATTCTACAGAGAGAGGCCATGATGGCATTGCCCAGGAGGTCCTGCTGGAATGGAAACTTGAACAATGGTTGTAATTCTTTCAGGTGACCAAACCAGATAAAGGCATTCTCAGCTTTCCTCTCAAAGAAAAGAGGGATTTGGAAGTGACCATATAAACCAGCAAAAAGAGGCACTGAGAGAATGAGAAAGGAAAAATTAACAAGAATATAGATGTAATATATAAAAGTCAATTTCAGTGGGGCAATCTCTTCTTACACTTAGAGAAAGTTCAAGGCAGGATTTCATCTGCATTATTTTCTTTGAGCCTAACTTGAACTGCAGTCAACAGCTCAGTCATTGACAATGGCGTCTCTTAATGTTTTTACATAAATTACAAAAGAATCAATAATATACCAGGTTAGAAGCTTGCATTATGAAGATGAGTTGACTGTACTTGAATTAAGTTAATTCTTCTCAATCTTTTCTTTTGGGAAACATAGACTTGATACTAACTTTTAAGTATGTAATTTTTTTTTTTTATTCAGTTTGTAAAGTAAGTATTTTTGCCAAAATTATTTATGTCCTAAAAAAAGTAAAATGCCTCCAAGTTTTCAATGGTGAGCTAAGCTTATTTCCACTTGTTCCTAGGGCTTCACTACATTAAAATAAAGGAAAAACATTGGTAAAACCCCATAATCATGAGAATAAACAGGAGACATGAGAAGCAGAGATTTCAAAAACGAGCTCATGGGAGAGATAGAATAATTGGCAGAGGCCAGGACTGAGGGTATATGCACGGGATTAAAGCAGAGGAAGTTTGTGCAAAACAGAAAAGGCTCCTAGACACAGAAAGGTATATATACTGTATGATCTCAATTATATGTGGAATCTAAAAAAGTCACACTTTCAGAACAAGAGAGTAGAACCATGATTGTCAGAGGCTGTAGGGTGTGTTAAATGGGGAGACGTTGATCAAGGATATAAACTTTCAGCTTTAGGATGATTAAATTCTGTAGATCAAATATACGGCATGGTCAATACTATTGTATCGCATACTTGAAATGTGCTATGACAGTAGATCCTTATTTGTTATCATCACACACAAAAAAGTGAGGTGATGGGTATGTTAATTAAATTGACTGTGGTACTCATTTCCGGTATATACATATTTTAAATCATGGTCATGCACCTTAAAAAATAGCACCTTGTACAACCTAAATATATACAACTTTATTTTTTAATTATACCTCAATTAAGCTGAAAAACAAACAAACCGGAAAGGCTTTTGAATCAGAGGTAGCAATTATTAGAAAAGGTAGAAATGAATGCTCATAACAGAGGGATTAATTGAAAGTGAGTGATTGGAAGCACAGATATCCAGGAGCCTAGCACTTATTTCAAAGGACTAAAAAGATTGTTAAATGACTGGGAAGAGGGAGGGATGGGGGGGAGGGGGGCTTACAAAATACATTAAAAGAAATACTTGGGGAAAAAGGTAACTACTGTGTGTTGCCATTTTCTTCCAGCATTTGGGAAGACCCCCAAGGATATGACTGGCTCCTGATCTGTCAACTACAAAGTGAAGTCTGCAGGGGACAACCCTCACCCACTAAGAGTTAGCCTCTGAGTAGCTTCATTCCTAAATATAAAGAGATAGCATAAAGTGAATAGAGATCGAGAAGCCCTGCAATATGAAATAAAAACACAAAAATAAACAAAGAGAGAAAAACTCTGTACACAAGGAGATGATGATAATTCTGGAAACTGAAGAGCAATTTAAAATCTCTCATTAACATACTTAGAAGAATCTTTAGAATAGGAACGGGCAATTAATACATCAAAGGCTTGAAAAGGAGAAAGGGATGAAGAAAAAGGAAGGATTGTCCTTATTTTACAAAACCGTGACTGGATATCTTTTTTTTTTTTTTTTAATGTAATAGGGAAGTGAGAGGTGTAACTGAGATAAGCCTTCCTCCATGCCACAGTAAAGCAATGGACGACATCTAAGTGATAGAAATGTTATTTGAAGAAATGGTATTTAATAACAGAAAAAAAGGAAAAAGAGAGGCCAGTCCTCACTTGCTTGTTTGTTTTTGATGGCTTAAGTGACTGAGTGACCGTCCGCACTGCCATCTTCCTTTCCCTTGGCTCCTGACCACCCCCCACTCAGATTCCCTGAAGCCCTAAAGTTCTGAGTACTGGGAAACTAGCTGTAGATTTGTGGTTCAAATAAAAATAAATAGGTTATTCTTCTAGTCCTGATAGTGAAACTGGCAGATAAGTAACTTTATCCCATAAAACAACTTAAAGGTCATAGGAGCCCTTGGCTAGGCTGTATAAAAAATCCCAATAAAACGGAAATCAAGTAACAAAACGGAAAACAACAGCAGAGTAAAAATTCTCGACTCTGTTGTACTTTACTTCATGAACATATATCAGAAAAATGCCGAACTACATAGATTTCCAGTTCAAAATTATATAAACCATTTTGGAATAGTGCTACGAATCCTTTTATTTTGTTCCAAAAAATAAGAACCAACCAAATACTCATAAAAGAGAGGTGTTTGGTGATGCTAGCTTTTATTTCTTTTTAATTGTTTGTAATATTCCACATGGATAAATTTCTGTTTTTCTCTCAGTACTTCTGTAAATTTTAACAGTATGAAAATTAAGACAGCTATGCATACAATGGCAAAGGAAACACTGAAAGAACTGAAAGACAAGCCAGGCTAGCATTTGCCGCTGGTATCTCATTACGCATTTTGACAATAGGGTTTCCCAAGTGTTATTGACCTTAAACTATGTAGCATCTCTAGGTGATTCATCAAAGTTGCTTCCATATTTTTATATATTATATCATATATGATGCAGTCCATAAAGTTTTTTTTAAGCCCTAATCAAATATTCATTTTATTTTTGTTTGTTTTCTGAAGCAAAGCTTTTTTGTCTTTTATCTTGCATTAAGTAGATTGTTGGGAGACGAAAGTCAAAAATATGACCTTGAAGTACTATGTAGTACTTATATCTATACCAGTAACTCTCCAGGGTATTTGCCAGTGAAAAGCTGTACTTTTGTGATAATTTGTGTGGATGAAGGAGTCTTGAGGCTGATAAAGGTATCTTTAAAATTACTTCAGTTTTCTTAAATTATATTTAAGACCTAATTATATATATATATATTTTTTTTTAAAAGATTTTATTTATTTATTTGACAGAGAGATAGACAGAAGAGCACAAGCAGAGGGAGTGGCAGAGGGAGAGGGAGAAGCAGGCTCTGCACTGAGCAGGGGACCCGATGCGGGACTCGATCCCAGGACCCTGAGATCATGACCTGAGCCGAAGGCAGACGCTTAACCATCTGAGCCACCCAGGCACCCTAATTATATATTATATTAAATTATATATTAAGACCTAATTGGAACATTTTTCTCTCCACCTACCATATGTATCATAAGACTAATGAAATGTTGAAAACAAAAACAGTAACAGCAAAAATAATATTGCAAATTGAAGATATCTCAGAGGCACCTAAAAAAATAAAATCAATTCCTCCAAGAATCTTCCTAAAATAAGAAGACTTAGAAAAGGATGTAATGTGCTGCAAATGTCAAATTTGGGGTTATCTTCCTTTTTTTTTTTTTTTTTTTTTTAAAGATTTTATTTATTTATTTGACAGAGAGAGACATAGCGAGAGAGGGAACACAAGCAGGGGGAGTGGGAGAGGGAGAAGCAGGCTCCCCGCGGAGCAGGGAGCCCGACGCGGGGCTCGATCCCAGGACCCGGGATCATGACCTGAGCCGAAGGCAGACGCTTAACGACTGAGCCACCCAGGCGCCACCAGGGTTATCTTCCTTATAAGGATGTTTAATTTATTTATATTAAACTGCTTTAGGGAACTGTTAATTTCTACACCTTATAGAACATTGTGGATTTTTGAAGAGTAGGAAATCGCTTTCTTTATTTAGTCTTAAACTGCAAAGTGAATTATGTACTTCCTTGAGCAGAATGCTGTTTTGTGCATAACTAATAGTCTTCTAACTGGTACACCAAAGGTGAGGCTACTTGGTACTTTGCTGTGGCAAGAGACACAAAAGATGGTAATGCTATGTTTTTGCTGTTTGTTACATCTCAAATCATTCTTCTTCTTTTTTTTTTTTTTTTGCATTTAAAAGTGAACAAAACCCAAAATTGATGAAAACATATTTAAGTAAATAGGTTGAAAAATAAATTCCTGTTTGAAAAATAAAGTTTTCTTTTTAAGATTTTATTTATTTATTTGTCAGAGAGAAAGAGAGAGAGAGAGAGAGAGAACGCACACAAGTGGGGAAGCATCAGGCAGAGGGAGAAGCAGACTCCCCGCTGAGCAAGGAACCTGGTGCAGGAGTCGATCCCAGGACCCTGGGACCATGACCTAAGCCAAAGGCAGATGCTTAATTGACTGAGCCACCCAGGTATCCCAAAAAATAAAGGTTTTAAACAATTTCATTTGTCAGTCTCTTTGTACCTTTTTGGAGTTTCAAAGTGACTTTGATAAAAGCTGTCATATTTGGAGACATTCAACATTCAAAAAGTGCTATCCGTGGGCTAAGTTGCATAAACGTTATAGGTATCTTAGACAAAGGCCAGTTAGCCAGGAAAATTTGTTCTCCTTATGCACATGCAGGCACAATCCCTTCTTTATTCAAATATCTCATTTCCCTTCATCAGTTCAATGGTGAATATTCTAACCTAATGAATAATTATAACTTACTGTAATTTAATTTGAAATAATTATATATATAAAACAATAATTTTATTATATAAATTAAATCAAACTAATACAGATTAAAAGCAGAGCTAGGTCTCCAAAAAGACAATCAATTCATGATTTTTTTTTTTTCTTTTTAACCTCAGGGAGTTGAAAGTAATTCTTTATCCTATTTTTCAGCCTGGTGGGAATTTTGCATTATAAATGAGAGTTCCCAGAATATGAAGGCTATCTAATACACATAGGCAAAAATTCACTTCCAACTTTGAGCTAAGTGAGTTATATAGAAAGATGAGAATAGCGATTTTTGCCAAAGGAAATGGAAGTCAAGAGGGACCTAAATAGAATCTGGAATGCAGGATCTCTAAATTGCATACAGAGCATAAAATTTCAAGTTAACAGTGTGTCAAGTATTGCATAAGAATCACATCCGTGTGAGCTTTTCTAAGGTGAGAACTGGGCATTACTCATGCTTTGATCCTACTATATACTATCATGAATGGCAAATATTAAATATTTATTAAATAGAGATATCTTAAGGTGAATGGAAACATGAATGGATTCATCTTTTTACTGATAAGCAGCAGGAAATACAGTGTTCTAAAATTGAAATCATAGAATACGCAGTGTAAAAAGTCATTTATTTCAGCGCTGTAACTTAAATGTTGATAAGAGGTGACAATGCAAAAATGAAAGGGAATTCTGAGAATAAAAAAAATTCAAGCTCCATTTATTAAGGTGAAAATGACAAAATAGAAAACAAAATGAAATTGACATGGCCGGTCTCTCCTAACAATAAAATAAATATACAGATGTTCAAAAAAAGAAAAACCTGTATCAGTCAAGGAAGTGAAAGGTTGGTGACTTTCTGGAAATTGGAAACTGGGATGGATTGATTTTCTTTTTTCTCAAAGAAGTAACACACATAGAAAAAAATCAGAATATAGAGATCAAAGTGGGAAACATTTTTACTTTCTCAAAAGCAGGAAGATGAACTAGTTATGCAGTGCCCCCCCCCCTTTTTTTTTAAAGATTGTATTTATTCATTTGAGACACAGAGATACAGAGAGAGAGAGAGCATGAGCGGGGGGGAGACAGAGGGAGAGGGAGAAGCAGGCTCCCTGCTGAGCCAGGAGCCCGACATGGGGCTCGATCCCAGGACCCTGGAATCATGACCTGAGCTGAAGGCAGATGCTTAACCATCTGAGCCACCCAGGCGCCCCTGCAGTCCCCCTTTTTAATAAATTAATAAATTACGGAACATCAGAAAAATGTCAAGATATGCATACAAAATATTTGACCCCAGAGGAAAGAGAGATAATAAAGGATGCAGAAAATAATTATATTTTATGGGTGCCTGGGTGGCTCAGTCGGTTAAGTGACTGCCTTCGGCTCAGGTCATGATCCTGGAGTCCCGGGATCGAGTCCCGCATCGGGCTCCCTGCTCAGCGGGGAGTCTGCTTCTCCCTCTGACCGTTCTCCCTCTGACCGTCCTCCCTCTGGTGCTCTCTGTCTCTCATTCTCTCTCTCGCAATTAAATAAATAAAATCTTTAAAAAAAAAAAAAAATTATATTTTAATCCATTATGTTAAGAAATATTCCAGAACACTCCTAAATTAAATAATGGTTTCTTATAGATTAAAATATAAATTTTTAAAATAATAGGGGCGCCTGGGTGGCTCAGTCGTTAAGCGTCTGCCTTCGGCTCAGGTCATGATCCCAGGGTCCTGGGATCAAGCCCCACATCGGGCTCCCTGCTCGGCGGGAAGCCTGCTTCTCCCTCTCCCACTCCCCCTGCTTGTGTTCCCTCTCTCGCTGTGTCTCTCTCTGTCAAATAAATAAATAAAATCTTTAAAAAAAATTAAAAAAAAAAAAATAAATAAAATGTAAATTTTTAAAATAATAAAAGGAAAAAGTAAAGTCAAAGAAACTTCCCGGAGGGCAGAGTTCAATGAACAGAGAGGCATGTTGGGGCCAAGTTTGTGAAAATCAGCAGCTAGAAAAGGAAGCATATCCATCTATATTCTTTCATCCAAAACCTAACAACCAAAAAACTGAGTATGCAAAGTTGTGAAACCATGCACCCTGTTTTTCATTGTTTATAATTCACTTTTTGTCATAATGAAATTAGTTGTTTACTAATTTCATTCGCTACGAATTAGTTGTTTACTAATTTCATTCGCATACGAATTTCATTCGCTACACGGATAAATGTTACTCCCATTGATATTGTAAAAATAAAGGTGTAACTTGCAAAACATTTAAAGGGAAAAAAATTGGGAAAATATTTCAGAGAGTTAAAAAAATCACCAAAAGCTCACAAAATGATGAAAAAAGATATTCACATGCACATTTTTAATGTTACAGAGATTACCAATAGAAGAACAGGACTGACAGAAACATCAAACTTTTGTTGAACAGAATAAGAGAGGGGTAGAAGAAATTAAATAAATCTTTATATTTTTCATATGCAAGGTTAACTTGTTGGAGATTTATAAATAAATATAGGTATGCACATATATTCAAAAGTTATGAAAGTAATCGCCAGTAGATGGTTAAAAAAAGAACTGTTTAAAAAGGTTTTTAAGAATGAACTTCTTACAGATTTACACGCTATTTTTTTTAACTCATTTACTTGAATAAAGAATCAACAGACTTGCCAGTGTATGAAACAAAGCAATAAAAAAACTTTAGAAATCAGCTGTCCTCCAAAATGGAAATGATATGTTTTTGTTACCCAAAACATAAATTTTTCTTTGCCTTAGGAAAGTAAGGGAAGTAAAGAGCCCTCATTGTCTGCAAACCTCTCTTCCAGTTATGTGCATATGTTATATCACTCCAGTGTGACAACACCCTGATTAATTACATCAGAGTTGACAACAGCCAT
The DNA here is from genome assembly GCF_004348235.1 of Phoca vitulina. Classification (NCBI taxonomy): domain Eukaryota; kingdom Metazoa; phylum Chordata; class Mammalia; order Carnivora; family Phocidae; genus Phoca; species Phoca vitulina. Next base: position 17,741,725 of record NW_022589720.1, read on the forward strand.
GGCAAGGCTTGGACAGCTAGTAGAGAGGGGAACCACCGAGCTCGGTATGTTCCGTAATCTCCCACGTTCCTCTATACTGCCTCTGTATCTTTGGTGATTGTGAAACTAACATTTTTTGTTATTTTATATTTGCTTATTTATTTATTTACTTATTTATTTATTTTACAGAGAGAGAGAGGGTACACAAGCAGACAGAGTGGCAGGGAGAGGGAGAGGGAGAAGAAGACTCTCGCTGAGCAGGGAGCCTGATGCCGGACTCTATCCCAGGACCCTGGGATCATGACCTGAGCCGAAGGCAGACACTTAACCGACTGAGCCACCCAGCCTCCCCTTTTGTTATTTTAGATGTATTCTAAGTTACATTTCGCTTTCCATCAAGACACAGCAACAATCTATGAAGCAATAACTAAGAATGGAGCTTTGGAAAACAAAATACGTCAGGAAAAGGTGAGATCTTAGATCTGGATCACTGCAGGTGACTGTTTTTGAAAGTTCTGCAATTGTGAAAGTAGTCATTAGCCTCTTTGGCTTCACTTTCCCTATTTGTAAACTGAGTGGGTTGGACTGATATCTAAAGTAGGTTCCAGCTTCCATTCAAGAAGAGTCAATGACAGTACTTAGAGGAGAAAACCCAAAAGAATAGATTTTATGGGCAGACTGCCAAGTAGACATATTAAAGGAAAAACCTGAACATACTTGTACAAGTTATGTGCCTTTTCATTAGTTATTCTGTAACACAAACATGGCTGCGATTCTCATAAAAGCCAAAAAGAATGAGGTTCTTCAGGATCTTTTTTTTCTCTGTTTTTCTGGTCTATTTACAAGCAAAGTGAACAGATGCACTTCCAGAATCTAGGCCCTAATTAGGATATTGTGAGATACTTACATGTCAAATTTATTAATATAAGTACTCAATAGTTTAGAGCCAAGACTGGTGTGGGAGAGCACTGCTGGATAATATGATGCTGTAGATGTCTATTATATTGTTGTTGCATTTTTGGTGTGTTTTAATAACACACTTGCCAGGAGACATTCCCAAGCGGTACATTCTACCATGAGCTGTACCTTGTTAAGGCTGTTTCCTACCTAACTCTGCCTGTAACTCTGCCCATTTTCCTCTCGCTGGTTTTGGGACACACAAATACTATGTCAGGACAAATGAGAGGTGACCAAGGAACCAAGTGAGGGGACTGCAGACGAGTTAATCCATACAGTCAGTATGGCCCCTATGACCAAAGAGGGTTTTTCTAAATACAATTTCTAATATTTTTAATGTAATTGCTGTAATATTGAAGAATAATTATTTTCAAGCTAACTGCAATAGCTATATATCAAGAAAACTTCTAAAGATACCCTAGTTGGCATCATTATTCCAAGGTTTTGAGTTGGTCATACTATGTCAAGGTCACTTTCAACCACTGTGCAGAAAATGTGCTTAAAGAGGCACCATCTAATTGGCACCTCCCAATTTTCTCATGTCTTTTTAAAACCACATATAGTCTAGGGCAATCTTTATATGCATTCTCAAAAAAAAAAAAAAATTCTCAAAGCCTAGAAAATTCTTTGACCAAGTAGTACTTCATGGAGAGATTATATTTTCTGCTACAATTGACTCTCCTTAGTTATAATAATCAAAGACAAATTTTTTTTTTTCTTTGCTTATTTTTCTTTTCATTTTTTTCAAGTGCAGAAATGGGAAGTGACTATGTCTGCTTTGGTAAATACTGATTAACAGATCCTATTTGTCAAAATTTGGATTAGTTATTGATTGGCGATTGGTAGTTAGTAAATGTTTCTGTATGTACTTATACAGAGATAAGTGTAGCATCAGCATACCTTACATACTGTGAAGCACATTTCTTAACACTTACGTCCAATGTCATATTGGGACTTATTCTTGCAATTGTCAACCCCACTGCTTACCTGAGTAAACCTTACGTGAACAATAATTCCCTATTCCTCAACAAGATAAATGATCATTGCTTAACTTCTTCAATGTTTATAACATGCAACATTTTGCAAGACACTTTATTTCTATCTATTTTTCTACATAAATGTTAAAATAACAATTTAATGTGAAAGGCTTTGATTTATTAATAAGGCATTGGAAAAAAAAATAAATGGACTGTACTCCAGATTCTAATGGCTCTTTGAACCCTACATAAATCCTTTTGGAATTTAAGATGCCTAAAAACCTATGCTAATGAGAGTTTACTGTCAGAGTGTCAGCATAAGATTAAAGAAATGCAATAAAAATGCTTTGCACTGTAATTTTCCTTTTATGCACTGTTTACTTTCTTTCAGAACTTACTAAATTTATTTGAGCCCCAAGCTGTCAATTGCATGTCCAGCTAAGAGCTTCCAAGAGTTTTATGATTCTTTAAAATAAAGATGTGAGCATCTCGGGGGTAGTATGCATGCAGAGTAAACCTGAGGACAGAATGAGATACTAATTCTGTCTGCACTTGCAGCTTCCTTGTCCTGAGATTCAGCTAGAGTTGCTTCAAATATTTGTAAAAAATGAAGACAGTCCCTCTGCATTCTGACATGACATGTAATTTTATGTGTTAAATAGTAAATGTGTCTGTACCCAAATTCAATAATTCCTGAGAGATACTGACAATAGAGAGCTGTATTAAGGCTCTTCAGACAAATATTATTAAAACAGATTAAAGAGAAAGATTAAATGCTAAGAGCACACTGGGTCCTCATAACATAAAATAACTAAATAATAAATACTTAGGTCTCTAATAATTTAAATGCGATTCATCTCTCAGAGGAGCAAATTCAAGGAAATGCCATATAATATCCTATCACGCCCTGCAAGTCTAACTTACTGAAACAAAATCAAGTTGCTGAAAGGTCTAGTATGTATGATGAAATGCAGTGTCTTTTTTCTTTAACGTTTAATACTAAAGTAACTACTGGTGGGACAATATTTTTCTTTCTTGAAAATTTATTTGACAGAAATACGCCAGTATTAAGTAATTAAATCAAAGGGACTGTCTCTTCTCATTACTTAAATACAAGAAAACGCCATACTTATTCTATTCCTTTCACAGAAGCATTTGGTAGAACATAATTGTGCATGGAAGTTTCCTTTCCTCTAATTACTTTACACTAAGGATTAATTTTTTTTTAAATTTTTCAGACAGTAACAAGGTTTTCAAATCCATACTCTGAACTCATTTTCGAACTGTAAAAAGCAAGGCTTGTAATATTGGATTTGTAGATGTCTCAAGTTAATGTTAATTCCATTTATACATTAACATACAGAGAAAATGATACTTGTTTTTCAATTAAGTAGTGTGAGGGCTAAGACTCAGAATTTCTTTCTTCTCATCTGATTTCTAAGTAAATTCTGTACCTCACTTGTCCTGGAAGGTAGATTCAAGAAATAGGACTATATGGCGCCTGGTTGGCTCAGTTGGTTAAGCGACTGCCTTCGGCTCAGGTCATGATCCTGGAGTCCCGGGATCGAGTCCCGCATCGGGCTCCCTGCTCAGCGGGGAGCCTGCTTCTCCCTCTAACCCTCTTCCCTCTCCTGCTCTGTCTCTCATTCTCTCTCTCAAATAAATAAATAAAATCTTTAAAAAAAAAAAGAAATAGGACTATATTTTTCTTGGGTGCTCTATTAAAAGGACCTTTCTTTGCACAAATTCAGAAACATATCTAAATGCTATCCTCATTCATTTCCCAGAGACACAGCAGGTGAAAACAACTGTTTTACATCCTCAGGACTGTCAGTAGGCATCAAGTGATTCCATACAGTTTTACAAACTGAAATGCTTTGTATTTTTAAAAATTGAGTAATGAAAATCTAGAACACAAAACGCTGATGTTTATTTTGCCTTGATGCAAAACGTCTCTCTCCGAGATTCAAAAAATATCTTGTTTTGCTGATGTAAGAAATTTTTAAAATTTGCAGTAATGCTGGAACGTGTACTAACAAAAGGTAGATATTCCTATAGGAGCCACTAAAAGCTGTTTTATTGCTCCTCTAATTCAAAACCTGGAGTTATTATCAGAATATTATTTGAAAAAAGTTTTTGCAACATTCTCCTCTTGTTAATCAGTGCATTTATATACCTATATATGTGTGTGTTTGTACACACACACACACACACACACTCTTCTAAATTTTTAAATCCAGTTTCCAGGTCTCAAAGACCTGTAGGGGGTTTTAATATAAAACTTGAATGTTGTAAGTTCAGTTTTGGAGAGGATTTCTCCAAATTGAACAAATTCATTACGTTAACATTGAACAACATTTAGATATAAGTCACTATTCAAATATCCAACTGGTGAAATACATGTTGAAAAGAGAGAGAAAGAAGGGCACCCGGGTGGTGCAGTTGGTTAAGTGGCCCACTCTTGATTTCAGCTCAAGTCATGATCTCAGGTCCTGGGACCGAGTCCCATAACAGGCTCTGCACTCAGAGGATGTCTACTTGAGGATTCTCTTCCTCTCCCTCTGCCCCTCCCTCTGCTCTCGTTCTCTCTCAAATAAATAAATAAATCTTAAAAAATTGAGAAATAAAGAAATGAAACAAGGAATAATGACCAGAATAAATTTTTGACTGGTACATGTTAACACAAATTGACTTTTGAAAGAAAGAAATCACTTCTGAAAATTACAATTTTGGTGTCAATAATTCAGGTGAATTATAGTGTTAAATGCTATGACTTTATTTGAACAGACTATTTAGCCTCATATACACCATGTACCATGACATTTATTTTTCTTCAAATGTTCTTGTTTACTCCTCTAAGATCTCTGATGAGCAAAATGTTAGATAAGCTCCTTGAAACTGGGAATTATATCTTCTCTCCCAAAAATCCCAAACATGAACTTCCTGTGCTGGGCTGTGGGGTATCAGTGCGTACTGTCAGATACACAGTGTGCCCTGAATGAGCTGCTGAAATAGAATTTCCTTTTGGAAGAAACTAGCTCCCCAGTGATGTGTCAAACTGGTGGGATTGAGCAATGCTGACTCTCCTTGAAGTGCAAAAGACATTTTTTAATAGGGAGTTTCTTGTGTAATATTTGATAAATTTTATAAGCTCTACCTTTTCTCTTTCCCTGCTTACCTCCTTTTCTCAAAATTAGAAGCAAGAGAAAGCTCAGAGACTGTGCTCCCAACAATACCCTCTCACAGAGGGAAGGCAAAGTCCAGGAGAGAGGTCACAAGAAAACTTTCTTAATTCATATTTTCATAGAAAACCTTAAAGGTAGGAATTAGGTCTCCTGGAATAGAAAATTATGTCAAGAAAACAGAAACATTAATTGAAAAATCAACTACATTGTAAAGCTATCATTTTTCCCAAAGCACTTTCCGTAATATAAATTCGTATTCTAACCTTAGATGACAGACACTATCCTATACTTGTCTTCATACAGGTTCTGGCTAGACCAGGGCGCTCCTTTCTGATTTTTTTTGTTCTGTTTTTCATTTAATAACATACTTACTATCTTTAGTGGTCTTAATTTATGGGCTATTAGAAAATACAACACTTATATAGTGGGTTTAAGTATAATTTGAGGATTTTTCTGTTGTTTTTAATAAATATTTTTTGAGGGAGACATTTGCTATGTGTCTGTTTTTGAATGGACTATGTGGGAATTTAAAACATATTTAAACATTGCTTCTTCACTATGATCCATATTATTTGCCATTTTACAAACTGAACTGCAGCATTTAACTCCAGAATTTACTAATTCATTACTGAAAATAATCCTGTTTATAATTTTCCTTAACGGGAAAATTCAAATCATGTTCAATCTCTTCTTACAAAGATTATCATAGCTAAAAGTTTTCTGGTTCTTTTAGATGATTTAATATCAAATACACTTAGGCACGCACATGGCATACTTATAAAACACAGTGGTAGCTTATTGCACTTATAATACAATCAATCTAAATAACTCATGATAGCCTTCAGAAGGCCATGTGACGTGATTTCTTTTCTGAACTCATTCCCTCACATTTCCCTTTGTTCTCTCTTCTCTAGCAACACTGGCCCTGTTATTCTCCATGAACATACCCAGCCCACTTCCTCATCCTCTTCCTCTTTTCCATCCTTCCCTAAATGTGAGCTGATTGCCTTTTGTGCACTCTGAATTGGGTATATGAGCACAACTGATGTTCAGCTGGCATGCATCTGTGTGGCTTTGAAAATGACTTCCTTATATTTTGGTAAACAACCACTGCCCAGAGATCCTCAAAGCCCCCAGCCCATTTGCTATTCCCCTGGGAACCTCCTACTTCCCCCACTATATATAAACTTACAAGTGTAATGCCTGTCACAGCAGGGGTGTCTTGGGCTCTGTTTCAGTGCTGAAGGCAAGAGAATTTCTGATGGCATGACCACCATGTCCAGCCACCCACTAAGAGATATCACCAGCTGGTTTCTGGGCTTCACCACTGCCTTCTTTCTCATACCTCAGAGAGCTAAGCCATGTATGTCCCCGAAACATCACCCTGTCCAGAGAGGGTAGGAGCATGGATGGGTGGGGGAAGAGAAGGCATCTTCATGTTGGTGTTAGGTACCAAAGTGTCTGTCCTCACCAGTCATTAGAAATTTAGAACAGCACCCCAGAATGCAGGATGAGTATATCTAGTGGCTTCATTAAAGCATGAGCAGAGAAATAGATATGTTAAAATGTACTTGCTATACTGTTATGTTCCACAGAGTTTTTTGTATTAAGCAGGATCCTTAACTCAGCCTTAGAAGTAAAAGAGGCAGAATCAGAAGAAATGCCCCTGAAGCAAGGTCCTGAAAGATGGCAGCCAGGAAAGTTGGGCGTGGTATGGAGAGCGCAGAGGAGTCATCCTATGTAGAGCTCCTACGTAGATCATGGTCCTGGCATCTTGGGGGAACAGAAAATGGTTCAATGGAGCAAGCATTGGAATTAGAGGGCAAGAGTGGAGGTGGAAATGAGAACTGGGGTGTAGAGACCATGTGTGCCAAGGTAAAGATGTTTTCCAACCTTATTCTCCATGTCTCAGGAGTGTTCTTTCTGAAACTGAAATCTGATCAAGTCCCTGAACTTACAAACTATCTCAGTCACTCCTCATTTCCCGAAGGTAAAATCCAAGGCTTCTACCTGTATTTCATCGGAATCATATTTACAAAATGATACTGATATTTATAAAATATATGTAATATAATACAAATATATATATATATATATATATTTATATATATATTATATATTATATATATATATATTTAATATAGAAGGACTGTCCCTCTTTCTACCTATCTTAACATTTAAAAGGACAGATGATGGTAGTAGGAACATTGACCCTGGAGCCAGGCAGCCTGGGGAGGACTCCAGGTTGTGCCCCTGATTAGTTCTATGATGTAAAAGTTATTCAGCCACTCAGCCCTCATCTATAAAACACAGATACTCCCATAGAACATGCAAAGTGTAGGAGACTGCTCAACCCAGAACAAGCACACTCACTACACGTTAGCAACTACTGATTTTACTTCAGTTAGAGAACTGACGCAGTACTGTTACAGTTACAAGGGAAAGCTGTATCATTATTTTTCCCTGAATAACTATATCACTGCAGAATAATATCTTGTTCCAGGTATTACATAGTGTGGACAGCCTGGAAGGCAGGAAGTTATAAGGGCTAAATTTAAAGTCATGCCAGTCAGGTAAATTAACATATTTTAATAACTTCCTACATCATCGTAATAAGCCTAAAGCAGCTCCAGAATGTCTAGGCTGTGGTGGGGAGGCAGCCCAGAAAGCAACTAGATACAATGTAAACAATTCCCAAGATTATAGGTAGTTAGTGGAATGGTAAGAATAAGATTGCATCTTCAATTCAAGAGGATACCAGGAGATAATTTAGGTAAATTAGACAGTTAGCAACGATGTCCAAGTAATAGGAAACATACTGAAGTACTGATATTATTCCAAGTTGTTTCTAGCTTCAGGATCAACTACACAATGTTCATCAGAGAAAGTAGCTGTATTCAAAATAATTTGTGACACGACCTAAAATTTTCTTTACTGCAGAGAAAACATGATTGCCTCACACCCTAAAAGGAACAACTAACCTAAATTACAGCTGGAAAACTGCTTCCCTATGTAGTCCCAAATTAACCTCTGTAAACATTTTCGTATGCTCAAATATCACAAGGGACATAACTCTAAACTCATTTAAATGTATTAGCATTTATAACAACCCAGCTAGTGGATGGAAGCATGTACTGTGTAGCCCGGTATCAGGAATAACTAAAAAGTCTATCAAATTTTCTCGTCACTCTATTTTTTACTATCTTTACATATTTCTCTTTAAATGGAGGCTTTATGTCTGCTTCTTCCCACCTTTTTCTGTAAAGGACAATCAATCAATCAACCAATAGGAAAAGCTTCAATAGCCATGGCCCTAAGTATCAATGTTTTCACTTGAGATAGTTTTTCAAGCATTTTTATTTTAAAATGCCCCATGTTCCAGAAGGGACATGAAAATCGTAACTTCTAAGTCTGTATTACCTTTGTCTAAAATCCTGGTATGAACTATCAATGTTTTTCTTTAATGGAATGGGAGGGGCATGTTCTCAGCATATTAATATAAGTTAGTAATTGAGCCAGTTTTTTTTTATGTTGTAGCAATTTAAACTATGTGTAAGAGCTCATAAAACAAGTCTCACTCTTTTATAGAATATGGTTTCAGAAAAGGCTCAGACAGGGTACCCGACTATAAATTTATAAGAAATAAATAAACAAACTAGTTTCCACTGCTTCTAGAAATCCAAAATCTCGGAGTTCGATGTGTGTTCAGAAACTGGCTAGAACATATTAGCTGTTTCTTGTTTTCCTCCCCCCCTTTTTTTTTAGAACTATTGCTTGAATATGTATTTCTCCAGAAGGGAAATTAAACTGCTATTTAATTTGATTTGATCTTTTCTGTCTTGAATCATTCCTTCTCTTGTACTGCTGTATTTTAGGTTCAGAGTTCAATTAGGCGAAATTATGGTGTTGTTTTCCCGTGGTGAGTGCCTTTTAAATAAAATGATTTAACCAAGGAATTGCTTTGTGAGTGATCACGTTTATCTCAGCATGCATTCTATTTCTCTCTAGTCTAGACAAATAGGGACATAACAAAGGCCTAGAACTTCCTCCACTTCTACAAACTACACTGCTTAACATTAGCATTAAAACTCCCAACCCCCTCACTATATGTGTTCCAGTTTCTATACACAATTTAGAGCTGTGATGTCCATCTAATTCAAAGCAGGGAGCTTATGAATAGTGATTCCCTTTTGTTGCTGTGAATGCCTCCCAGGGTGACATTGTCTCTAGTTCAATGATACATTTAAAAAAAATGAAAATCTATTCAAACATGTCAGACATTAGTCAGTCAACAGACATCAGTCAACAACTGATTTTTCTTGGGAAGAAATTCTTTTTATTCTGATTTAATATCCTTTTCCCTTTTTAGCCCTAAAATATTTTTTCTTTCTTTAATAATGGTGATAATGCTGAGTAGCTGCCTTGCCAGTATGTATTATGTTGGATTAGTAACATAAATTTTGTTTATGGTTTTGTTATGATTTATTATTTATATATGTATCAAATCCATTCCTTTGTTTATGCATTTTGCTGTTCTAAGAAAGATCAGGGAGACATAGTCCAAAGGTTGGAATGGAAATATTCTGATTACATTTTTAGGTTTTCTTGCCAAATTCCTATTAAAAAATAAGTATGGGTTGACATTTCTATTAGAAAACAAGAAAGGGGAGAGTTTCAGCAAGTCTCTCTCCTGAACTCTTCTATATCTTGAAAATATTCTTTCTGAGAGCACTGAAATTCACAGTAAATTTTATGAGAGCAAGACTGGCTGGCGCCTATCAGGCAACAACTAGAAAAGGGGAAATATCATAGACATTAAGAAGAAAAGAGGGTACATTTTACATATGATCTAAGCTCAACTTTTATTCTGGGTAACATTATATGATGCCTTAGAAGAGATTAAACTCCTATGACATTTATAAAGCAGCAAGGAGTTATTCCCATTCCTGACTAAATTTTATTTTCTTTTAAAAATTATTATGATGTTTAGAGTTATATAGGTAATATGCTTGTATAACTTGAAATTTAAAAAAAAAAAACAGATATATCTGCCTACCATCTAGCCTCAAAATGAACACCCCCAGATCTTGCAAACTTCCAGTGCGTTCTTGTCCTTTACCTATACCTGTACCCCCTCTTGCTTGCCTTTTGCTCAATTTTTATATTCTATATTACTTAAAGCATACGTATGCATTTCTGAATTTATTAACCAAAGCTATACATGTATTTTCCTTAATGTAAATGGCATCACATTTTATCTATTCTTATGTAACTTTCTTCCCATCAACTGCATATTCTATTATTGAAATGCATCCACAGTGATACAGACAGCAACGATTCATTTATGAATATGACAAAATATATTCATCCATTCTAATGTTAATGTCATTTGAATAGTTTCCAGTTTTTTCCCCACTAAAAATAATGCTTTGAACTTTCTTATATATGCCTCCTAATAAATGAATAAGTCTGTATGTACAAGACTTGAATTACTGAACAGCATGGAACCTACATCTTGAACTTTACCAGATAATCCCAAATTGTTCCCACAAGAGTGTAGGAGAATTTCCATTGTTTCACATCTTTAGTAACACTTGTTATAATCAAATTTCTAAAATGTATCTTATCTGTTAGTGGGACATGGTACAAAATCACACTGTGGTTTTAGTTTGCATTTCCTTATCAGTATGATTTCTCTGTAAATTACTACTTAACGTTTTAGCCCAAAGAAATATTGAGCATACTACTGCATCCTGAGTTCAAAAAAGCCACTGCAATTCTCTTACATTATGTTCAAAGAAAGGATGGACAAAATACCATCTGATTTGTCAAACTGGAGGCAGGACAAGTGGGTTTTAGATTCTTGTTTTTGGGGTTTTGTTTTGTTTTGTTTTAATCTCTACACCCAACATGGGGCTCAAACTCACTATCCCAAGATCAAGAGGCACATTGCTTTTCTGACTGAGCCAGACAGGTGCCCCACAGACTCTTGAACTAAGTTATGTGCTGTGGGTCAGCATGATATGGTGTGGTACACATGCCTAAATGTTTCTGGCTCTGTTCAAGCAATGAAGCTCCTGTTGCTGGTAGGACATCTCCCGTAGACGAGGAAACAACTGGACCGTTACTGGAAGACATACACATTGAAGCAAGCACAGAGGCACACAGAACTAGCAATAGGAATCCCAGGGCATCTGAGCAGAACACCAACAGGATCCTCTACAGGAGATTCAGGGAAGGTTGGTGAGCCGGAAAGGGGTCTAACCAAAGTTCTCAACTGAGAAAGGATTTTCCGAAGCTCTCTTTATGGACTCTGTTCTATGCCCAGTTGTAGTCAACATTTTAATCAATCTCGTTAGCGAAGACACTGAAACTATACATATTAAATATGAAGATAACTTCAAACTGGGAAAAAGAGCGGGACGAAAATTGGTCAAGTTGCGTTTCCAAAGAGCCATGAATAACAGCGACCAAGAAAACACATTTTAAAACTGTTAATAAAAAAAAAAAAAAAAAAAAAAACAAAACAAAAAAAAAACTGTTACTGATATTTTTAAGTTTACATATATAAATACAGGTAGAAGAATTGACTTAAAGAGAAGCTGATGGGTTTAACTTGGCATAATTGCCTAGGTGAGTCAAAACTATGCTGAATTTGCTAAAATAAGATGATGAAATAATAATAGATTTCCTTAATGGAAGCCAACTATCTAAATCAATTCAGTTCCATTGTTCTGTTTACATTATATTGAGGAGCTCATTTGCCTTGGGGTGCTGAGGTTCTTGAGATATTATGTAAAACAGAAGTCAACCAGAACAAAGAGTGGCATCAGAACAGTGCTGGGCTTTGGGAAGAGGTTAGATGAAGAAAAAAGATGCCACAGAACCTGAGGATATTTAACTTGAAAAAGAGAATTATTAAGAAAGAGGACTCTTCAGTAGTTTCTAAAAAGTTTTCATAGCTTTTTTTGTTTTTAAGTGACATCAAGAAGAACAATGTACTGAGCTGTTATTGTGAAATTTTACAAATATGATAAACACTATGTGTAGCCAAGTCTTATTTGTGAAATAGAATATTATCAGCTTCCCATGGGAAATACAAATATATCACTTCGCAATCAGAATTGACTCATTTCCCCTAGGGTGAAGCATACGCTAATATATTTTTTTTTTTTTTCTGGTCCTGCCCTAATATATCCTTAAACTATATTGTTTAGTTTTTCTTAATTTTGAATTTTATGTAAATAGAATCATACTGTGTTTTCTTTAGAGATTTTCCACTCTTATGCTATTATTTTTTAAAGATGATGCTTTTATTTTTTTGAAGCTGTAATTCACTTATTTTTATTGCTATACAGTTTGCTGCTTTAAAAATAAACTGTAATTTACCTGTACATTATTACTGTGGATTGGCATTTCAGTTATTTTGCATTTCTGCTTATTGTGAACAGTGCTATTATGAATATTCTCATCTGTGCCCTGTACATATATGCATGGAATTCTGAGGGTACAGACTGAGAAACACATCGTTTCACTTTGTGCTCTTGATTTGTTTTGGTTGTGATATTTCTCTACAGCTTTTTTCATCTCCTTTTATGTCTTGATTACTTTTTGCCATTCCATTCTTTCTCTTCTCTATAAATTCTGTTAGTTTTCTTTTATTAGGTGGCCTAAAAAAGAAAATACATGTACCCTATATATAATAGCTTACTGATCATCATCATTTTTACCCTCCTAACAGACACCGTAACAACAAAGATTTTTAACATCATTTAATTCCTTTGACTTGTGACATATTGTTATATATTTTTTTAATTCTATCACGCAAAAAATACTTGTAAGAGAATACTACTATATAATATAGCTACCTTTCACTTCAATTACAAACATGCATTGCTCTCTTCCTTCAAGCTGCTTAGACCCCTCCATTTGGGGTCTGTTATTTTCTTTAATTAAGATCTTCTGGTAGGGCCAGCTTCTCTTACTTGTTTTTGTTGTTGTTTTCTAAAATTAGCATTGTTTAGTCATTCTTTGAAAGACATTTCCGTATACAAAATTCTACACTGGAGGATATTTTCTTTCAACATCTTGCCTATTAAAATTCCACTGCCTCCTATCATCATACAGATATTTCTAACTGCCATGTTCTTAAAGTTACTCTTTCTTCACTTTCTTGATACTTTTAAGATTTTCTTTTTGTCTTTGATTTTATGCAGTATTAGTATGATTTGACTAGGCTTGGAAATCTTTTATGTATTCTGCTCAGGGTTTGTTGGGCTTCTTAAATCTATGGATCATTGTCTTTAAACAATTCTGGGTAATTATTAATAATAATCTCTTAAAATATACTGCTGGTGCCTCATTCTTCCCTCTGTTCTTCTGGGCACCTAAGTAAATACAGTTACATCTTTTTTTTTTAAGATTTATTTATTTTATTTTTTAAGATTTTATTTATTTATTTGACAGAGAGAGATACAGCGAGAGAGGGAACACAAGCAGGGGGAGTGGGAGAGGGAGAAGCAGGCTTCCTGCGGAGCAGGGAGCTCGATGCGGAGCTCGATCCCAGGACCCCGGGATCACGACCTGAGCCAAAGGCAGACACTTAATGACTGAGCCACCCAGGTGCCCCAAGATTTATTTATTTTAGAGAGAGAGAGAGAGAAAGAGCTGGGGGAGGGGCAGAGGGAGAGGAAGAGAGAGAATCTCAGACTCCCTACTGAGTGCAGAGCCCAACATGGGCCTTGATCCCACAATTCTAAAATCATGACCTGAGCAGAAATCAAGAATCAGACACTTAACTGACTGAGCCACCCAGGCACCCCTACATGTTACATCTTAACATTTTATTCTCTAAGTCTCTCAACTTCTTTTGTGAATAGCCAATGCCATTGTCTCTCTGTGTTGCATTTTAAAACTTTCTTCTGACCTACCTTTCAGTTTACCAATTGCCTCTTCACCTGGGGATAATTTGCTCTTAAACCTGCTCAGTGATATTGTCATTACATTTTTTTTTCAATTGGTTTTGTTGCCATTGTTGTTATTTTTCTAATCTGCTTTGTTACTTTTTATACCTTTTTGGTCTCTATGGAATTTTTTTCAAAATTGTTTTAAATGTCTTTATTTTAAAACATAAAGTAATTATTCTGCAAGGAGGTATGGAAATTTAGAAACAAATTGTTCATAACCAAATGACATCTGATAATTACATTAAACAATAAATGAATAAATAGTTTGACCCTTGATCTGCTTAATATCTCTTATGTCAGTTTTCCACTCTTTTCCATGCTGATCTGAGACCCCTATTGACTGTATCAATGGGCTTCTACATTCACTGACTTCCACTGTGTTTGTTTATTTAGAAGCTTTGGAAGGAGCTAACAGGGCAAGATGAGAGGCAGGCTGGAATACTCATGTCCTGGATCTTCCATTCTATTTCAACAGAGGCTAAGATGTGACACTTTTATGAAGGCCAATACTCTTGTCCAATAGCCTGTGCTACAGCTACAATCTCCCGAATCTGGTGATGGCTATATCCTTTGCTTCTTCAGGCTAAGAGGTAATACCAGTTTCCTTGTTGTTAGACTTGGACACAACAGCAGTATGTGTTGGTTGACCTTAACTCTACTTAGCTTTGTAACAATTCTCTCTTTATTAAACTTCCACAGTTACCCATTTTTGTTTACCACTTGTTTTCTCTGAGCTGATTAATGTGGATCTAGAATAACACATTATTTTTCTATTAATCAATATCCAATAGCTATTATCAAAACAAAATAGCTATTGTCAAAACATTTTAGAGAGATCTATTGTCTTTGGATATATATACATATATATAAAATATATAACAGGGGTACCTGGGTGGCTCAGTTGGTTAAGCAACCAGTTCTTGATTTTAGTTCAGGTCATGATCTCATGGTCCTGGGATTGAGCCCCATGTCTGCTTGGGATTCTCATTCTCCCTCTGCCTCTGCCCCTCCCCCTCCAAATAAGTAAATCTTTAAAATACATAGTATATATTTCACTATGTAATGTATATAATATATAATGCATAATGCATTTTACTATATATCGTATAACAATATATAGTATATAATATTCTACAATATTACTTTTATAATATAAAATATAATATATATTAATATTATTAAAACGATACACTATTTAGTAATATGTAATATTTCATTTGGGGGACCTCTCATTCAATTAGGTTAAGTTATACACGTGCATACTTATATTACATTTCCAAACTAAGGTACAGAAGAGCAATGGACAGGAAATTATAATATTTAACATGAATACTTTAAAATCATGACCATGTTAAAATCAACAAATCTAGATCACTTACTAAATGTCATATTAAATAATTGTCATGATAATATAAACTGAGATTCCAGGCCATACAGAATGGTAAATTGAGAATACTATTCAGAAAAATATGAAGAGTGGGCGCCTGGGTGGCTCAGTCGGTTAAGCGACTGCCTTCGGCTCAGGTCATGATCCTGGAGTCCCTGGATCGAGTCCCGCATCGGGCTCCCTGCTCGGCAGGGAGTCTGCTTCTCCCTCTGACCCTCCCCCCTCTCATGTGCTCTCTCTCATTCTCTCTCTCCCAAATAAATAAATAAAATCTTTAAAATAAAAAAAAAAAAAGAAAAATATGAAGAGAAAATACAATCGCAATATTTCTTGACTCATTTTTATATGCTCTTTGAGGACTCAGCAAAATTTGCCACTGAAGCTGTCGAGCAAAATGACCTGCAAGGGTTGAGTGTACATGAGGGAGATCAAGGCTTGAGGTACTGATTTGGGTTTGTTTGTTTTTAAGATTTTTATTTATTTATTTGAGAGAGAACAAGCGAGCGAGAGAGCACAAGCAGGGGGAGCAGCAGAGGGAGAGGGAGAAGCTCGCTCCACGCGGAGCAGGGGAGCCGGACATGGGGCTCGATCTCAGGACCCTGAGACCATGACTTGAGCTGAAGGCAGACGCTTAACCCACTGAGCCACCCAGGTGCCCCCTGATGTGGGTTTAATTTGCATAGATGAATAACTGAAGTTATGACATAAGTTACAGCAAGACAATACCCTGGGGTAACAGAATGGCCACAATGACATATTTTTGGAAAACATTATGCAGGGGCAGAAGGAATAAGAGCCAGACAATACGATGGGCAAGAAAGAGTATAAGAGATTTAATTGTGAAAAAACTATCTTGTCAGATGACCACCAATCCACTATCCTGCCCAGATCTTACTCCTATTCTCTCTCTTCTCTCCTACCACAGTGTGTTAACTGCCCCTGCTCCCACTCAGGGAGCCCTTTAGTTTTTGTACTGGATTATATCCCTTCTTACTTCCCTGAATAAACCCTGCTCCTGCTCTCTGATATTTCCCCTATTCTATAGAATCACTCTCGTTAGGACACAGTCAGGCAATTACACTCCAATTTCAAAGAGGAAAAAAAACGTTTACTTGCTAGAATAGTCCTGTGGTAGATTTCATTATATTTCTTTTTATATGAATCCTTAGTACCGCCCACAGGTTTGCTTGTGCACATTCCCCATCCCTGTTCATATTTGGTTTGGACACATTGCTTTGCCTAATGGAATGCTAATGGACAAGACATAAGCAGAATCTTTAAAATCTCTTCTGTCATTCTGCTTGCTTTCTTGAATTGCTATGAGGTAACCCGAGAAGCATATGAGCTATTTAAATGCTGGATCTTTGGTCTGTGCCCTAGAATGAAGATGTGCAAAACAAAGCTAAACCCATCTGGAAGCCTGGAGTCTTACCAGGCCAAGAATAGGACTGATATAGATACTGAACTAACCCCGCACACATCAGCCAGAGACAACCAATATGCAGACATAAAAATAAATGGTTGGTATTGTAATCCATCAGGCTTTTGAGGTATGTTACTCCTCGAGTTAAAACAGTTACTTTGCCCTCTATCCTTGCTGTCACTTTCCTTTTTTCTTACGAATTACACTATTTTATGAAACTACTCACGTACAAGTCATCAAGGACCACTATCTTGACAAATCTGATGGTTGATCAGCAGCCTTCTTCCAATGCATTTAACAGAGTTGCCCATTCCCTTCTGAAGGAAGCCCTTCGCTTTCAGAACATTCCTCTACATACTGTTCTCCTGCTTCCCCAGCACTAATCTTCATTCTCCGTCTTCCTCTTCCTGGCATCTCAGTGTTGGGTACTCAAAATTTGTTCTCAATCCCTTTCTCTCCCCCATATATATTCACATTTTTCTCCTCTATAAAACTGACATCCTAGATTATTTTACCTTATCTCATGATATTACTTACCATCATTTTGATAATGACTGCCAAATATATAGATCTATCCCACATCTCTTTTTTGGGTTTTGACTCACTATTAGCCCACTTAGTGGAGATTCTAATAGGCCTCTCTTATTCACCAATGCACCATACTAACATAAGTGTCAAATACGGAGGAAACCGAGGTTGCTGTACGTAGGAACTCTCTATACTACCTTTTCAACTTTCCATAAATCTAAGACTATTATAAGATAAAAAGTTCAAGAAAATGAGACTCTTCTTGCTTAAGGCATTTAAATGATACCTGATTTAACACTGGCAGTGAATGCAGTTACATCAGTTTTAAGGTAGCAGAATATGTAGCCGTTTTCTGTTTTAAATGATTGACTCTGAAGATCATGAGCCTCATAAAAGCAGAAAAAAGGGAAGAAAATGAAAAAAAATAAAACCCTCATACATCTGATACACCTAAATAAGTATGAATTAGACAATGGTGCATGAAATTACCATCTGATATATCCAGTGACTTAAAAAACATCCCAAATTTAGATCTTTTAAATATTATAATTTTCTTCCACAATATATGCAAATATTTAATACAAAACTGATTACAAAGTTGAAATTGCTAAATACTGCTTTATAGAGAATGTTTTCCTCACCAAATATTCTTTAGTGATTTTTTTTTTTTTAAGATTTATTTATTTATTTATTTGAGAGAGAGAGAATGAGAGACAGAGAGCATGAGAGGGAGGAGGGTCAGAGGGAGAAGCAGACTCCCTGCCAAGCAGGGAGCCCGAAGCGGGACTCGATCCCGGGACTCCAGGATCATGACCTGAGCCGAAGGCAGTCGCTTAACCAACTGAGCCACCCAAGCGCCCCTTCTTTAGTGATTTTTAACAAATCCGAGACAAGCAAAGGTAAAGATGAATCTTTATAGTGTATTCAAAATAGTAACAATCCCAAAGATCTAATAGATTTACTTTTGTGACAAGAATGCTTATAAACATATTGTGTTACATTCTAGAAAAAAAATACTTTTTTTTCTAGAATATAAATATAATAATATATAGAATATATTATAGAATATAAGAATTATATATATAGAATATAGAATCTATAGAATATATAGAATGTATAGAATATATATAGAATATAGAATCTAGAATATAATTATAATAAATATAAAAAACAAACATTTTTTATAGTCCACTTTCTACATGTTTTCAATATATTCTACTCCAATGAGGGCCTATTTGCCGTTCTGTACTACTGCATTTTTGTTTCCATGTTTCTTCCTCTTTTCTTCCTTTCAATTTCAACTAAGTCTCCCTTTGGTCTCATACATTTCTCTTGACACTAAAGCTATGTGTTTTATTCAATTGGCGGCTTGTCCTGAAGATAATTTTAAAATCTGTCTTTTTCCAATTATGAGAGGTGTTCTATATACTCTTTGGGGTATATTCATTTTGAGATGTGTGCCCATAACTCCCATTAATGTTGCCCATTTAAACTTGATCTATTGCTTTCCTTTTCTAAGTGACTCC
Organism: Phoca vitulina; assembly: GCF_004348235.1. Taxonomy (NCBI): domain Eukaryota; kingdom Metazoa; phylum Chordata; class Mammalia; order Carnivora; family Phocidae; genus Phoca; species Phoca vitulina. The sequence continues at coordinate 17,760,653 of NW_022589720.1, forward strand.
AGCCCTGTGTTAATGCAGTTTTGTTTATCATCTCTAAACTCCCCCTTACCCACATGCAATCTTTCACAAATGCTTTGCATAGGTCATTTATCACATTGTATACCACAAAGTAATATAAAATAATATAACACCAACTGCTTGAAAGGTTGAATATTACTACTTCTTTTTTGGTTGCCATACCCCACACTATGTAAAATACGATATTGAAGCATAGTCAACTGAGAAAGAGTATTGAGCTAAAATAAACTTAGCTTTAAAAATCACGTGCTTAGATTTCTCAATGAAATAAAGACCTGTAGGAAGTAATATCACAGAAGTTATGTCCTAGACAATATTAAAAAATGACATACTCTTCATTTTACAGTTCAGAATATATTACCAGCTTGTAAATGTATTTATTACTGTGAATATGTGGTAAAATTCTTTTTGATACACATTCTCTCGAATGTAGCCAATCTATGAAAAGTTTCTGTTCTTCATATCCTATCCTTGTCTCAAGTTTTTATTTTCCAACTTCCAAAATACCTCAAAATACAGGTTTTTTAATACACACATTTTTAATTCATTTGATATCCTAGCTTCCAGAATAATACTCCCCATCATGAGAATGAATTTCAGTTCTATTCGAGTCTTCTATAATATGCATAGGATTACAGATATTGTATGGTATTATTTATCTTGTCATCACCCTGGATGTAAAGATTTTAAGAACTGGATGGTGGTATCACACACTGACCTAGATTTCCCTCCTAGCTAATCCTGTCCTTTGAAGAACCTGCTCTCCCAGTGTGTCACTCCCTTGCTATTCCCCTTCACAAGCTTTTCAGCTTGAGTCCTGTGCATAATGTCAGCCACTCAACCTCGCCTTTAACCATTAACTGTAGTTTATTTGCTACTCAAATTTTCTTCCACAATTGTGTGGCCAAAATAAATCTTGGATACCCTCAATCATTTCATCTCTCAGATCTTGCGCCAACAGCTCAGCATTATTAAGAGAAATACTCACAGAGAGTTTCAATTACAAAGTTCCTAGCTCTCTGTAGAAACTCAGTTACATTCATGGCTTAGTTTTTGTTTTGTTTGTTTTTAATTACCTTTGTTCAACTCATCTAGGCCTTTTCCTATTTTCCACTGTGACTGTTTTGAAACCTCAAGCCCCTAATCTCACCGGCCTTATTCTCAATTTATCAGCTAGCCTCCTCCTCACCAAGGTAATAGTACTTCTTCCCCATCTTCTATCTCAGAACTAATTTTCATCTTCACTTTGTCTTCCCTCCAGGCTCAGGTGAAACTATCCCCCATCTCCCAAGGTTGCAACTTTCTGCCTTCTCCAAAATCATGGAAAATTTAATCTCCTTTTCTGCCGTGGCTTTAATCTTTTATCATCTCTCCTCTTCCTTCACTTCCTCCTTCTCCTAGCTTCATAAATTCATAACAACAATCTCTACGTGATTTTAATATTTCTTAAATCTTTTTCTGAGATGCCTTCGAGTATCACCCTATATAATATTTTCCTTCCATTGCCAGATTTATTTAAAAAGATGATTTGCCTTTGCTGGCTTTTTAGTCCCAAATTATACTGCAATTTGATGACTGTTCTCCCCATTTTACAGTTATTATTGACAATAATGTTGATGACATTTAACAGGCAAGATCCATCAATATTTACCGACCCTCATTTTGCTTAAACTCTATTACTGAGTTTACAGGATCTCAGTCTTTTGCTGTGGGACTCCCTCCTTCCTCGGCATCTGAGACTCTAGTGTATTTGACTCTCTTCCAAGTACTCATTTTGTCAACTATGTTAACAAATCCTAAATGTGTAGATTTGGGGCTAATATTTCTCCTTTGTATCAGGACTATATTAATAATACTTTCTAAAATCCCACATTAACTTCAAATGGGTAACAAAAACACAGCATTCCTGAAACAAACTCCTTACTCCTTAACTACCCAGAAGCCACCCCACCTTTCTTCTGTTTTCCCTCTTTCAGTTACTATCTTTGAAGTAATAATTACTTTTCTTTTTCTTATCTTCAAATTTAATCATCACATCCTTCCAATTTTATGTCAAAACTCTCTGCTTGCTTTTATTTATTCTCCTAGTTCAATTCCCCCCATATCATGTTTAAAAAATTACATTTTAATTATTTCTCTTCATTGGATTATTTTAATTAGTCACAGTTCTTTTGATTGAAAATGGCAAAAATTTAATTCTAATTAGTTTAAATGAACAACAACCAAAAAGGAATTCATTGAGTCTAGTGAGTTCAGAAGAAATTTCAACCTCAGGTATGATTGGATCCAAGTATACAGACCTCATCCATTATTTGTCTCTCAAATGCTTTAGTTTTACTTACCTCTTTCTGTTTGTTCTCATAGTGGTGCTCTCAGGTATACTTTATCAATTTAGTAATTGATCAACATATTGATGGAATGCCTATTATCCGATAGTTCCAAGTAATCGATTATCTATAAATACATGATTTGTTATATGTCTCATTAGAAAGACCAGGGGAAGGTGTGGTTGAATTGGCCAAGTCTGAGGCTCATGCCCTTCCTATAGTGAGGTATGTGTTAATATCTATTCAATTTAAAAGGACTGCGAATAGAGAGGACCTGATACCCGAAGAGGAAAATGCTTGATATGCCAAAGGCTTGATGAGCCTAAAACCAATTTAATCTACATAGCCATTTTTCAGTTATCCATCTACTCATTGAAAAAAACACCTAGATAAGTAGGGGGTTAACTGGAAGCTATGTAAGTATAGTTACTTCATTTGTCTAACATACAAATCTGATACTTGACAAATATAGCCCAAATTCTTGAGGATGGCATTCAAAGCCCTCCACACACTGTCCAGCTTGCATTTCCATTTCAACTCAGTCCTAGCCACATGGGGACTCAGCTCCTTGAAGTACTGACTCTACACTACTTGCTTTTAAGTTTTCAGCACTGGGTATAATGCTGAGAAGACAGTCCCTGGAGGAATTCCTGGCACAGAGTATGAGCTCAGTAAATATTTGTTAACTCAAGTCTCAGCAGCTGAACCTGTGCAGGAAGTAGCTGAAATGAACATTTTAATTTACTGATGCAAATGACAGGGGCTGGGGGAGCAAACCATGTATTTATATGGATCTAATTTTTATAGGTCCAAAAATGATTTATTGCTTTTTGATATTTGATATTTTGATATTTCAGGAACATGTTGGTGGGGGAGAGAATAAGCACTGGATGTTCTCTATTCTCTCTGAATGCTTCTAAAATTTAATGTAAAATGTACTTTTCCATCAGCCTTCCCTAGGTTAATGATCCATAGCTACCTTGAACTGGCAATTCATTGTAACAGTTTGGTACAGTTTTCAGCTATCCAGAAACAGTAATCTTCCTAAAGATATAATAATCCTCCCCACCATATTTTGCACAGGTAGTTATGCCCTCTCCCCCAAATTTTAACTAAGATTCAAACAATTAAACAAAAGAGGTCAATATATTTTTAATGAAAAGTCTATGCAAAAAAAATTGACATTAAAAACTCTTGTAAAGCACATTAATCCACTTTTTAAATACGGTTAAAAACAATTATGCTTTTTTTCATAAACCTACATTTTATATGATGTTGGTTCTCTCTGATGCAGGAAATTTATCTTTATGGTTTGATTAACGTAGGATATAGAATTGGATATAGACCTTCACATATGATCTCAGAAAACACTAAAAGCATATCTGACACATCTTGAGCATCTATCTGTAGGTCATATCCAAGTCAAACACAGGTACACAGACATTTTGGCAGATGATCTCAAGGAAAAATGTCTGGAATTGCAATAGATATTCTATTGCAAAAGTTGATATGCCCAGTCATGATGAGCCTAAGACCAATTTAATCTGCATAGTCATTTGTCAATTATCCATCTCCTCATTGAAAAAAACACCTAGATAAACAGGGGTTTAAAAGGGAGCTATGTAAGTATACTTACTTCATACTCAGGGAAATGTGAGTCATGGCTTCTATGACTTTTTCTTATTTGATATCATAACACACAGTGTTACCTATTTTAAACCTAGGATTTGCTATTAGCAGTATGTGGAATTTACTAAGGTTTCTGTTTCAACAGCTGCTTGTATCTTGAAAATCCTCTTTCATTAGTGTGCCTTCTACTTCCCAAACTGGATATCAGACAACCTACAATTTGTATTTTCTATAATAATTGTTACTATGTTTCATCTGAAAATATAGTCACCAGTGGTTGCCAAACTTTGGTGCAATTAAAATCACCCTGAAATAAATAAAAAGAATCCAGGGGTCCAAGCCTCATGAACTGAGATAAAACCTAGGCCTCTATTTTTACCAATTTGTTGGAGTGATCCTGATCCACATCAAAGTTGGATAATTACTGAATTAATCTTTCTATTAGTGTGGGATTAAACAGCAACAAAAAACAAAACAAAACAGTAACAACAAAAAACAAGAGTCCCCCCACCACCCCCCATACATTCTTTGTTCTAGAAACTTACATATCCAGAAATCAAAATTACCCTCTTGGGTTAAACAACCCTGTCGCATATTTACACATTTTTTCCTCCTTATATTACATGTTATATTCTATATCAACATAGTTTAAATAGTATGTATTTAAAAAACAAAAATAAAGACACAACTCTTTTAAGAAATCCATCTTAAACCTAAATTAAGCTTAGTAAGTCATGCAATTTATGGGCAAAGTAAACCACACCTTTCTAACTAACCAGGCTCTACATATTGATTGCAGAGATGAGAAGATTATATTTAAATAGCTCAGTTTTTGTTTTGTTTTGTTTTTGTGTTTTGTGCTTTGTTTTGTTTTTATAGTAGGTGCAGTGGTCTCACCCTTCAACTGCACATACTCTTTGTACCTCTGGTCCCTATGCTTGGACTCACTCCATCCCCACACCCACCAGATCATTCCATGGTTGACTCATCATTCAGGACTCAGCTCAACAGATTATGTTCAGAGCTTTCCTCATGTATTTTATTTTATTTATTTTACTTATTTTGTGTTTTGCCAATCTTTTATCTTAAGAGCATTTTTTCCCAAACACCTAGAATAGTGCCCCACTAATAATTGGTAGTCAATACATATTTGTTAAATGAATAAACAAATAAAGGCACAAATGACTGAATTGATACATTAATGAATAATTCATCTAAGAGGCATCTTTCAGTAACTAATGCAGATTTCCATAATATCATGCAAATATTTTCCTGTATAGTCTTTCAGCTATAGTTGGCATTTACTGTACATAGGGAATTATTTCTTTCATAAGAGTAACTTGAAAAAATAAAAATACAGTACAAAGAATAAAAAAAATAGAAAACACTAAAGTGAGTTCATTGAATGAAGTGATTAGGAATGGACAAGGTTCTGAAAAGTTGGCTCTACTCCCAATCAATTGACCATTTTCACACCGTGTAAATTTGAGCACTAAACTTCGGATTAGGATACCTGAGTTCTAATCGTATCAATAAACTAAACTACATCTGTGTCTTCTGTGTGTATACAAGTAAGGGATTGGATGATGTCGTCCTGAAGTCCCACTTCAACTTTAAGGTTCTATGAGTGAAGTGGACTTCAGGAAGAAAAGATAATTCTGGCACGTCCCTGTGAATATAAAGATAAATAAGTATTGCTCAGTGAATTCAAAAATTCCAGAGGTTTTTTTGTGTTTTTTTTTTTGCAAAGTAGATAAAAGCTTGCCAATAATCTATATTTCATGAATACTATAGTAATATCTCATTTGTACAACAATTTAGGTATAATTTACACATTAGTAATTTACAAGGGACTTTCACCTGCGTTATCTTAATTGACCCTCACAACTGTACATACATATACGGCCCTATGTATAATCAGAGATGGTGTCATCCTTCCATTTCCCCTCCTCGCTTCTGCACCCCCCACAGGAAGGTAACTGATGTTTAGAGAGCTTAGGTGATTCACTAAAATGTACACAGCTGGAAATCATTGACTTTCTTTTTTTTTGATTAAGTCAACATTCTAACTAATAATATCAATGCTATTTCCTCCTTTGTGCTGGATCTGCCTGCAGCCCAATTAGGTATTATCTGCTCTCATTTGTTCTTACGCTTGAACGTCAAAATTTAGAATCTCTTTCATAAGATGCAGACCCACATATAGCCTACTGGATATTATCAATTTGTTATCCTATAGCTACCTATACGTCAACATTTCTGAACATGTCATTCGTAAACCAGTTTAAACATTCCGATGCAGAAAATGACACTGTTCATTATCCAGTTGCCTGTGCTGAAAACTTGACAGTCATCCTTTGTTACCACCCAACCAATCTTGGGTAGAGGAAAGAACACTGATAAGATTTAATAATGGGCAAAATTGATAGCAGAGACTACCAAAGCAAGTGGAAAATAAAACAAAAGATAAGACACTAAGCGTCCCTCTGTTTCTAATTGACAATTTTTCTTTTTGAGAATTTCTAGTCTGGGTGACTTTAATATCACTGGATAGAAAATTAGGCATTTTCCTGTAACTTATAAGGAATTATCTCTTCCATAGAGTAACTTTACAAAACAAAAACATACTATGAAGCATCAAAGAAATTAAAAAAAAAATTGATCAGTTATTTGATATTTGATTTCTAGCCCAGAATGATCCCTTCTGGTCATTCTCCCAATAAATGGAGCACTGGGTGTTATACGCAAACAATGAATCATTGATCACTACATCAAAAACTAATGATGTAATGTATGGTGATTAACATAATATAATAAAATAAAATTTAAAAAAATAAAATAAAGAGAAAAAATTTTTATGGTATATTTTGGTAAATCACAGTAAAAATATATCCTCCTTTTTTTGAAATTTGCTTACATAACTTATCATTGAAATTTTATGGTTTTGGATAGAGAAGGCATTTTCATTTGTGCCAACTCTATAAACTACTTCTGGATTATTTAAATACTGTAAAAAAAAAATTAGAATCAAACACCATTGGGATTATATGAAATATTGATAGAACAACCCAAAAAGAAAACATAAAATTTGGTCAAGATGAACATTAGTTCATTAGAACATTATTAAGTATATGTATATATGTATCAAATATGTATATTATTTTATTATCATTAGAATATTTATAGTGCACTCTTTCCTTTGCTCTTAACAAGTAAACAGAGAGATCCCAATAGAATTGCATGTTGTACACTATTTTCTCAAAAAAGACAACACTTTGGAAAAAGACCATTGCTATGATTCTTATGGAATTTGGCAGCTTCCAGCCACTTATTACATTTTAGTTCTGACTTTAACCCATTTTTTTTTTAAACTGGCATAATAATAAAAGTAACTTGAACATCATATGGATTTCAGACTTTGTCCCAATGATGAAGAACACAGCTTCTAGACCCAGATGTCCTGGATTAAATTTGGGTCTTGTGGTAATAGCTGTGTACCACGGGCAGACTCTTTGACTTGCGTCATCTGTATGATGGGGGTGACAGTGGCACCTGTTGTATGAGATGGTTATGAGCCCGAAATGAGTTACTCTATGTGAAGCATGTGAAACAGGGTCTGGTTGCAGCTACTTCTCTACTCTTCTCCTGTCCCATCCACTGGTGTCCCCTCCACCCTTAAGAGTGACGACTGTAATAAAATGTTTCTAATTTTATCTTCATTTTTATAGTCTTAGCAGATATGCATGTATCTCTAGGTTTAATAGGTATGTGTGTACTTTTTTTTTTCCATTTGAATTCTTTAAAAATGGTGCATTACTGTATGTGGTTTGTGTAACATTTTCACCACTCAATACATTTTCTAACATTACTTATAGTGTTGATATAGTTTATTCATTTTCACATTTTATATTGTTATATTACTCCATGCATCACTATAGTATAAATTCATGTTCTCTTCTCTTATGAATATACATTTGGTTTTATTACCATTTTTAAAATAATTATTAACAATGCTAGCTTTCGGGTGTCTGGGTGGCTCAGTTGGTTACGAATCTGCCTTTGGCTCAGATCATGATCTCCAGGTTCTGGGATCATGGTGCGTGGGGCTCTCTACTCAGCGGGGAGTCTGTTTCTCCCTTTGCCCTTCCCCTGTCCGCCCCTCCCCCACTTGTTCTCTCTCTCTCTCAAATAAATAAAATCTTTTTTTTTTTTTTTAAAGCAATGCTAGCTTTCCTTTGATAATTTTTAGGGTTTTTTTTTCCATGTTTTAATTGCATCCTTTACATAATTGTATATTTTAGTGGACTAAGCTGGAGGTCCATTTTTGCTTGATATGTTTGGAAAACAACCCATAATATGCAGGAATCACATCTACTTCCAACATTTGGGCTTTCAAATATTACAATTCCAGTAGCTTTAATACAGACAAAATTATATATCTAATAGATTCATAAAGTCTTCCCTCTAATAATATGTACCATGTAGAGTTGTTAATACATACAACATGATACAATTATTTACATTTAACATTTTGAAAATGAAAGCTATTAGCAGGGTAGATATGGTCATTGAAGAATTTTTATTGTGAACGTGCAGCATAACAAGAACTTTGTTGAGCAAGTATTTTTTTCAAGTTTTTAAGTGCTATACTTCTATTGACACATTGACACAACACATTCAGACCAACCCTAAGGAAAAAAATAAATAAAACATAAATTTAAGAGAAGGAAGACTTACTGTGCTTGAAGGTTCTGACATGAGAGTGTACAGGACAAATAAAGTGGTACACTAAGAAGTGATACTAAAGTATAAATGTAATAAAATATGAAATATTAGAAACGATGTCCCCTGATATGCCAAGAAATTGAGCTAAACACACATCATTATGGCTTTACTAACCAAAAGATTTAACTCATTTGGGGGGAAATTTTTCCTTATTTTAAAAGAAAATTATTATCTTCTGCAAGCCATTTGTTTGTAAGTCACTCTACTGGATACTTTCTATATATGTGTGATCACATTTAATCCTTATACCTCACAGAGGTGTCCTTAGTACATTCAATAGCTGTGACAGAAAAATGAGGCTGGAGACTCCAAATTTACATCTCAAATGGGTTGTTATTAAGGGACAGAGATGGGGTTAAAATTCAGGTCAACCTTACTCCAAAGTAATGATTTTACCTTTTAAAGGAGAAAATGAGTTACTCTCTTGAAGCCCATTGCTCTATTATTAGAATTTTTCTCAAAAAAAAAAAAAAAAAAAAAAAAAGTATGTGTGTGTATCACAACCGTACAACAATTGGACAATCAGTATGCAAGATCTCTAAGAACATTCAAAGGGTAATAACCATATATGCAAATCAACCATTAAGTAAAGATTCAAAGTATGCATTTTCCTTTTAATATTAGCATTTGAATAAGATGGTCATTGAAAATAACTTCTAATTACTTCCAACTATTAAAGAATTCATAATTTACTGATGTATGTCAAAATAATTAGCTGTCAGAAAGCAGAAAAGCTTGTGTTATTCTTTAAAATAGCAAAACTTCTCTCACCTATGACCTGCTTTGATTTTGTTGATTCAAGAAGTGCCAGACATTTCCATTCAACCAAGAATTTTTGTCTCTTATAACTATCAGGATGATGGACTCAGTGTCCTGTTTAATCTTGCTATTCTACTAAGATTAACCATGTGAAATAAAATAAGCCCAGCATGTTAGAATAATTCAACAATGAGGAAAAGTATCATTACCCTACAAATAACTAAAACAGGTACCGAACAAAAAGAAAGCAAAAGGAATCTTGCTTCTTGTTTCCCTGCTCCAGATTCAAGGTCAACTTATCAGCTATTCATTGTCTTCCTAATGTAATAATCAAGCCTTGCATGGAATGAAACCAAAGAAGTCATGCAGAAGATTAAAAAAAAAGTGCCAGGTGAGAGGATATCATGAATAAAATGATCAAATAGAAATTAACTAGAACACTGTATTTTTTCCAAAATATATTGTTCCTTATGAGATGACAGGGAATATATTCTCATGTCAATAACTGTGCATTTCAATTACTGCTAGCTAAAAGCTCTTGTCACTCATAATACACTACATTCTATTTGGCATTTTGTGATGCCAGGTCCTTTGAGATTACAAAAAAAAAAAAAAAAATACCCTCATTAACAGAGTGATAAGTATTTGAATGCTGTGCCAACATTTAACTCATGTCTGCCAATCGAAACAGGAAAATGTTCTTTATTGATTGGAGAAAGGATCTTGTTTGAAGATAATTGACTCTGCGTTTTTCATTGACATAATACCACCTCCGGAAGAAACATATGCTCAACTTAGAAAACAAAGGTTAGATGTAAGAGTCTGATCACTTTCTCCTTACTCAAGCACAGCTCCTATTGACTTGAGTGAAAATTCTGTCTGCCTGCGAATCAAAGGATTATAGATCATTTGGTCCACTTTAGAAGAAGAAAAATTTCTTCAAATAAGAAGCTGACACAGAAGCAGGACATACGAAATGTAAAGAGCCAGGATTCTCTCATAGAAAAAGGCAGGAATGGAGTGGGGTGGCCAAGAAAAAAAACACATACCTATTTCAAAAAAGGACACGCTCGCATAAGTAAGTATTTAATTGCACTAAAATAATCATTGCTAAGATGTTGGTACAAGTGACATGTTCAGTTTTCGAAATGTTAAGTTTGAGATATCAACGGGACACCCAAGGAAAAATGCCCAGTGGCAGAAGAATAAAAAAAAATGTTATTGAGTTTTGAGGTGGAGAGTGGAAATAAACATGTATATCACACACACGGCTACAAACGAGAAGAAGCCTTAACGATAGAGGGCCAGGACTTTCGGGGAGTGAATGTCAGGGAGATCAGAGGTATCAGCAATAAAAACTGAGGCACAGTGGGAAATGAGGTGACCGCTGACCCAGAAGCCAGGGGAAGAAATGCTCTGGGAGGAGGGAGTGATGGAGTGTTTAAAATGCTGCTGGGAGCCAAATAAAGGGATCACAGAACTGACCTTGTGATTCCACAATGCAACTCTAATAAAAACAGGTTTGGTGAAATTGTGGTCATGAAAGTATGATCTTATGGGTTTCCAAAGAGAATGGGAGATGAACAATGTTAGATATTAGAGACAGCACTTTAAAGGAGCTTTCCTGTAAAGAAGAACAAGAAATGAACTTGCTGTTTAAATGGGAAATGGCCTTAAGAGAGGGATTTTATGCTAATGGAAATGGTCATAGAGGGTGATAGGGGTGAGGCAGAAGAGAGGGAGGATGCCAGGAGAGGTTCTTGAGTATGTGAGAGGCAAGAGAATCTAGTTTACTGCTGGAGAGTCTGGCCTCACCAGGGAACACAGGTGATTCACTACAGCCATGGGAGGGAAGGAAGCATATGGGGGCCGTATCCTAGAATATAAGAAATTCAGAGTATGTGGACTAGACACAGAGGATACATCTACCCAAGTGACTGTGAGGATGGCAGATAACAATTATAAAGTTACCGATACACAGTAAATTTTCACAGGTGGTAAATATCTGCTTTTTTAAATGCATATGCTAAGTAGCATTAAACCTATTTAAAACCATCAAGTAGGGGAGCCTGGGTGGCTCAGTCGGTTAAGAGTCTGCCCTAGGCTCAGGTCATGATCTCAGGGTCGTGGGATCGAGTTCCGCATCGGGCTCTCTGCTCAGCGGGGAGCCTGCTTCTCCCTCTCCCTCTGCTACTCCCCCTGCTTGTGTGTGCTCTCTCTCTGTGTCAAATAAATAAATAAAATCTTTAAAAATAAAAATAAACCCATCAAGTAATGGGTTCCTACAAAGAAACCTGTCTGTTCAGAAGTGAATGCTGCTTCCTTTCCCCACATGAACAATCAGCAAAAGTACACTTTAAAAGGGAAAAGCATTACAAAAAAAAAAAAAAAAAAAAGTCATACGATTAAAAGAAAAAAATTACAAATCCTGAAACCAGCATCATTAAAACCAAAATGTTATATATGTTTTAAGTAAGTATTAAGTAAAAATATTGCATTTTTAAAGACCTTCAAAAAAGGGTAAAACCGTCAGGGCTCCTGGCTGGCTCAGTTGGTAGAGCACTCAACTCTTGATCTCAGGGTCATGAGTTCAAGCTCCCCATTGGACATGGAACCTACTTAAGAAAAAAAAGGGTAAAACTGTCAAGATGCTAGTATGTTATTGACCAAGGGATCTGCCAACATGTCCTGTAGTGTTTTGGGGGGCCATGTAGCAGTGAGGTACCTTCCTGTGCCTACCCATCTTGCTGCGCAGGTTCAAACATAACGGGAGACGAAATACTCTTTTCATCTGAGGGCCCCAGGATATGTAGTGTGGCCACGGACCCTGGCTCACTCTCCTCCACTATCAGCTTTGGCTGCTAACTCCCAGGAGAGTGGCTGGAGGTGAGGACATCCCTCTCTCTTCTGGGCTCCTTGAATACTGGTCAGGCTGTGGTTTTCCTCACAGGAAGCTCAAGGACTGTTTGTCTCACTGTACTGAGGTTGCAAAGGGAGTCCAAGGCCTCTTGCCTACTACAATATTCTCAAGGGCCGCGCAACTCCATTCCCTGAGCTGTCTCTCCAGAACACAAAGCCAAGAGGAGCTCCCCTGTAAAGTAACCTCTCCCCAGTCTCCACCCTTGAAGTGAGGTGTGAAGGCCTAGGTGAAGGTCTGGCAGGAAGTGGAAAGGCCTCATAATTGTCCCCACCCCAGGCAGGGCTGAGGCCTGGCCAGGGACCATTGGTGGTTCCTCCCTCCTCCCTACGGGAATGATGGGTGTAGAGAGAAGGTTGGGGCTGCGCTGCCTTATTATTCTTGGGCATGCTGTGGCCAAGGAGCCAGGCCACAAAGTCCATGTGCAGTGGGCTGGGTCCCAGAATGAGCTTGGCAAGGCCCGGCTCATCCTTGTATCTGATCAAGCTGACATCAGTAACAGTTTGCATTTCTACTCCATCATGGCCATGCCCTTGACCAACAGGATGACCTGCAAGAGCTGCAACTCCAAAGGGGCAGCTGTTGGCAGGTGCTGAAGTCCACCAGTGAAGGACGTCTTCTGAGAGGGGTCTCAAAGCATGGCAGATCCAGTTGAGGATGCCCAGCATGTACCTCGGTTGGATGCCTTCCTCCATGGTATTCCAGGGCAGAAGTGAAGCTCGGTGGTCTGGAAATGCAAGACGGCCTCCCAGCCCTGGGGTCAACTGATTAGCAGTCAGGTAAGTTGAATCTTGCACCCACACCCAAAGGGTCTTTCAGCAGTAGGTAGCTGTTCTTTGGCAAGTCATCTAGGAACATCAGCATGTAATTCAGGAACAAGACCTGTGGTTCTTCTGGTTGGACCTGCAGGACGCAAGTGCTCCTGAGCTGTTTGGGGGTACTACTTGAAGCACTGGGAGATGCTAGGAATTCAATGTGCATGTAGTATCCACACCCCTGACCCATCTGGGTGAGCTCCAATGCTCTCTCAGCCATGACACACCATCCCAAATCAGAGAACAGCAAGAAGTCAGAGGGGCACAGCTACAAGATCAAGACAGGTATCTGATTTGTCCCAATCCTGGAAGAACCACCAAGGTGGGGGTAGTGGTCGGCTGCCTCTCAGCTTTGAAGATGCACCCAGTCCTTACTCTCTCCAAGGTATTAGTATCTTCTCTTTTTTATTACGATCTTCAGGGTCTCATCTCAGCCACACACCCCAAGATAATAGAGGCCCTCTTAACCACTAGCTCATACTTATGCACATGAACTATTTTAGTGCTTCATTCATGTCACTCCTTAAGCTAGGAAATCTTTCCTTCCTCTTGGCATCCTGGGGAATCACCTCTAATACGTAAGTTCCCTCTTTGTATTCTTATAGCACTCATAAGACACTTCTATTGTAGCACTTGCAATACTTACTGAGTTTCTGGTCTAAGTGTTTGCCTTCTCTGATAGACTCTAAGAATAGCTGTTATATATTATGTATCCTTATATTTTCAATTCTTAGCTCACTGCTTAGAATGTAAAAGTTCTAAAATACCTGCAAAATTCTACATGTACAGAAATCTAAGTAGCCACACAGATACAGTGGCAATGAATGCTAAATGAAAGCAAATAAAATCAGAATTCCTTTTAAGAAAACTGCCCTTATTTAAGAAAATGTTTTGATGAGCTCTTTTTGAATGCAAGGTGTGATGCTGAGGGTTGGAAAGAAAAGACCATATTGCTAGAAGATGGAAGGAGACTGAGTTCTTGAATCCTATCTTGAAGGATAGCTTCCCAGCAAATGGAACACCTATTTTAGATCTCAGGTTACAAGAAGTAAGTTTTTATTCCATCTAGATCACCATACATTTAGAATCTTAAGGGAGGTTAGCAACTATGCACAATTTCAATATGAATGCATATAAGGAAAATACTTGATTAAAAAAAATAATAATAAAACCAATCCAGTTCCTACAGATGTAAGGACAATGCAGTTTTAATACCACTCTACATTCTGTCAAAAGTTCTCAAGTGATCTTATTTTGTATTTTATGCAATCTCAAGAAATCTGCTACATGTTCATTTAAGAAAAGAGAGTAAGGTCTCTGGGGCGTCTAGGTGGCTCAGCTGGGTTAAGTGGATGACTCTTGATTTTGGCTCAGGTCATGATCTCAGTGTCCTGGGGTCACCCCGCATTGGGCTCCATGCTCAGCAGGGAGTCTGCTTCTCTCTCTCTCTTTCCCTGTCTCCTTTTGCCCCTCTCCCTGCTTGTGCACACACTCTCTCTCAAATAAATAAATCGTTTATTTCTTTTTTTTTTAAGAGAGACTAAGGTCTCCTATGTACTATTGTTAGTATAGAAATTAAAGTCTTTGGGGCATGCCTGGGTGGCTCAGGGCGGGGCCTCAGGGTTGTGTGATAGAGCCGTGCTTTGGGCTCCTTGCTCTGCAGAGAGACTACTTGAGATTTTTTCCCTTTCCCTCTGCCCCTCCCCTGGTTGTGTGCTCTCTCTCTCTCTCCCCCTCTCAAATAAATAAATCTAAAAAAAAAAAAAAAAAAAAAGAAAAGAAATTAAAGTTTTCATCATGTTTACAATTTCAACAGCTCAATGAAAAATTGGGTTTTAATTTTCAGTTTTAATGTCTTCTTTTAACTTTCATTGCAGTTTTTCTCATATATTTTACTATGCTAGTATATTGAATTTGCTTTTAATAAACTTCATTAATAATCAGACCCAATTCTTCCTCAATGTGAAGAGAAGAAAAATAGTGCTTTTTTTTTTTTGATCACTTACTATGATTCAGATACTGTGGCAAGTGATTTATATATGCATTATATTATATTAATATTATTACAATTCTGCATGTTATTCCATTTGAGAGATGAGGGCATACAAGATATACCTTATACCCAAGCTTTTTAATTTAAGCTGTATTACTATCAATCTCTTCAGTATCTTCAACTCCTATATTGTGCTCATAGTTGTTGAAAAATGTCATTGCTCTCCTAAATTTACATGCTATATTCTAACAATGTGAAAATACATATTTTTATCTTAAATAGCTCATGTTTTTCAGATCTATGTTTCTAACTGTATCCTAGATATGGAAGCCTTTGTGGCACCACAAACTTTACCCAAAACCAAATCCATTTCATACACACTTAAATTTTTTACTCCTTCTTTCTTTTTCTTTCTTTCTTTCTTTCTTTCTTTCTTTCTTTCTTTCTTTCTTTCTTTCTTTTCTTTCTTTTTCTTTATATATTTTACTCCTTCTATATTTAATTCTGAGTGCAAAACCATTCACAAACTTGAAAATCAACCTCAACTCATGTATCTATTTAATTCCACCTATTTGGTAAAGTACCAAGTTCTGCCAACTGTGGTGTTGAAATCTCTCTCTTGGTGTTGCCCTTGCATCTTGAGCTCTGTGTGAGTCAGGGTGCTAGTGGGAAATAGGTAGATCACTCAATCTGCTACATCTGGAATGTTTAACCCAGGAACTATTTTTAGGACAGGATTGAGGGAAGTCTGCAGAGACAATGCAGTACCCCAGACTATTAACATTGGAGTGGCCCTTACCACTAGCCAGCTTGAAGGAGAAAGGAGAGCGCACTTACCAGAAACCAAAGAGGCTATTAATACACAGAGGGTGGCTGGACAAAAGTGGTTTTTGGCAAAGAAATAACCCAGGGGGGATACAGCAAAATAAATAATTATTTTTAGCTGACTCCGTGTCTACTGCCAAATCTCCTACCACTACTTCCCACTGGCTGAATCCAGAATCTAATTGGAAATTAGAAGGACACAGAATGCAATACATTTATCTCAGCCCTCTAGGGAAAAGATTAGGACACAGAATGGTGAAGAGTGGATCTGGAGGGGCAAATGGAAGATGTGTCCTTGTCTGGGTTCTCATGTCTGGTCCTAACTTCTGCCCTAGCCCCTAATTTCCATTCTAAGTTTAAGTCATGTATTCTTTTAAAATGGGAAATTTGATTTTTATTCTTCATGACATTAAGTTCTGAATGGGATCCTTGCATCTTCAGAGATAGTTACAAAATATTTAGTAATGTATAAAAACTCCTTAAAATTTGTCGCCTCCGTACAAATATACAAATATAAACTTCACTGGTTGAGCCTACCCTTTTTGCATCATAAAGTTAAGGTGCTGTGAATTTAAGTTACATGTTTAATGTCACACATATTAGAGTATTTGAATCAAGATTATAATTCATTATTTCTGTCCGGTGTGTTCTCCACTATACTATATTACCTAACTAGATCTTTGTCCTTTTTTGCCCTTCTCCCCTGTTTAAGTGTGAGATTTTCCAGTGCAACTCAATAATATCCATAGACTTTTCTGGAAGCAATCAAGGCAAAAAAAAAGCCCTCAAACCTGATATACTCCCAAAAGGCTTTATTTAAAGGTTAGATGATGAAAATAACCAGTTTAAGACAGGGAAATAATTTGGAAGAAATTAAATTACAAAAAGCTATAGATAATGAAAATTGAATATAGCAGAACATAACTTCCCTTATTCAATGTATCTGTAGACTCTTCCATATCATTCATATTCTTTCAGGTTTAGGTGAAGTAAAAAGGGGCAAGGGGGTGATGAGCATCTTAATGTGATGGCATCCATAAAATCTACATGTCACCCAAGAGCTAATTTTCTGTTTGAATTATGAACCTCTGTAAATAGGAGACAGAAGTGGAAAGCCTGAAACATCTATCACTCTTGACCCTTGGCTGATTGAAATGTGAAGACTTTAAACAAAAATAAGTTTTGGTTAAGTTCCAAATTGAATCATCAGATAAAGGGACGATAATATTTTTAAATACAGTGAATGTAAATATTGATATTGACTTTAACGCATCTTTATTGAATCTTATGATATACACAGAAATATATGTAAATATTATTTTTAGATAATTGTGACCCTATACAACTGCACAGTGGGGATCCTCTGCAGGCTTTCACAGCTACATTGAAAGTCAAACTGCTCAAGTGCTCTGACAAGGTTGTAATGATTTATGCAACACGAATCTCTTTCAGTACGTAGTAAATAAACCAGTGCTTTAACCTCTATATTTGAAAATATTCAGTATAGATCTGCAATTGCCAAAACATCTTTACATGATGTTTCCAAAGTGTTATGTATGTATTTATGCATGTCTTGACTTGTTCCAGAAAGGATTAAATGTGATCAAAATACATACATGACAAAATAAAATATAACTTGGCAAGGATGAGTGTGAATGCAATGCTGAGTGATATAGAGAGGCGATTGCTTTGATTAAGGGTAGAGGCATATTTTGGCTAAATACCTTCTTTTAATTCACTGGGGATGGTGTGCATCACATGTGAGGAAACAAATGGACTCCCAGAATGTTAGAGTATAGCTACAAAACTTTAGTTCAACATCTTTTATTAGATTTATTTTACATTTTAATTATAAAACAATATACTTGATTTAAAAAAGTCTAAAGCAGACGTAGAGGAAGTGAGAGTCTGTCTCCTCTCCTATCTTGCTCTTCACATATTTTGTAAAGTGTAAAATATAAAGTAGGAATCAATATAGATGCTACTAATAGAGATGAAAGATCTGGTGCCACTGATGTGTTCAACCCACATTTATTACATGCCTATGATACACCAGGCTCTTCTGGGCTTCTGGCAAAACAACGGTGAAATTGGCACATGCCCTACCATCTGAGAACGGGGAGAGGTAGGCATGCATTATTCAAATGCACTAACAGCTACATAATTGCATGTTCTGGGTAGATGCCATGCAGGAGAACAGCAGGCTATTTAATAAAGTTGGAAACCTCACCTCACCTGAGGGATCGGGAAAGATTTCCCCATTTGGAGTTATTTTGACCGAGCCATCGTGGATGAGATCAACTGTAAAGAAGACGATGGGAAAGGGGACTGTGGAAACAGTATCTGAGGGGGAGAAAAATAGCATTGCAAAGGCTCTGAAGTTGCAAAGAGGTAAATTAATTTGTGAAAATCCAGTTAGGAAGACACTAGTGAATTTAAGAAAATCTAAAACATGTCAGCATGTTGTAGTTGTGGAAGAGAGAGTTATGAAAAGAAGTTGACAGAGATGTAGGAAAAGACCAGATCATGGAGTAGAAGGCACTTTGGTGTCTGCACCTCCTTTCCTGGCTAATCCATTATAGAACTCCATTTAGATACAGTGTAAAACCAAGACTCTAGTCAGGTGCAATAACAAAAATTCCATGACTCTCTCATCACCTTTATTTGATTATGTCCTTACATTGAAGTGTTGGATGTATCTCAAATTAGCTAATCACAAGTTTGGGTTTTTCTTTCTTAATTATAATTAATCACTGAAAACAATGTATTTTTGCTTCACTACTTGTGTTAGTCTCAGGTCAAATGCTTCTCTGTGGTGCTAAATTGTTTTTATATCTTCCTAACTACCTAAAGGAAATAATCACTCATTATGCATAAAAAAAATTGCCAAAACCTTTCTTACTTTTATATTTGGGAATATTGGGAAAATAAAGTTTTCCAGTTCTTTGGAAACGTTAGGTAGTAGCAGAGATTTCACAAATCGGTCCTTATGCTACTCTTGAGATCCCTGTTGAACAGAACTTATATCCTGGGACGCCTGGGTGGCTCACTCAGTTAAGCATTTGCCTTTGGCTCAAGTCACGATCCCAGCTTCCTGGGATTGAGTCCCACATTGGGCTCCTTGCTCGGTGGGGAGCCTGCTTCTCCTTCTGCCTGCCGCTCTCCCTGCTTGTGCTCTCTCTCTGACAAATAAATAAATAAAATCTTTAAAAAAAAAAAAAAAAAAACATATCCTTCTAAGTATTTAAAGGGAAAAACATAACCAACCAACCAAATAAAAATAAAGAAAAACAAAACAATATAAGATAAACTAAAAAACTAGCAAAAAAAGAGCCACAATTAGAGATGACTATTATACGTATTTTCTTACTCTAAAAATTTGTTAATGAAAAGAAATATTATCTTGCCTTTCCTGTACAAACTATATTTCAAATTAACCAAACAGCTTAACTGATAAGGAGAAGTTCTTCTTTATATAAGAACGCCAGCTAATGAATGTATGTATGGTGAATGGCAAGGTTGAAATTCATTTTTAGCTTCTGAGGAAGTGGATCATCCACACATACCAAAATCTTTGGGTAAAGCATTAATGAAGAACTAGATATTCACACGCTATCCATCAGCTCATAGATCATACATTTTTTGAAAGGTGAGGCTTCATAGGGATCTGGCTGCCACTGTCTCGACTAATAATTAGTCTTGGAAACATTACGGGTGAGATGACCAGAGATTTGGATGCTGTGTGATTTGAAATAATAGGTGGGGCACAACATCACCTGTGAAGTATTGGTGTCAAGATATTTAAACTGTATTGAATAAACATCTACATGTCAACTAAAGTGCTCTCTTCAGCAGTTCAATGTTACAGAAAAAAATGGAGAAAGAATTAAGAATCATAGCAACAAAATGTAATCTGTAATCCTTGTTTGTGTCTTGTTTTATTTTATTTTTTTAAGATTTATTTATTTTAGAAAGAGCATGCAAGCATGGGGAGGAGGACAGAGGGAGAGGGAGAGAGACTTTTTAATTAAACTCCACGCTAAGCGCAGAGCCCAACTTGGGGCTCAATCCCATGACCGTGAGATCACAACCTGAGCTGAAACCAAGAATAGGACAATTAACTAACTATGCCACCAGGTACCCCATGTCTGTTTTAAACAAAAATGTATAAAAGATATTTTAGAAAAAATAGGGGATGCTTGAATATGAACAATGAATTAGAGAGCATTAAGAAATAAGTGTAAAACGTAATTGTGAATGTAGGAGGCCATCCTTATATTTTAGAGGTGAATACTGAAGTATTTGAGGGTGAAAAATCAGGATGCTTATGATTATATTTAAAATTCTTTAGGAAAAAATCAGTGAAGCATATCTAGCTAACATTTGATAATAATTTTATGAATTTTCTAAAAAAATTTCTCTTTACTCTTCTGTATATTTGAGGTCTTCCAAAAAAAAAAATAGAGAAATCTTCAAAGAATATCAATAATAAATACTTCTTATTGGTATGAAAAAAGAAGGAAAGGAGAAAAGGAAGGAATGGAAAGAAAGGGAAGAGCATACATTTAGGAAAACTTTACATTGCTTACTTTATAATGACTACCATTTTTCTTGAGGCTTTGGTCCAGAAGTTGCACGCATCTTTGCATCTGAGGTCTGCCTATTACCACATTTCCACTTTGTACCTATGGTTTGACTCTTTGCCCAATCCTGTTATATCTTATCAGCACCAGATATTATTTTCAGAACTTCCCATTTCAATTTCTTAACCTGATATTGACTGACATCCAGATTCTGCATGAACAATGCCCACTCATTAGACTCTACACTTGTTTACTTCTGTCTGAACATAGAAACTAATTCATTTCATGCAAGGAGAACAACAGAGAGAAATAGTTTATCCATAACCCAATTACAGGACAACTTTCAATTTAAGTTGTAATCTGTGTTTTCTAAAGCACAAGCTTGGGCCTAATACTAGTTTTACAACTACAGGAAATTACTCTCACTGTTCCCATAAATTGCCAAAAGTATAGAACCTAAAAGTGATAACAATAGCTAATACTATTCATAAGGCATCAATATGTTATTGATGCTAAGCTGAATGTAGGAGATAAATTATGCCCATATCACAGATGCAGAGGCTGAGAATCAGATGTTAACCAACTTGCCTAATAAGGTCAGTTTCCTAAAAGGTATCTGAGAGGTTTGTTTGTTTTGTTTCTATTTTTTCTTATTTCAGCTTTCTCTGCCTCTAAAATTAAAGTGCTTTTTTTTTTAATATATCGCAGATTCTATTTAAGTTAAAAAATATTTAGTTTGCAGAATTCAGAAAAATGTATCATTTTCCATTAGAATAATGATTGCAATATGATTTCCAGAACATAGATAAATCCACTAGATTATACAGCATTTTACTTTTTTTTTTTGTTACAATGGCAAGTTGAGAATAGCTACATCCTCAGGCTATTGTGGACCTTTATCAGCATGTTTCCAGCTGGGCCCCAGAGCTAGGAATCCTCTATTATCTACATTGCTGAGACCCACAGCAGCCTCAGTCAGGGATGTGCTCATGATGGCAACTGTAGACAGCATTCTGGATTTACATTGGGGAGCTCTAGGAAGCTTCTGTCAGTACCCAGGGCATCCTTCAGAAAGCTCTTGTCCCACCATGTCTGAACTTCGAATTGTGTGCTGCCCATCTGGTAGCAGGACTCAGTAACTGAGTACTTTGGTGTCTGAATATTACCCTACGTATTGAAAAGATCTCACATTTATTCAATATCTAAGTCTAAGGGGTCAGTAAGTGAGGAGTGATACTTGCTTCTGTAGGTTATTCAAAGATACCTTTAAAAAAATACTATCTTAAGCATGAAATCTAAAGCCCTCTCCATTTTCCATTATTTGATTTTCCTATTTGGGTTAGCCAGATTTCTAATGGTAGACTCAGAAAAGATTCATTTATATCAGTGAGGGCTTCTTTTCTTTGTTCTACCTCTATGCCTTTCATATATTGTGCTGCTTTTCAGATGAAGAAAGGTTATACATTTTATATGTTGCACATTACCAAACCATTCTGCATAATTGCTTTAAAAAGAGGCACAAATTCTGTGAGAACTTGTCCGAGCAGATTGCCTAGACCACACAGCAAGTTCTGTTAACTTTGATCCAAAGTATGTCAGCTCCTGCTGATTTTATATTAAACACTGACCAGAGTCATAACTATATGGACATCTGGCTTTTCAATTTAACTTTTATGATCTTGTCTCTGAATCCACAATAACACATTTCTAGGTAACACTTTTATACCTTGTATCTTATATAAATTTACCAGAATTTATACAATTCCTTTTTTGATATTTTAAATCTTTTTTTTTTCTCATTACTTCTTTTATGATACCAACACATATACTTCAACTCCTTTGACTTGTATGTAATAGCAAGTTTTCAACCTTTATCCTCTGCTTCTCACTAAAACCTGGTCTTTAATTCTGCTATGGAGTGAGCTCCCCCTTGATACACTGAAACCTACTACAAATTAATTCAGGATTTTCTGAACAAATAGTTTCTCTTCTGTTTACAAGTGTTCTGTTTCTCCCTAATGAACATATACAGGATTGCTTTATCAACATTGTAAATTAATCCTTGTTTGCATCGTGGCATGCTCTAGAAATAGCAAAGCACTTCTTATTTTGTCAGGAAAATCAGAGTAAATTAATTTTTAAAAAATTACCGTATACATTAAAAATGGAAGCAAAATCCTATCCATTTGCACCATGGATATTGAACAGAATCATATTATCTTTAGGTAGCAAGAACCTAGGATATTATGTTACTTATGATGATATTTTCAAATTCTTTCAAGATTTTGGTGAATATCATATTAACCAGTGTTTTGTTTTCTTTTAGTTATATTTAAGTTTGATGATAGGAAATGAAATTAAATCGTCAGAATGCAAGTCAAAAAATGGGGTTTTTATTTCATCAACATAGAAGAATAGATACCCAGAACTGTCTTTCACATGAAACTACAAATTAGGCACTGAAATATACTTTTAAAATGTATCAATGAATTTACTAGTGAGGAAGAACTGTAATAAGGATATAGAATGAGGAAAAATAATAAGTGAAAAATAGAGAGGGTAGCTATATATAATGATTAGAATTTTAGATTATTAAGAAGATACAACAGTTCTAAATGTGTATGCGTTTAATAACATAGTCTAAAAACAGAGCTTAAACAGAAGCATAAAATCATATACAAAAATAATTATATTACCTAGATTTCAGTACGCTCTTTTATCAATTATTTGAGCAAAAACACAACCTTTCTTTACAAAATAATATCAACAAAAATATAACAAATTAAAATAGAAAATATTAAGAACTCAATGTAGTTCTGGCTTATAGAATATTTGTATCTTTCCTATTTTAGAGTATAATATTCTACTTCCAGTAGCTAAAACATGAAATTAATAGTAAATGATCAAATAATAGGCCACATGGGTCATTAAGATTAGTGTTATACAGGCCCATTATTTAACCATAATCTAATTAAGTTAGAAAAAAAAAATATTATTTGGGCAATAAATCAAACAAAAAATAAATGTGTAAAATCATATGGTGAAAAGAAGATGATGGAATGGAATGGATACTACAAAATATTTAAAGGTGATAACTGGTAAAACTACATTATTTTTTGGATATAGCAAATGTACTGTATTAGTTTGCTATTGCTGCTGTAACAAATTACAACAAACTTAGTTGCTTAAGTAACATAAATTTATTATCCAGAACTATAATTCCCTCTGCTCCTCCCCCGAACTGTCTCCTCTCTCTCAAATAAATAAAATCATTAAAAAAATAAAAAGGATCATAAAACAATACTATAAACACTTGTATACCACTAAAGTAAATAACCTAGATGAAATTAAAAAAAAATCTAAGAATCTGCAATCTACCAAAACTGACTCAATATTAAACAGAAGATAGGAATTAACCTATTATAAATAAAAGCATCGGACTAGTCATTTTAATCCTTCCTGCAAAGAAAAGTTCAATTTCAGATCATTTCTCTATTGAATTCTAACAAACATTTGAAGGAGAAATAATGCTAATCCTTAAAATTTTCAAAAAAGTAAGAGAGAACTTTCCAATTCCTTCTATGAGGCCAATATTACCTTGATGGCAAAACCAGGCAAAGGCATTGTATGAAAAGAAAACAACAGACAAATATACCTCTGAATACAGATACATAAGTTATTAATGAAATATTAGCAAAATAAATCCAGTGGCATATAAAAAAAGATTGTAGACCATGACCATGTGGGATTTGTCTAAGGAATACATTTTTGGTTTAATACCTTTTTGAAAATCAATCAATATAATATGCATTATTAAATAGAATAAAGGGGAAAAGAAAACATGATCCTCTTAACAGATTCAGAAAATCATCTGACAAAATCCAACACCCTTTCATTACAAAAATACTCAACAAACTAGGAATACAAGGGGATTTTTTGATCTGATAAAGGGTATCTATGAAAAAAATACACCTTCAGGATTATATTTAATAGTGAAAGACTGAAGCCTTTCCCCTAAAATTAAAAATAAGACAAAGATGTTCACTCTCACCACTTCTATGAAATATTGTACTGGAAGTCCCAGCCAGGACAATTAGGCAAGAAAAAGAAATACAAGATATTCAGATTGGAAAGAAGATTTAAAATTCCCTTTATTAACGAAAGCCATGATCTTTTATATAGAAAATCCTAAGGAATGCACATACACTCAACCCCCCACCCGACACACACACATCTATTAGAACTGATAAAAAAAATTCAATAAGTTTATAGGATACAAGATCAGAGTACAAAAATAAGTTGTATTTCTACACACTAACAGTGTACAATCTGAACATACAAATCAGAAAATTTCATTAAAATACCATCAAAAAGAATAAATTCCATGGGAATAATCTTATCAAAAGAAGTTTAAAATTTATATACTGAAAACTATAAAATATTGTTGAAAGATATTACAGAAGACCTGAGTAAACTAAAAGACATCATTTGCTCATAGGTCAGAAGATTTAATATGAAGATTATAATTCTCCCTGAAATGATCTACACTTTTAACAGAATACTGACCAAAATCTCAGCTGACTTTTTGCAGAAATTGTTAAGACGATCATATAACCCAAGAATAGACAAAACAATCTTAAAAAGGGGGAAGACATAATAAAATAAAATTAATAAAAAAAAAAAAAAAAGGGTGGGGAGAAAGTTGAAGGACTCACACTTCCCCATTTCACAACTTATTACTCTGCAGTACACAATACAGCATGATACCGTCATAAGAATGAACATATAGGCCAATGGAATAAAATTGAGATTCTAGAAATAAACCCTTATATTTATGGTGAACTGATTTTAAAAAAAGATACCAAGACAATTCATGGGGATAGAAGTTTCTTCAATAAATGATACTCCAACAACTAATTATCCACATTCAAAAAATGAAGTTTGAATCCCTCTTCAAACCATATTCAAAAATTTACTCAAAGTGGATCACAGACAAAAACAGATGAGCTAAAATTATAAACATATAGAAAAAAGACAGGAATAAATCTTTGTGCACTTGGATTAAGCAAGCATTTCTTAAATAGGACACCAAAACACAAGCAACAAAAGAAAAAAAAAAAAAAACAACAGATAATTTGGAATTCATCAACATTAAAACCTTTGTGCCCAAAGACAACACAAAATGAAAAGTCAACCCAGAAAATGGGAAAAAATGTTTGCAAATTATACATTTGATATGGCGATTTTATCTAAAATATGTAAAAAAGATTTCCATCTCAATAATAGAAAGAAAATCCAATTAAATAAAAGATTGACAAAGAATTGGATAGACATTTCTCTAAAGAAAATATATAAATTTTCAATAAACATATAAAAGTATGTTCAACATCATTAGCATTTAGGTAACACGAATCAAAACCACTTCACACTCATTACATGGCTATCATCAAAAGGAAAGATCATGACAAGTGCTGGTGAGGATATGGATAAATTGACACCCTTACACATTTTGAATGGGAAAGTAAAATAGTGCAGCTGTTTTGGAACACATTTTAGAAGTTCCTCAAAATGTTAAACAGAATTATCATATGACCTAGCAATCCCACTGCTAAATATGGTAAGAGAAATGCAAACATACATCCAAATAAAAAACTTGAATATGAATGTTCACATTAACATTATTCATAATAGCTTAGATGTATAAACTACCCAAAGAAACGATGAAGGGATAAATATGATGTTGTATACCTATATGATGGATTATTCAGCAATAAAAATGAAGTATTAATATACGCTACAATGTGGATATGAACTTTAAAACACTTAAAAACATTATGCTGAAAGAAACCAGTCACAAAAAGTCATATGTTGTAGGAATACAATTATATTAAATGTCCAGAATAAGTAAATCTATAAGGATAGAAATAAAATTAGTGAATGCTAAGGGCGGGAGGGAGGGCTGGATGGTGATTGACTACCTTTTTTTGGGAGAACGTGATAAAAACATCCCTAACCTAAACTGTGGTGATAGCCACACAACTGTGTGAATAGACTAAAATCATTAAATCGTACACTTTAAGTGGTTTAACTTTATGGTGTATGATTTATATCCCAATAAAGCTGTTTTTAAAAGTAAATCAATAGACTGGCACTTTGTAGAGCTCTGGAGGGGGGCAAGTGAAATACAGGGGAGCAGCTTATGCATATTTCAGTAATTGATCCTGGTTCTGCTCAGGATGGTGATGCTAAAGAATGACTAAAATATCAGAGCTAAAATGCTAATTAATTGGCTATGTGGATGAAGGTCACTAAAATAATCCAAATAGCACTGATATTTCTTTCTTTATGCTACTTGGATAAGCAACAATCATATATCTATTAATAAATATATTAGTTAACCTTTAACGTATCATATGCGTATGTATAATTTCTATTTATGAACACAAAACCAGGCATCCTTTAGATGTTTAACAATATTTAAATAACACACTATGTTTCTATTTTCCTTATAAAATATCAACATATTTATTTGAGTCACAAAAAGTTATAATTTTGTTATATCAAAAAAGAGATGTACACAATAGAATATTATTCAGCCATAAAAAGAGGGAACTCTTGCCATTTGCAATAACATGGATGGACCTTGAGGGCATTATACTAAGTGAAATAAATCGGACAGAGAAAGACAAATACCTTTGATCTCACTTACACGTGGACTCTAAACAACAGCAGCTGCAATCAAACTCACAGAGAACAAACTGGCAGTTGCCAGAGGTAGAGGGTGGAGAGTGGATGAAATGGGTAAAGGTGGTGAAAAGGTACAAACTTCCAGCTATAAAATAAATAAATCCTGGGAATGTAATGCATAGCATGGTGACTATAGTTAAAAATATTGTACCATATATTTGAAAGTTGCTAAGAGAGTGGATCTTAAAAGTTCTCACGAGGGAAAAAAAAATGTAACTCTGCGTGGTAATAGATGTTAACTAGACTTACTGTGAGCACTTCACAATACATACAAACATCAAATCATTATGTTCGGCACCTGAAAGTAACACAGTGTTATAAGTCAATTATATCTGGATCAAAAATAGAGGTATTGAGACACATACTATCCATCGAGTAAACAACATAAGGTCACAATTGTTTCAAAAGAATCTTCATAAAGTTGATATCATTGATAATAACTTTTCTGGTAAGGGACACTCTTTGCCAAATATGCTCAGAAAACTCTTTGTGCTAATCTCACCTCCAGGCGCTACCAACCATCCCCCACCCTTGAGGTGGATGTTAACCACGTGTTACCAGCTACATGTTAACTCTGAAAAATCCTTCAGTATACTTGTGATAATCATTTCAAAGAAAGAAGAATGGGAAACCCAAAACGGAAACTAAAACATCTACTATGACGAGCAGCAGATGCTTTAAAGTGCGGCATAAGCATGGGACGGAAGTACTGAATTTCAGTCAGGGAATAAAGTACAGTAAATCGCCTAGCCAGAACATCAAAATGGTGCAGATTGTGCTTCCTCTCTCATAATCAGCAGATGATTAAGGAGCATGGTCTCATCAAGGCTTCTTGCAAAAAATGAACAAACTGGTATGTTTTATTTCTTTCTAGTTGACATAAAAGTTGTTTATCTTCTTAATTGTAATTGGTTAAAAGTCTCAATCATCAAAGCATATTGAGCATACTCGTGAAAACTCATTCCTCGGTCAGTTACCATGGTATTCAGAGAGGAAAAAAAATAACAGCAGTATCAACTATATAAACCAAATTCTGTAGAGTGCTACTTTTTCAACTTCAAATTGTTGTTATTATTATCTTTCCTGAAAATGCCTTTGGCAGAAAACATTATATTTTAAGAAATAAGACCTGATGCCAGAACCAAAGGGTAGGGCTCAGATTCATTCTCTCTCTCTTTCTCTCTCTCTCTCACACACACACATACACACAATAGTAATAATAATAATAATAATAAAGATAAATTATGGATCAGTTTCTATATATGAGAAACTATACTGAGTTCTGGATTAAGACTAGCCAATATAACAATCATGAAGAAATAGAGAGTCTAGTGGGAAAGCTTAACACATAAATAGATATATCCTGATGCTAGAGATGTGCTCAAAAAATTACACAAGAAGGAGAGTACCCGCCCTCTCAGGAGTGATGGTTGTCAGGTAAGGACGCCTAGAGAAGGAGAAAGCTCTGCCAAACTGTCCACTAACGAGCAGTAGTTATCTTTAAAGAAGTTGAAAATTATGGGAATGACATTTCACGAAGTGAAAATAATATGAACCCAAGGAGAAAGCTGAGCAGTAGTGTTATGTGTATGGAGAGAAATTACAAGCAACCCAGCACATGACATGAAGCAGAGAGGAGAGTAGGCAGTGAAAGCCGTTATCAATTCATACTCGAGTTATATATAGTTGCATAACCTAAGTCCTAGTTCCAACACTGCCAATAATTACTAATGTGGTGGGAAAACTTTTTACTCTTTCTGAGATGACATCTAACCTTTCTTTTAAATTTCTATTGACTGAACTGCAAATCACATGAGTAGCAGCCATCTTGCCACTGTCCACAACCATCATGAGGCAGTCTGCGGACTTCCCTGACAACCAACAGAGACCCAGACTGTCACCAGGCTGTCAAGCATCCTTCATATGCTAGTTTACGAGAGTCGGAAATAACTTTTTGCTTTTCACTTTCCAAGGACTAAAATCCTTGTAGGTGAACATAGTCTAATTTTCAGTTGTTAAACTCGGTATTCTGACTGTCTTCACGGAACACCTCCATTCTGGTTAGCTCTGTGCCCATGATGATCTGCCTCAGTACGAGAACATGAAACATTTAAATTTGATTCACCTCAATACAGCTGACTCAGAATTTTGTGGGTGAGCCCCTCAAATATATATCATTTCCGAGTCTCCAGTGATTCATACGTATTCAATCCACGAATCCGGAAGACTTCACTGAGGTCAATCTTTTACTTAATTTCTGCAAATAAAACCAGGGGAAACCCTGGTCTTTCTTCATTCTTTTCAGATAAAGACATTAATTAATTTATCAAAGATATAGAGAGTCCCAACCATATGTCAGATTCTGTTCTTGGTGCATGGGAATACATTTGTGAACAAAATGGACAAAAACTTCCACCATCTTTAGTTTATATTCTAGTGGAAAGGGGGAGGCAGAGGCAGAAAATAAATAAAAAAGGGAGTTATAACAAAATATTCTTTACTATTATGCTGTTTTGTGGCTGACAGCCATACAGTGAAAACATATCTCCAGTTGATTCTTTTGATAGGGATCCTCTCCATCACACTCTGCCCAGAAATTCATTATAGTTTTGCCAACTTCCACAGCAGATTCTCTTTTTGCTGGCATTCCTTGGGAGAGAGGATGCCATTTATTTTTTCTCTGGCTCCACAGTATAATCTAGTGTAACAGTATATATAAGAAGCTCTTTGAAAACTATAAATAATTACAAAAACTCTAATATTATTTTTATGTATTATTTTAATAATCTCAAAAACATGTATTCTCCATATTCTGAATTCCTGCAGGCTATGTCCAAACTTCTTAGCATAATCACAATCTTGTTCCAATTATGGTGTTTGTCTCATCTCTGTTTCTTTGTTCTCATCACATTGGAATACCCAGAATTATCTGACCATGATATCTCCATCCTTGGCTCATTTCTGTACCTTTATTTTATTTTATTTTATTTTTAAAGATTTTATTTATTTGACAGAGAGAGATAGCGAAAGCAGGAACACAAGCAGGGGGAGTGGGAGAGAGAGAAGCAGGCTTCCCGCGGAGCAGGGAGCCCCACGCGGGGCTCGATCCCAGAACCCCGGGATCATGACCTGAGCCGAAGGCAGATGCTTAATGACTGAGCCACCCAGGCACCCCTGTACCTTTAGTTTAATATCCTATTTATGCTGCTGCTGAATTTTCAATAGTTCAACTGTAATTTTCTATGGGAAAAGTGTTTTCATTTTCCTCCCACAACATTAACTGATCATTCCATACTATGCCAACAACACTGAAAAATATGTATTTTTTAACTTCCCCTTTGCTTCACACACCCATATCTTATCAATGAGCAAAACATACAAAACCCATCTCCTTCTCATCTTTACCGTTATCTAAGAACTGTTATGTCTTGCTTGGACAACTGTTAATAGTTGCCCTGCTTTTTCTCTTGGCATCATTCATACATCCTCCATCAGCCACCAGAATCATCTCTGTAAAATGTAAACCAATCATTTCACTCCTGGCTTAAAGTCTTCAAGTAGCCTCCACTTGAAATTGGATTAAAATCTTTTATTTTAATTTAAAGCTCTTTCTGAGGTGTTCCCTTATTACCCACCCCCCACTACTCTATTTCACCATTCCCTATTCTGCTTCAGCCATACTGGACTGGTTTCCTTTCCTCAAAGACACTGAGTTTATTCTTGTAGGACCTTTGCACTAACCAAAGCTCTGTTAGGCTGTTCTTCCTTTTTGTTGTTTGTTTATTTTTTAGGATGTTTTTCTCACTGATTGTTACTTGGCTCCTTTTGTCATTAAGTATCAGGTAAAGCATTGTCTCCAGAAAGATGTCTTCCAAAATCACATGATCTTGTTTCTCATATTTAAAAAATTTATTTGTATGTGTTTATCTGTTTTCTCACGCTAAAATATAAACCCAGAAGAGAAGGCCCTTCTCAGCTTTGTTCATTGTTGCCCCCCCTGTGCCCTGAATGCCTGACACGGGAGGAACTCAATACATGTCCTGGTGAATGAATGGATATAGTTATTTATTTATACAACACTGTTTCCTGCTAGATCAGAAACAAATGTGGCCTCCATCTTCGTAGTCCAGCTTTATGCACAGGATCTGGGATGCAGTAAGATCTCAAATATTTGTCAGATAAATATCTAAGTAAACTCACTGTTCACAAGAGGAAAAAGCAGTATATCATTTACCAGTATTACACCAATAACAGAGCAAACTGATGCAAATAATTTTAAATACTTTTTAATAAAGATGATAATTTGTAGTTTACCCTTCCCCCATTCATAAATAAAACATTACGTAAAAAATAAGCGATTTAACATTCATGGCTTACTCCTGAGCTAAATGGTGTATAAATATTTCATGTCCCTAGGCTACTAGAATAACACAATTTGCTCATTGGCATGAGGATATAGCATTTGGGGCAACTTCTTTAGGAGGCATGATCTCTGTATCTTTCTGCTTCATTTGCTCTGATTTTCTGTGATTCATATGACCTTGGAATGACATTCATTTGAAAAAGAGTCAGATGGACTTAAGAGTGAAATCCATGACCTTGGTATTAAAAGAAAAGTAGCTGACTCGTACAAAAGTAAAGTTCATGATATTTATGGCACCAGGTTAACCTTATTTGTGAGCATGAAAGCTACGAATAGGAGAATGCTAGAAATGTTAAGTTGTAGCAGTAGAGAGTTCATCAAAAATCTAGTCAAAGTTTTCATCATTTTGTTATATTTTATTAAAAACTTTTGAAATGAATGTAATTTACTAAGATTTCCATCATCAAAATATTGCTTCCTAATGGTCACTTGAAAACATCTATTTACTGAACTTTCCAAAGTTAAATTGAAGCAATTATATAAAAATAAGTACAGATAAAAATTCTACTTTAAAAGGGATAATTTAATGGTTATACACAATCCAATTTCATCCCTACCTTATTATTTGAGTTTTTGTCTCTAGAATTGACTTTTCTTTTTGTTACTGTGCAAGTGAACAGGACTCTCATTGGAATTTATGTCCAGGATGCCCCATAATTCCCAGAGGTAATAATGGAAAAATAAATCACTTTACTTCACAATGTGCTTATGAAGCTTTTGTACTGATGTTTAAATCAAATTAAAGTAAGGTCACAGAGATACCCAACTCTCCTAGCATTGGGGGAAAAAAAAGTGCAAGGGAGAATGAAAGGGATTGCAAATATTTAACAATATTAAGACTAGATGAAATAGATCCAGCATCTAATGACGACTCCCAATTGTTTTCTCAGCCCATAAGTCTATATTGTAATAACATCGATTATTCGCTCTGGGAAGTTATCTGGTTTCACATTAATGTCTATTTGCTATCATGATTTACTTTTTTGGGGTCCTAACTGAACTCCTGAATTTTGTGTGGTCTGCCTATCATTGATTAAAAAGAGAGCTTCCTTTTCCTGCAAACACTGTATTTCAATGAATCAGTAAAATTAAGCTCGGATGAAGGGAAAAGAAAATCTCTTTTTTCATAAATACATTTTTGGATACTTATATGTGATTATACAAGAAACGTAGGTTTGATTTGGCACAAAATTGTGGGCAATATCATACCTACAACTTATTCAGCACATCATTGGTGATGTAGACAAACAAGTCAATGTTAAAGTTCTTGCCAAAAGAATTTAAAGTTAAGCACATTAAGCATTCTAAGAATTGAAATAGCTTCAGCAAACTTATAAAACAAAAAACAAAACCCTTCTTGGTTTAAAGGAATAGGTTATTCTACCCAGAGAGACATATGTTGTAACAAAGTCAAGGAGATGATTCGCATATGTCTTTTATGCATCCATTGATAAAAATAAAAGATACTGATTATGGAAGCAGAAAAATCCACATTAGAATGTACTTTCTGGTCTTTTTCTCTCAGAGAAGAGGGATGGGATAAGTGGGAATACAACTGCTGAAAATCAATCACTTAATCAATTAATCAATCAATCCTTCTAGTTTTTATACATGCTCTAAGAATTAAGTGGTAGATTAGCACTCAGGCATAAACTGGGTACTATTTCAATTCCTGGAGAAGAACTGCATGAGTGGATCTTAAAACAGTTCTGAGTTATAACCATGCTCTGAACGTGATGAGCTATGTAGCTAAGTGAACCAATTAGTACTCTGGGGGTGCGTGGGTGGCTTACTTGGTTAAGCATCTGCCTTCACTCAGGTCATGATCCCAGGGTCCTGGGATCAACCCTCATTTGTCCTGGCTCCCTCCCTGCTCAGGGGGGAGTCTGCTTCTCCCTCTCCCTCTGCCCCTCACCCTGCTTGTGCTCTCTCTCTCTCTCAAATAAATAAAATCTTAATATTTTTTAAAAATAATAATTTAGTTGCTTGGGCTGCCATAACAAAGTAACATAAACTTGATGGCTTAAACAATGGGAATTTATTTCTGAGAGTTCTGAAGGCTATGAAATCTAAGATCAAGGTACCAGTATAGTGTGTTTCTGAAAACAGGTCTTATAGATGGCTGCCTTCTCCCTGTGTCATCACATGGAGGGGAGAGAGAGATATCTGGTGATTCCCCCCCGCCTCTTATAAGGACAGCAGTTCTGTGGGATTAGATCCTTACCTTTGTGACCTCATTTAACCTTAAGTATCTCCTAAAGGCTCTGTATCCAAAGATACAGGGAGTTAGGGCTTCAACATATGAATTTGGGAGAGACATATTTTAGTTAATTACCAAGTTCCTACTAAATTTTCTAACGCTGATGCTACTATTTTCTATTATAATTACCATATTTCTTTGTCAACTGGTTCTAACTAATATTTTATCAAATTTCATTCCTAGATAATCCCTCCACTCATATTTCTACAGAAGGTCTCACTTAATAAGTGTTTCCTTTTCTTCTAAATTGAAAATGAACTAATATTAATGTGTGTGTGTGTGTGTGTTTAGCAGCAGACTTTGGTTTAAGTATATCACAATCTCTGATTAATCAACATTTTGAAAGCTCATTTCTAACACTGGATTATTTTTTTTTAAGATTTATTTAGTTACTTTAAAGAGCTGGTGGGGGGCAGAGGGAGAGAGAGACAGAGAGAAGCAGGCTCCTCGCTGAGCACAGAGCCCTATATGGGGCTCAACCCACTACCCTGAGATCATGACCTGAGCCAAAATCAAGAATCAGATGCTTAACTGAGTGAGCCACCCAGGTGCCCCTCTAACTCTGAATTCTTAATAAAACATTTGTGAATTGCCAGTAATTTACTTTATCATAATTTGTAGTAGTTCTTAAGAAGCTCATTTTACCTGCCACCATAATATAGAAACAGAGGGTAAGTTTTGACAAGTGCTGTTGCAAGTGGGTTTTTTTTGTTTTTCTTTTTGTTTTCAGTGCAACTGTTCACCTAAAATACGGAATTATATGTCAGAAATAGCAGTGTAACAGTTGACCTTCAATTGTGTAGGAATTGGCTAATTATAATATGCCACTAATCTTCATAGTCCAGGTTAACACAAATTTTCCTAGATTCCATTATGTATATAAATGTAGTTATTTTCAAAAGTGAGATTTAATTGGCTCATTGCATCCACTTGCTGCTCAAAACTTCTGGTCCCTTAGAAGGCCAGACACCCTCCTCCAGGTGCCCCTGGGCATTACCAAGTAAAGCATATCTAACTCAAATATCGTTAAGTCTTCACCCAGTGATCTCCGCGACTTTTCCACCACGACGCTCAGTCCTACTGATTCATGAAGTAGAGATCTAATATCCTCAAGACTATCAGCAATATCTCCTACAGGGATTTATTACAGATTGAGTATACATTTCTTATACATTTTTTGGTCAACTCTGTTACCTGACAACCTACAGAGGCATCAGAGTGGCTGGGTACCAAACAGAGTTGACTCCTAGCAACTCCATTCTGCCCCATTGACTAGGGTATGCTCTCTTAAGGTCACTGTTTTGGGTTTAGGAAAATCTGGCCGTATTATCTTAAGCCCCTACCAATGCCTTTTTACAACGCTTCCCACTAGTTTTTCACACATGCTCAGGTGTAACTAAAACCTGGAAGTCTAATTGCATTTCATGTTGACACATGCTGGACTGAATGACTTTGACCAAACACAATGGTCAAAGTTTTCAGAGCCAAGTTTTTAAGTTGGAGTTGCTTCTTGAAGGGCTTATTTTATTTACCATTGAATTGTTTTTTAAGATTTTATTTATTTATTTGACAGAGAGAGGGAGAGAGCACAAGCAGGGGAGCAGCAGAGGGAGAGGGAGAAGCAGGCTCTGGGCTGAGTGGGGAGTCCGATGCAGGACTCGATCCCAGGATCCCGGGATCATGACCTGAGCTGAAGGCAGATGCTCAACCAACTGAGCCACCCAGGCACCCTTATCTACCATTTCAATGCACAGTCCGCCGTTTATGCAGAATAAAAGGGGAAATTCTGACAACTATCTTTTACCCTTCCTAGAATTACATAATGTATCCATGATACATTATGTATCATTTTGAAATGAGAATTCCTTTTCTTGTCAATTACTTGAGCTTAACAACAACAAAAAAAATATATGAATCAGAAAAAGAAAGAGAAAGTGAAAATATTGTGAGTCAGGCTGCATATACATAGTTCAAAGGAAAGCCAATTATGAAAATACATTTTTAATCTCTAAAATGGAAAACTGGGGCACCTGGGTGGCTCGGTTGGTGAAGAATCTACCTTCTGCTCTGGTTATAATCCCAGGATCCTGGGATTCAGCCTCTGCTCAGTAGGGAATCTGCTTCTCCCTCTCCCTTTGCCTCTTCCTCCCCACCCCTCTCCCCAGCTCATGCTCTCTCTCTCTCAAATAAGTAAATAAAATCTTTAAAAATAAATAAAGTGGAAAATTTACCCAATTGTGAAGCTATTTATAGAAGGATAATACAAAACCAGACAATGAATGGCAAGGAAAAAAGAGACTGTCAAAGAAGCTAACAGGTACAATGAGGACTAAGGTCTTCAATATGAAATCCTCATAATAAAATGTTAACTACCTTTTATTAACTGCTGGAAATATATCAGACACTCTGCCAGGCTTGTGAATACAATATTTCCAGTATTTACAACAACCATTATTATGAATAGGCTTTGTTACTTTCCCTTTATAGATGAACTGGCTGAGTCAATGAAAGGTTAGGTGATTGCCCAAGGGTAGGAGAACTCTGACTCAGATGGATGTCTTCATTTGCTGATGACAATTTTCTTTCCATGCACTGTGTTGCCACACATGTGAGAGTAGGAGAGTAAAGAAATTCGTATTTCTTTACATAATAATCCAAACAGGGCAGCAGAAAAAAACATAATAAATAGTAGGAAAACAGAGTTGTGTTTTACCTCTGTGTCATTTAGCGTTGTGAAAACTTACGATCTCACAAATCAGAACTACCATATGGCATTTAGGTAATTTGACATTTGACTGTATAATGTGTTATTATCTTTCTTAAACAAACAGAATTAAAAAAAATTTAGGTTTATTTGAAAACAATATGACAATGCCCAACTATAAAGAGTATATATCTCATGAACTGATGATGGTACAAGTTTGCTACAATCACCCTGGAAAACACTTTTTGGCATGACCTAGTCAAACTAAGAGGAATCATATGATAAAATCCAGACATCCACTCCAAGAGAACCTTAATTCTCACCAGGAACATGCATGAATATTTATTGCGGCACTGTTTTAATGTACAAATAAAAGTTATATGTATACAAATGCAAACTATAAATGCTATATTTATATTCATCTGGTCTATTTTAGTGCATATATACATATACACATATATGTGTGTGAGTGTATCTTTATAACAGATAAATATCAAGACAATGTGTATAAAATTAAGTCATAAAAGAATACTCTTAGTATGCCTCCACGTATACAAACATTAAAACTAAAAACTAAAAAATACATTGCTTAGTGATATTCACACCTTCAGATAAACATTATACAGAAATGCTAGAAAATGATTCTTAACACAGTTGGGATTAGTGGTAACTCCTGAGAGGGGGCAGGAAAGCAAGTTGTTCTGAGGAGGCACTCAGGTGCCTTCAAAGGAAGGGTTTATATTCTGTCTTAAGTTTGGTACTGGGCATATGCTTGTTCCTATTAAGTTTTCTTTGTTGTTGTTGTTAGGTACACATAGCAATATCTAGTTTTTGAATGCATCTTTTGTGATGGCATTGTATAAACAAACAATAAAGCAGTCCTTGGGAATAGAGACATTTAAATTGCATATTAATAATCATAGTGCCATTTATATAGGGGCAACTGCTTATCAATTCCTTACTCCTTTAGAAATGTTCTTTGCACACAAAATCATATGTATACACGTGCAAAAGAACCATTACAAAGATAACATAATTGCTAGAGGCATTTAGAAGTTAAAGGAAAGGGGGTACTCTGCTCACTAAGCACTGCACTATGTGTCTACCAGGGCGGTTGTGCCTGTTAAACTCTTTTATCTTGTGCCCTCCATTCACGCGAGAGAGATAACAAGTATGAGATGATCTGGGGTAATGAACCATCCCTCCCCGCATGCTACCCATCACAGAGCCACTTCACAACATTGATATCAGCAGTTACTGAGAAGGGAAATGGGAGGTCCTTATCAGCCGCTGCAAGTAGGTTACAAGTCGAACCAGCATTGTGATGTTAGCCTATCTGAATAGGACACCTGAGGAGCGATCCCTGCCAATATCCACAGTGCATGGTTTTATTGTGATTATTACAATTAATATTTATATTAAGTGGATTTCCATATTTATTATCAGACAATCTTTCTAGAGCAGAAAGCTGCAATTGTAAGACACCTTCCTCAGAGTATAGACAGAGAGACTTAGTTCCTTTACATCCTCAAGTGCCACCACACCCAAAATAGTTTTAAAAGATTATGGAGGAGGGCTTTGAAAGCCATCTCACTCTAAGTAAAAGCAAGCCACACCAGCTTAACTGGACTTTCAAGTCTTGACTTAAATGTTGCCTTCTCAGCCTTCCCTGACTTACACATACATTTCTGAAATGAATCATATGGTATGTGACATCTCAAAAAAACTGTTAAAAATTATGAAGGAAGAAATCGCTCCAAGGTCTAAGTCCCAAGTTTTGAAGATCTTGCGGAAATTCCCTCTCCGACACTGAAACATCAGTGTCTTAGTTTGGGCCGCTAGAACAAAATACAATTAACTTGGTGGCTTAAACAACAGACATTTATTTCTCACAGTTCTAGTATCTGGAAAGTCCAAGACCAAAGCACCAACAGATCCAGTGTCTGGTGAGGACATTCTTCCTGGTTTCTCCTTGTATCCTCATGTGGTAGAAAGAGAGAACAGCAACAAGCTTTTGACTGTCTTCTTATAAGGGCAGTAATCTCATCAGGAGGCCCCCCACCCCCAGGACCTAATCAACCCCCAAAATCCTCACTCTACATATGATCACATTGGGGATTGGGGTGTCAACCTGTAAATTTTGGGGGATGCAAACTTCAGTCCATAGCAATGAGAATTTTTAGAGCTAGCAATCAAGTAGAGCTACAACAGTGAAGGTAAGATATAGTCCAAAAATGGTAGATGATTAAAATCTAGGCTCCGAATGATTGCTGAATACTTCCAGGATGAAATTCATATACATAAAAACCATGAAATAGGGAAAGATTAAAATGTGAAATATGGCCAAGGTAATAAAGACAGGATGTAACAGATATTCTGAGATAAGACAGTAACAATGTAACAATACAGTGAGGATTTAGAGTGAGTAGAAGAGTAAGTTCATTATGTAAATGGTCTCCTGCACTGCACTTAAGAGACGATATAATAATAACATCCAATGGTACAACGGTAATCAACACCAGTGTTTTCCAGAGTTAAAATTACATATGATATATTAAAAAGGGAGCCTCCTTCTTGACATTCTTTAGCTCACTATTATCAAAGAGTAAGTGAAGCATATCACCAGAACTATCAGTCAAACTGAATTATACACCCTACAACTGGTTCTTGAATTATGAGACAGTATTTTGAGTAGCTGCATTTTAGATCATCTCCCAAGTAATTCCATAAAATCTGCCCTGTCTCTTACTTCCTCTTCCCTCACCATTTTCTATAATTTCATCTTGCAGTAACTCCTCAGATGCATTCAAGAATGTAGCTGAAATTACATTTTATTAGACTCAATTTTTAAACCTTGTCACACACCTATATCAAATATAGGATTTCATGAGCACAAATTAGAATGAAAATCACATATTTAGTCAAAATATATGTCTGAAAATACACAAGCATTCCTCAAAAATGTATGTGTTTGCAAGAAGTAATTAGATAAAATGCTTCGGCTGAGAAAAGAGGGGGGTCAGATAGTAAAAGACAATCATCTGCAGAATAATCAGGGAGAAATTTGAACCTTCCTGAGAACTGCCTAGAAAATTCTGTATGTGAGTGCATTAAGACTAATATTATTCATGATAGAAGAGGTCAGGGGGAGGGGGCTGAATGGCTATAGGTTGCCCCCCGCCAAAAAGTAAAGTAGAACCAAATATTAGATGGAAATTTTATGAGCGGGACACTAAAGAGGTTGCATTATACTCACTTCCTGTAAAACTACAAATATTCAGAAAAGAGAGCTTACTTGTAGATATTAGAGGGGATGGTATATTTTGTCAGATTAGATTTTTTTCTATGGCTTATAAATAATAAATGGTATTGCCATAATCATCATTATTCTCTTCACCAGAGCTATGCATGCCTATTCTCATCTCTGTACATATTCATTACCTGGGTCACCTTGCCCACACCCGTGGCTTTAAATAACTCCTAAATGTAGTCTCTAATTAATATCAGCAGCCTACAGCTCTTCATTAGGTTCCAAATTTGTATATATTCAACTACCTTTTTAACATCTTCACTGAGGTGAAAAATAGGAATTTAAAAATTAAATTCTTAATTATACTAACTTCCAAAAATCCTGCTCTTCATAAGGCCCCCCAGTGCAACTGTAATTCATGTCGTGACTCTGAGTAAAAAGTAAAAACCCCAGAATTCACCCCCAGAATTCATAAATGCTGACAGGTCTATCAACAAGTCCTATTAGCTCTACCTTTATAATAAACCCAGAATCTCATATCAATCCAGTACTAACCCTTTTGTCCTCCATTGTCATCTCTCACCTCGGCTAGAACAATACTTTCCTAATATGCCTGAAGCCTGTAATGCAGCCCATTGCCTCCAATGTTCCATAAAGCAGTCAGAGCCAGAATAACTGTTGAAAAATGCAAATTAGATACTCTCAGAACCCTGCTTCTAACTTTTCAATAGCTTCCATAACATTCTGTGGATAAAATCCCAACTCTACACCATGGTCCCCATGTAGCTGTGTGATCAGGCTGTATTTTAACCTATCCAGGCTTTTTTGGCTCACTTAACTCACTGTACCCCATTCTGATCTTGCTTTTTCTTTAACATGTTAAATTTATTCTCACTGTATTTGTCATTATGTATTAAATACATATATAAATACATACAATCTCTCTTGGATACTTTTATCCATTTTTGTGGTTTGAAATATCACTAATGTATTGTCTCTAAGCTTTTATTTCCATCCAGTACTTCTCTTTTAAGTTCCAGATTATAATATTCAATTTCCTAATAAGCAATTTCTCTTGAAATCTTGAAAAAATTAACTAATGCTCTCTAATTTCCCCGTCTTGCCAAAAAGTCTTTGTCTGCATTTACTAGCACCATGATTAACTGTTTATGTCAGTTGACTTTATCCAACCAACCAACCATTCATTATCTTTAGACAATTTTAACTCATGAATATATCTTAATTTGCTTTAGCTTTTTTTTTTTTTTTTCCCATCCTGACAACACTGTGGATAATTCAATATTACTTCCTCTTAGATGCTGGTGACAGCTTCCTCACCAATATCCCTATGTCCAGATCTGCTGTGATCCAAGCCATGCCAGGGTGATCACTCTAAAATGCAATGTAGAGATTGTCACATCCTTACAAAAACTTTCAATGGTCCTTCTTTATACTCCCTTCACCTCTAAAAATATTTAAAGGCACCCAGAATAGCTAGTTTATTCGAAACATTCATTACATAACACATAATTACTTCACTTATAATCCACCTTCCATATTCCATTAATATCTTGCCATACTGAATTACCTGCATTTCTCCAAGCAAACAAGATCCATTTTGTCTTTGTATATGTTACTCCATCTTTCAAGAAGGACCTAACATTTGAAATTATTTTTGCCTTTTTGACTGAGGAATTATACTGGAAGTCCTTACCATGGGTTACACGATCTACATGATCTGTCATTTGCCTTTCTTTATGCTCAGCATCATCTCTCATCTCACAATCCCCTTCCTTCTGCCACACAGAAATCCCTGAAGATGCACTACATATGGGAAGCAGAATCTTAAGTAAGTCTAACCATGTTTCTTGTGTATGACTTAATTACACTTAATTACTTTTATTTTTTATTTTTTT
Organism: Phoca vitulina; assembly: GCF_004348235.1. NCBI lineage: Eukaryota > Metazoa > Chordata > Mammalia > Carnivora > Phocidae > Phoca > Phoca vitulina. The sequence continues at coordinate 17,802,604 of NW_022589720.1, forward strand.
AAATATTTTTATTTATTTATTTGAGAGAGAGATACAGCGAGAGAGAGAACACAAGTAGGGGGAGTAGGAGAGGGAGAAGCATGCTCCCCACTGAGCAGAGAGCCCGATGTGGGGCACGATCCCAGGACCCTAGGATCATGCCCTGACCCGAAGGCAGGTGCTTAATGACTGAGCCCCTCAGGTGACCCCACTTAATTACTTTTATACAGGACATCGTAGTGATGATGAATATACCGATCACCAAGACCCAGAGCACTGCTTTGGAAATTTCTCAAGTATCACTTGTGGAAGAGAAGTCAAGCAAATACTGATCAGTATCACCTCAGACTTCAACCAAAGCCAAATTTATTTTTGTTTTATATGTTGGAGCTTAGTATTCAAGCCTCTATTGATATAAATATGTTTATGTGTGTATATGTGATTTTTTTTTTTTCTTACACTCCATGGCTCTTCTGTATTCTGTGCTTTTTTTTTTTTGTATTAGAATATTTATGTTTTGGGATGCCTGGATGGCTCAGTCAGTTAAGTGTCTGCCTTCAGCTCAGGTCATGATCCCAGGGTCCTGGGATCGAGTAGTGCTTCCAGCTCCCTGCTCAGCGGGGAGTCTGCTTCTCCCTCTGCCCCTCCCCCTGCTTGTGCTCTCTCTCTAGCAAATAAATAAATAAAATCTTTAAAAATATATTTATGTTTCAAGAATTTTATTATATTAATCCAACTACTATGTTCTGTATATTTGTTCTGCATAATTTTAAACTAAAAAAAGTGGTTATTCTAATAACCTCTTGATATTAGGAGGGAAAAAAATGAGTTCAAATTGGATAGTTCTTTTTAAAAGTATATTAAAGATGAGCCACCTGTTTTAAAAATGTATGAAACACATGAATGGGTAATACAGAAAATAAATTTCCACATTGCCAAGGAGCATATGAAAATATGCCCAACATCACTGAATCATCAGGAAAATGCAAATTAAAAACACAAGAAATATTATGAGTACAAGAGTAACTGATATTAATTTTTTAAAGAAAGACTTTCAATATCAAATATTAGGAAATATGTGAACAATTGGAACTTGGACACATTGCTAATAGAAGTGTAAATTGCTAAAAAAAAAAAAAAAAAATCACTTCAAGAAAATATTTGGCCTTATCCACCAAAGCTAACCATAAGCCTGCCCTATGACTGAGCATTTCTATTCCTAAAGTAAACCCAAGAGAATTCAGTGCATATATGCTCCCCACAAAATATATATAAATGTTTATAGAAGTTTTATTTACAATAGATGAAACTGGAAATAACCAGAAGTGTCCATTAACAGTAGAGTGAATATATCTTTTCTGTTATATATAGCAATAAAATAAACTATTTCTTGATGAAAAAACATAGATTAAACTATTAAGTAAAAGTGCCAGAGAGAAAAGATGTTGTACTTAGGATTTCATCCATACGAAATTTAAAAAACTAAAAACAGACTCAGAGTAATGATTAGACTGAGTGGAGAGATGTGTGCAACTATTGATTGAAAATGGGCATATGGGGTACTTTAGGGGCACAGCACCTCCATATCATAATCTGGAGTTTTTACCTATTTAACCATGATGTCTCATTTAGGATTTGTGTATTTTTTATTATATCTAAATGAAACTAGATAACAGCAAACATTAATAATTTACTATAGTAAATAACAACAACCAAAAAAAAACAAAAAAACAAAAAAACAAAGCTCTTCTTTTAAGGCATAGAAATCATTGGGTCTTCTGTTACACAATTTTTTTTTTTGTATTTTAATCATTTTTATTTATTTTTTATTATGTTGTGTTAATCACCATACATTACATCATTAGTTTTTGATGTAGTGTTCCATAATTGATTGTTTGCATATAACACCCAGTGCTCCATTCAGTACGTGCCCTCTTTAATACCCATCACCAGGCTAACCCATTCCCCCCCAGAACCCTCAGTCTATACACAATTTTATGTCACTTACTAACGAATCCTTCTGGGGCCTCCAATTAATTACCACAGATACATGAATTTTTATTATTCTCTTGTTCACAGTATTATTAGTTAGATAGTCCATGTTTTTAAAGTAAGTTGATAGGGAAATATTTCTGCCAGTTATCACCAACAAATAAATTATAAATGTAAACTTATTCCATAATGACTTATAACAGAATTCCCTAAAGTACAAACTTAAGTTCACTCAAAATAAGGCAAATTAAAGATAAGGAAGAAATAAAATAATATTTTGAACACAAAAAGTAACAATATTTGATGAAAAAAGGCAAGAAATATTATGTACAATTTTTCTCTTCACTTGTCCTTCAAGTACAATGACATTTAGATTAATTAAACATAATTTTGAGGAGCATTACTCACTTACCAATTAGAAAAAAAAATTAAGAATCATGATGGCTCAGAAACTGAAATAGAACTGACCTTATTCCAATAAATTCAAATCTTAGGGTCTGAAAAGAATAAACATAAAACCTAATATTTCAGGGTAGTGATAGGATTTGCAAATGAGTCATCTTACCTGTCACTGATTCCAGTAGCAATTTGTAGGTAATGTTTTAATTTTATATACTGTATTTGAAGGCTCTCATAAAAAATCGCCACAAACTTCATGACTGAAATGATCCAAACTTATTATCTTAGAGTTATGGAGAGGAAAAGATGTTCAGAACTAGCTGAGATGAAGTCAAGGTGTCAGTAGGTCTGCTTTTCTTTTTTTGAGGCTCTAAGGAAAAATCCATTTTCCAGCCTTTTCCAACTTTTATTTTTAATTATTTTTTCATTTTATTCTCTCTCTCTCTCTCTCTCTCTCTCTCTCTATATATATATATATATATATATATATATATATATATATATATATATTTATTATTCTCTTCTTCACAGTATTATTAGTTAGATAGTCCATGTTTTTAAAGTAAGTTGATAGGGAAATATTTCTGCCAGTTATCACCAACAACTTATATATATATATATTATATATATATATAAACTTAAAGTAAGTTGATAGGGAAATATTTCTGCCAGTTATCACCAACAACTTATATATATATATATATATTATATATATATATAAGTCATCACATTTTTATTATGTTTAGTTAGCCCCCAACTTTTAGAGGGCATTTCCATCCTTTGGCTTGTGGCCCCCTTCCTCTATTTTCAAATTCAACAAAGTTGCTTCTCTGATTGTTCATCAGTACTCACACCTCCATGAGGCTTGGAAACATTCTCCCCTTTTAAGCACCCATATGATTTAATATAGAACCCATCTAAATAATCTAGAATAATCTCCCCATAAATGTCCTTAGCTTTTCTCATCTGCAAAATCCCTTTTGCTATTTAAGGTAACATAACCACAGATTCTGCGGATTAAGATGCAGACATTCTGGGGGGTCATTGTTTTGTCTACCATACACATATCTTGAACTGTCTCTTCCACACCTCAGTGATAACGTATGTAAGCTATTGAATGCATGGGGCTCAAGTTCAGGGTAGATACTTTGGCTGGGGATATATATATATATATATATATATATATATATATATACACACACACACATATATACATACATGTATATGTATGTAATAGTGTAATAGTAACAAAATATATATTACTTATTATATAAAAGATATATACATACATATATAATAAGAATATAACTTATTCTTATATACTGTATAAGAATCATCTAGGTCAGGCCTGGAGACTAGATGACATCACCAATAAAGGAAGTATACATAGAAAAGAGGACCAAGGACCAAGTCCTAAGACACTATAACATCAGAAAATGAGAAGAAGTGAAATCAAGAGGCTGTGGTGATCTAGAAGCTAAGTGAAGCCTGGCAGTCAGGATGAGAAGTGGTCTACTATTTCATTGGCCAAGTTGGGATGAATATTGAGAACTGACAACAGCAGGTGGTGAAGAACTATGATATCCATTAAAGGAACAGTTTCAGTGGACTGGGGAAAAGAAAGTAGATTGAAAGTAGTGAAAGAGAAACATCAGGGGCACCTGAGTAGCTTAGTCAGTTAAGCATCCAACTCTCAAGAGTCCTGGGATCGAGCCCTGGGTTGGGTTCCGCGTTCAGCAGGGAGTCTGCTTGAGATTCTCTCTCTCCCTCTGTCCCTCCCCCTGCTTGTACACGCACATGCATGCACTCTCTCTCTCTCTCAAATAATAAATAACTCTTTTTTTAAAAAGTTAAAAAAAAATATGAGAGGAGAGGAACGAAATGTAATCTGTAAAAGCAACTGTTTTAGGTGTTTTCCTGCAGAGCTGAAAGAAATGTAGGGGCATAAAAGTTATTTTGTTTTATTTTATTTCACCTTTAGTTCATTTTATTTTGTAAAGAAGTGAATAATAGCATGTAAAACATTTCAATGAAATCATTCAGCACCAATGGAAAATACTATTGAGAAAGAAGAAAAATGTTAAAACAATGTCCTTGAATATGGAAGTGTTCGTTGGCTTTTCAAACATATATGGAGAGGTCAGCCTCAGATGAGAGCTCAGGAAGCTCAGCTAGAGAAATTAGAGAGAAAACAGAAGAATTAGACATAGATGGTGGTAAGTGGCTGGATATGTTCATCTATCATGATGGATTTAATTCCTACAATAAAACAGTAAGGAAGGTAACAATCAGCTGAAAATGAGAATGGGGAAGAAAGAATTAGAGATTTCACAAAAAATAAAGAAGCTGTGATACAGTTGTCAAGAGAGAAGGAGACAGCAAAAAAATGCTGGATAATTACTGGGCAGTGTCATGTGCCCAGCTAAAATTTATAAAATTGCATAATACATATGAAGAGACACAACTTACATGTACTCATGCATTTATACACACATAGAATGTTTTAGTTCAGAGTAGGACAGATATATGCTTAGAATTGGAGGTGGCTGTCAAAAGAGCTAACCTTGTCTTCAACTGCCATAGTCAGAAATGCAATTGTCCAGAATACAAGAGACAACATATTTCTTTCCATTTAGTACCAAACTTTAAAAGAATGAGAGCTTCAGAGAGAGGCAAAGAAATAGCACCATGCGCTTTGGTTTAATACATACAAGCATGGAAACAATGGAGAAATCATTTTAGATTCAAAACTAATAGAAATAGTTCATCCTATATTACTGTAATGTTTATAAAATTTCAAAAATAAATTTTAAAAAATAGTATTTCAATAAATAAAATCTCAGTTGAGAAGCACAATAGATTTCAGTTAGTGAAAACAGGGATCTGGATTAGGAAGGATAATCTCAACTCTAGTCCCTGGTCTGTGATTCATGCCTTGAGGAAAGGCATGAATTTCTCCAAAATTTACTTTCAAATAAGTAAATAAATGAAAAAGTCTGAATCACTGCAACTCTGAGCCTCAGTGGGTTTCCCCCCTCATTTAAAAAATGGAATAATCCAAATTGCTTTACTTACCTGTAGATATCCAATGAGAACATTGCTGATGTTCAGACATTTGTATAAATATTGTTTCTAGATATAAAAATCACACTTTCATTCATTCTACACTGTTTTACTTCATTAGAAAAAGATTTAGGCTCTATCCCCTAAAATCCTGATCACATCTGGGGGTCATTTGAGTAGAAATCTTTGGTATCAGAGCTTACTGGATAAAATTTTACAACGGCTAACAAGAATTTAAAACACTTAGGAAATTTCCAGAATCTCCTGTCTAGATTAGAAAATCCTTGCTTATTTGCTCTGTGAATGTTTATTTTTCCACATCTTAAATATAATTTTTGTTTTTCTTTAAAAACACTAAATTATATTCTTTGTCTCCATAATGAATTTCAAGGACTGGTAAGTCAAGTTTCTTTACACTCCTGAGACCCAAATTAGGTTTAACAAAAGACTAGGTACAGACATGTAAACAACATAAACACAGTAATAAGTGATGTTTTGGAAACTCCTTTAGTGCAGGAGACCCCCTAAGGGAACATGTGCCTATTTCGCGATTCTCTGCCTATTTGTGGGTTAATGAAGAGTTAGGAAGTCCTTGCTAAATATTGGCAATGCCCTTGGATTTATGGCCTTCATTCAGGCGTTCTGAACCACTAAGATGGGGCCAATATAGGTTATCTGTATAATCATTTTGCATATGTAATTTTATCCTGTGATTTTAATACAAAAAGTTACACATTTGCTTCTGTAGTATGTTTGTAGAAAGTTGATATATTATAGATATCTATTTAAATTCAACAGAATTTACAATTCTGACTAAAAGAAAACATGATAAGAAATCACTTATAATAAAACAAATGTCCTTATGCTGTAAGAAATAAAAGCAATCCCCACCAATCTTTCATTTTAGTTTATGCTTGTCTTGGAGGTAATGCAAAGGCAGCAAACAGGATAATCCCAGCTGGTCCCAGTCTCTAGGAAAGAAGACATCCTTCCACATCAGAAAAAAATCACCATGTCTCAAGAGTTCTATTGAATGTTTATTGCCCAACCCCTTAATAAAACTCCTTCATGGCTCCATCAAGATGTGCTGAATGAGTCAGAGTCAGGGAAAAACCAAAAAAATCTTGCTATGTAGCAAAAGTGAGAGCTGTTTTTCTCCATAAATTAGGTACATTTCACTGGAGCAAATGGTCTTCCCTGATACTCTTATTTTCTCCAAAGCAAAGGCTTGTGAGAGGTGATTATTTTATATTTATCATTTAGAGTTCAACAGCTCAAATATATCTCCATTAATAAAATCATCAGTTAGGGTAACATGAATTTATCTAGCTTCTTTATTACCCAATGGGGCAATTTTCACTTTAGGTCCTTGAATTAAAACATCAATGGGGATAAAACTGGAATGAAGTATTTAAACAAAGACCTAAATCTGTTTAATTTCCTCTGCACTCATCATGAAACAGAATTTTTTCCCATGTGTTGAATGGAACAAACCTCAGCTAGGTTTTAATTGCACTGAGGTAGAAGTTTGATAGTGTACACACATGGGGGGAAAGCACACAAAGAGGACTCGGGAATCTGTAATTGCCTATCAAGTCTACTTCTGCCATTTATTAACTTAGGGAAATTACCTACAGCTCAAAGCGTGGTTTATACACGTGATTAGGGGATAGAATACCTGACTCACAGTGTTGTTATGAAAGACATTTAGCAAAGCAGAGAATACTGTGATAGTGTGGATTCTGTTTGCTTAATGGTAATAATTTTATACTTGGGGGGAAAGTTCCAGTGGGATTTTTTAGCTCTATGCATACACTGTCTAAAAACTTGAGCCAGAATAAAAAAATATATACACTTATATATTTATTCATATATATGTAAGTTTTTCATAATTTCAAAACTAAACAAACACATTGCTTGAATGGAACAAAAAACACCTGTATACATTTTATCACCACATTTTCACCAGCTGCTAACTTTTGTGTCGTTTTCTTTATCATAGTCTCTCTCCTCTCTCTGTCTCTCTCAATAGTAGATAGATAGTAGTTGATAGTAAATAGATGATAGATAGGTCTCTAAGTATGTATGTATACACACATACTGTCTCTCTATGAACACATGCATATACATACATTAGTACATTTTTAGAGCTACTAAAATTTGTTACAGCCATCATTCATATTTATCCTTAATACTTCAGTGATTTTCTAAAAATAGAAATATTACCTTACATTACTTCAATTGTGCAATTGTGCAAATTTTAACATGTTAAAATTGAACACCCATTATCTAAGTTACAGTTAATACTGAATTTCTATCATGAAATATTATCATGTGTTCCAGTAATGGTCTTTATAGGAATTTACTGCTGACCAGGATCTAATCCACTGTAAATGAGGAAAGAAAGAAAAAAAAAAAAAGCGCTAGAGTCAAATGGGTTCATTTCTTATATGCTTTCAAGGAAAAGATAATTGATTATATTAGATGTATTTCTCAAAAGCACTGAAAAATAGATTTTTGAAATTCATTTTACAATTACTAACATGAACACTGGATAAAATAAAGTAAGCGCACATTTATATGCAAATACACATAATCTAAAAATAAAAATACACACAAAATGTACTTACGAAAGCTGCTCTATTTCAGGGTTACTCTAACTGTAAAGCTTGGCATAGGTCCAATCATTTATTACTATGCATTGACACTTAAATTATAGAACGGGATGTATAACAGACGAGAATTCATATTCCTCACTACATTAAAACCGCCAACTGGTTTCTTATTTAAAGATTGATACCTGACTGGCAGTAATTATTACTTTTTAATTCTCTCGCATCAGTCTGTTATGTTAGAAATAATATATATTAGCTACAACAGATACTGACCAATTATGGGCTAGCACCATCTACCAAGACACTAGAAGTTCTAAGATAATATTTGCTTTGGGAAAATAATGTTACAACCCGCCCACACACACACACACACGCGCGCGCGCGCGCACCAACGACAATGTAGGAAATTTGTTTGCTAACTCAAAAAATTATAGAGAGGGAATTTTTCTCCTTCAAGCCTCAATACCACTTTCACATTAATTTTATTTTGTTTTATTAATTGACTTATTTTTTAAACATAGTTTGCACCTCATTTACTCACAGATTTAAATACAATGTTTCCATTTAGACATTTTTAACATACCAGGTTTTAAATAATACCACTGGTTTGCAGTGGCCCTTTAAAAATTAAATACGATTTTTGATGTAGTAATAACTTGTTTAAAATGCACTGATTAAATGCACTTTGCTTTTCCAGGAGGAAAAACAGTGTAAACAAAAAACAACCAGCTTTAAGTTTTTATTACTTTTTTTTTTTTTTTTTTTTTTTAAGATTTTATTTATTTATTTGAGAGAGAGAGAATGAGAGACAGAGAGCATGAGAGGGAGGAGGGTCAGAGGGAGAAGCAGACTCCCTGCTGAGCAGGGAGCCCGATGTGGGACTCGATCCCGGGACTCCAGGATCATGACCTGAGCCGAAGGCAGTCGCTTAACCAACTGAGCCACCCAGGCGCCCAAGTTTTTATTACTTTAAGGAATTGAGGAATCTGAATTGGGCAGCTTTCTAAATTCTTTGCAATTACATCTCTGTAGACCCTGTCTTAGAATTTGGATTTCTGCTACCCAGTAGAGCTTGATACTTCTAATGTGCAATTAGAGGAAGCAAAGAAACCTTGTTTATACAAATAGAAAGCTAATGAGATGGTACAATCAACGTGAATACATGATCATTTCAGAGCTACAACTCCACCACTTAATCTAATTCTTAACAAAGAATTAGCTGCAGCCAAGTGAATATCCTGAAAGAAATTTGCTTCTTTCCTGTTTGTCTTTTTATGTCTGGGTTGTGCTAGAACCTCATTATTAGTACCCATCCCTCTTTTAAAATCATCCATTTTGTTTTCCTTAAAAGTTTCATCACAGCTGATTCTATTTGATGCTACTCTAATGCAGAATTTTAAGAAAATTTCCAAGTACACATTCTGAGTGCAGATAATATTTTTAGGAAATACTGTATTGCATTAAACTATGCAAGAGTAAGTTTTTAACCTTAAGGACTAGTTAAGATGACTTTGCTTTCAAATACGCCCTAGCTATAGATTTAAGATCTTAAAATAATTTTAGAAATCATGTCACCCATTCCTCAATTTATAGATCAAAGAACCAGAATACGGAATCAAGTCACTCTACCACTTAGTGTAAAAACCCTGCCCAGAAATGTAGATTCCTGGGCTCCCGGGGCACTCATTTCCACAACTTGCTGACTCTCCCTGATACCTTTCCCAAAACTTAATTACTAGCATTAGAAAATTGTTTCAATTTATACAAGAAATGGGCATTTAAATAATATTTAACAAGAATTATTCTTTCACTCTTAAATACACTTTTTTAAAAGATTTTATTTATTTATTTGTCAGAGAGAGAGAGTATAAGCAGGGGGAGAAGCAGGCTTCCCCCTGAGCAAGAAGCCTGATTCAGGACTCCATCCCAGGCCCCTGGGATCATGACCTGAGCTGAAGGCAGACGCTTAACCGACTGAGCCACCCAGGCATCCCTATTCTTTTACTTTTAGAGAATAAACTATAATAGTTAATTTTCTTTTTTTTTTTTTTCCACACGTTTCTTTAGTTGGATTCTGAATATGGACTGTGAAAAAGGCTGAAGAGCAACATGGGATCAATTGTCAATACTACTCCTTTGGTTTGAGGAAGAGATTATCTTTAAAATTTAAAACTTATGTTTAAGAAATACCATCGTTACCTAAAAGGACATTGTCATGTGGGGTCAGGGAAGACCAGAGCCTTAAGAGATTAAGGCATGCGATACCAAGATTTAATTGAGGGAGAGAGAAATTCAGAGAGAGGAAGCGGGAAGGGAGGGGAGTAGCTGCCTGAAAACTTCATGTGCAAGAATCCTGAAGATACAGGGGCACTGGGGAATGCATTTGTGTGGGAGTGGAAGGCATAACCAAAGGACATGAAGTAAAACAGAAGAAAGATGTTAGCACCTTAACATAAATCCTGTAAAAGAAACAGTGACATATTTTGGCCTACATTTTGTTAAAAAAAAAAAAAAAAGTCAAACTGTCAGAAAAGCAGAAAATAGTATCAGTTGACCTACACGAATGTTTCATTTCTAAAGCAATAGCATAAAGCCAACGTATAAACAGGTCATTTTAATGTTGCTAATTAGCAGTATGTCTTTTAAAAAGTTCATGAAATTTGTTGTCAGCTGTTCCCTAAAGATGCAGTTCTGGCACAGGATTCCATATCTTTTCACAGGAAAGTGTTTGTTCATATGTTGCAATCGGACTGCTGGGCACAAAAGGAGAAACAACTCTGAATTCTGCCAATATTTGCATAATTCTAACTAGAGAGTCACTATTCCCCCACTGGGAGAACACATAGATTGTAAATCTCTTTACAAGGTCAGGGAAAACAATGGCAAAAAACCAATTTGCTCTTTGTTCTACAATTGACCATTTGTAGTCTCCTGTCCTATTAATAAATAACATGGAATTTATAATTACATTAACAATACTGAAAAAATATTTATCTACCTGGGATCAGGTTGTTATTCTGTGAACTTAGCCAGAAACATTCTAAATAGAGGAAAAAGAATTTATGCCCAACTATGCTCATTTCAGATTTACAGTAATAAAAAAATCAGAGATGACCTAAACAAAAAATTATAGCATGTTTAACTGAACTATGAGAACTAGTTAAGTGACACAAAATAGAAGAAAAAGAAATAACTATTTCTCAGAGAGTCATACATATCCCATACTTTTCATTTACTCAGTCTATCTCATATATAAAATCTCACATACTGCTCCCGACAATTACCTGAGTGTGAGTCTTTGCATTTTACAAATAAGACAGCTCAGTCTCCCCGTGATTGAAGACAGCCATTCAACTGGTAACAATGACAGCCCACCTATGTCCTAAAATCCCATACTTCATTATTTGTAGTTTACTTTTTTCATCACTGGATATATTTTTTTTTTAAATCAGAAATTTCTCCTTTACATCGCCAAAGTCTACTATGAAGAATAGTAAATAATCTACATTCTGTAAAGCAAACTACTGTTCACAAGTACAAGTACTTATCCTTTTTTTAAAAATTTTTATTGTTATGTTAATCACCATACATTACATCATTAGTTTTAGATGTAGTGTTCCATGATTCATTGTTTGTGCATAACACCCAGTGCTCCATGCAGAATGTGCCCTCTTTAATACCCATCACCAGGCTAACCCATCCTCCCACCCCCCCCCTACAACCTTCAGTTTGTTTTTCAGATTCCATCGTCTCTCATGTTTGTCTCCCCATCTGACTTCCCCCCCTTCATTCTTCCCCTCCTGCTATCTTTTTTTATTTTTTTTTTCTTAACATATATTGCATTATTTGTTTCAGAGGTACAGATCTGAGATTCAACAGTCTTGCACAATTCACAGCCCTTACCAGAGCACATACCCTCCCCAATGTCTATCACCCAGTCACCACAGCCCTCCCACCCCACCCCCTACTCCAGCAACCCTCAGTTTGTTTCCTGAGATTAAGAATTCCTCATATCAGTGAGGTCATATGATACATGTCTTTCTCCGTTTGACTTATTTCGCTCAGCATAATACCCTCCAGTTCCATCCACGTCGTTGCAAATGGCAAGATTTCATTCCTTTTGATGGCTGCATAATATTCCATTGTGTGTATATACCACATCTTCTTTATCCATTCATCTGTCGGTGGACATCTTGGCTCTTTCCAGTTTGGCTATTGTGGACATTGCTGCTATAAACATCGGGGTGCACATACCCCTTTGGATCCCTACATTTGTATCTTTGGGGTAAATACCCAGTAGTGCAAATGCTGGATCACATGGTAGCTCTATTTTCAACTTTTTGAGGAACCTCCATACTGTTTTCCAGAGTCGCTGCACCAGCTTGCATTCCCACCAACAGTGTAGGAGGGTTCCCCTTTCTCCGCATCCCCGCCAACATGTGTCATTTCCTGACTTGTTTATTTTAGCCATTCTGACTGGTGTGAGGTGGTATCTCATTGAGGTTTTGATTTGGATTTCCCTGATGCCGAGCAATGTGGAGCACTTTTTCATGTGTCTGTTGGCCATTTGGATGTCTTCTTTGGAAAAATGTCTGTTCATGTCTTCTGCCCATTTCTTGATTGGATTCTTTGTTCTTTGGGTGTCCAAAATCTATAAAGAACTTATCAAACAAGTACTTATTCTGAGAGTAAGTTTAGTGCCTCATATGAGTGCTCACTGTAATAATGCTTTGTTTTCTGTTCATAACATTTGCTGAATTAGAATATTTTGTTAAAATGACAGTTCATTACCTACTTTAGTGTAGTAAAATCTCTGTAGGTTTCTTTTAACTTTAGTAATTCCTTTGAAGTCCTAATTTCATCCATATAGATTTTAGGATCATACATAAAGAGTCATGGTATGTTATAAGGATAATTGTGTTTAATTCAGTGAAGATTTAATGTTACAACATTAAACAAATTACAATCAAATACGCCCAAATAATTTGGGTTTTTTTCTGCAGGAACCTGGCTGAAGGAAGGCAAAAACAGATATGGGTAATATTTTAGTAAAAAGGAGGGGGTGGGGGAGAATAAGAGAGAGAAAAACTAAATTCGATTTCAACAGTGAGGCCAGGGCATTAACTATAACACATGTAAAGCATACACAGTGAAGTGTGCTATGCACATAAAATGTTATCAAAAGAGAATTGTTATTTGTTCCTATTATTTGAAGTTTTTGACTTTTGAGAATTATTTACTATAGCAAATTTCCAGAATAAAAGAAGTCAAATCTATGCCATTCAATTTTTTTGGTATAGAGTTTTTATTATTTAATATTTGTTCAAGTAACATAATTACATATAAAACCCCAAACTAATCAAGGAATTACTCAATTTGGTCCTATTTCAATATTTTAAAACTTGCTACATTTTTCTTAACCTAGACAATTTTTGTCATACAGCTTTGTGACCTTTTTATACAAGTCACATAAGTGACCAGAGCTTCACTGTCTTCATTTTTGAAGAAGGTAGAACTGTAAGACATAAAATCTTTTTTCATATGTTGATCAACATAATTAACATAGTATTAAAAGTCATTAAAATACAATTGAAATATTTAATGGACTTTTTTTTTAAAGGTTTTATTCATTTATTTGACAGAGAGACAGAGAGCACAAGTAGACAGGGCGGCAGGCAAATGGAGAGGGAGAAGCAGGCTCCCCACTGAGCAAGAAGCTCAATGCAGGACTTGATTCCAGGACCCCGGGATGATGACCTGAGCTGAAAGCAGACGCTTAACTGACTGAGCCACCCGGGTATCCTTAAATGGACTTTCATACTTCAACAGTAAATTTTGAGTTTTGAATTTATCTCATCTCTAACATATACAACGTGTTCTCAGCATTTGCTTATAAGCATTGTTTTCTGTTATTAATAAGTGCCTTATATGTTTGGTTACACTATGTTCTCAGCAATAGTAATATTAACAGTAATTGGATATTTACTGTGTTCCTCACACATTTGTTTCCTTTAACCACTAACAAATGTGTAACACTATTGTCTCCATTCTACTTGTGAGAAAACCAAAAGCAATAGACAGGTTAAACAATTTGTCTAAGGTTATATAAGCAGGTTGCAAACCTAGGCATTTCAAATAAGTATTTTAGCTGCTCTGCTATGAATTTAGTAAGAACAGCTTAGATTTCATTGAAATGGATTTAATTTCAACATAGCTAAATGTCTACATGATATGGCAATATTACTCACAGAACAGGTTTTTTTTGTTTTGTTTTTGTTTTGTTTTTAACTCCTAACCTTCCCATGAAACTATGGGCAATAATACAGCACAGAGAGAAATAAACCATAGCTTGCTTCCCATCACAATCATCCACCAATCCATAGCTCCTGGCCCCACGATTAGCCCACCAAGAGGATGTCTTTCTATATTCTTCTCAACATATTGATTGTATAAGTTTATTTTAGCCAAGCTTCTCGTAGGGAAAACCAATTTTTCTGGCTGAAAAATTTATTCCCCAAAGTCCATGGGAGAAAGATGTAAGAGAAGGCAGGGCAAACAAACAGAGAAGAAAGGAGTATAAAGAGGAGGGCCAGAAGATGGTACAACTATCAGAGAATGAAAGCCAGATTAGAAATACCGAACAGAAACAAACGTCTAATGAGATTTACAGTTGTCGTGTGTCAGGAAATATATTTCATGTACTTTTTCTCTTCTTCAAATTGTCAAAAGAGAAATCAACAGTGGTTTCCCTGCTTTTAATATGAGTGGACTTGTATCCTGATGCATGTGGGAAGTGTTGAGTTATTTTTAAGGTTAACAGAGACAGGGATCAAGGATACCCCGGATGATACTGATGCCTGGATTACGCACTGAACCCAGAGAAATTCAACCTGGGTTTATACGTAATTTTGCCTAAAGTATTTAAATAAGGAAAAATGCTCTTAGACAGTCATTTTAAATACTTGAAAAATAAAAAAGAACCTAGATCAATATAATCACAAATTTTAGAAATGAGAGAAAGGTTTTTTTTTTTTTTTGTACTGTAGGTCAAATAATTGTTTAAAATTGATTGACTTGACTTCTTTAAAAAAAGTATTTTATTGGGGCGCCTGGGTGGCTCAGTTGGTTGGCCGACTGCCTTAGGCTCAGGTCATGATCCTGGAGTCCGGGGATCCAGTCCCGCATCAGGCTCCCTGCTCAGCAGGGAGTCTGCTTCTCCCTCTGACCCTCGCCCCTCTCATGCTCTCTATCTCAAATAAATAAATAAAAAAATTATTTATTTATTTGAGAGAGAGAACACAAGCAGGCAGAGGGGCAGAGGGAGAGGGAGAAACAGACTCACCACTGAGCAGGGAGCCCGACGTGGGGCTCAATCCCTAGACCCTCAGATCAGGGCCTGAACCAAAGGCAGGCACTTAACTGACTGAGCCA
This sequence comes from Phoca vitulina, assembly GCF_004348235.1. Classification (NCBI taxonomy): domain Eukaryota; kingdom Metazoa; phylum Chordata; class Mammalia; order Carnivora; family Phocidae; genus Phoca; species Phoca vitulina. The sequence continues at coordinate 17,818,083 of NW_022589720.1, forward strand.
CCCAGGCGCCCTGATTGACTTGATTTCTATACTATTTGAGTGATTCATTCAATATCCCAAAGTTACCTTTAAAAAAACTATGCAACTTAAATATGTATAGCTATTTTAGATATTATGCTAAATTGTAGAAATTATTTATGTATGCTCTAAACAGATTTAATTTAATAACAATAACAAAAATTTAACACACAGAAATTTCAAATATACTCTAGGTCTTAGGGTTAAGGCAATCTGAAGATTTTCAGAGTATACCATAGGAAACCTATTGTTTTTGTGTTTTACTTGGTTTTGAATTTGAAATCTGTTTACACAGGTATTGGGTGTCTGGAAGGAGGTGTTTCTCATTCCTTTGTGCTTTGCTTCCCATGTTCTCAGCAACATCAGGCTATGGGATTATTAACTTTTTCTCATGTATGTTCCACTTCTTCCTCTCACAGGATGATTCCTGCCAGTATTTCTAATGCTTAGTTCATCCTCATCTTAGTGAAAAAGCCCTTAAAAAAATATCCCCTTTTCAGATACATCTCTCTCTTCCCCACGTCCCTAAATAAAAACATCACTTAGGGGATGTCTGAATTGACATGGCTTTATCAGTTAGACATACTCCTTCCACTTCATTTTTTTAAAAAAGATTTTATTTATTTATTTGACAGAGAGAGAGCACAAGCCGGGGGGGGGGGGGGCGGGGGTTGGCAGGCAGAGGGAGAAGCAGGCTCCCCGCCAAGCAGGGAGCCTGATGTGGGGCTCAATCCCAGGACCCTGAGATCATGACCTGAGCCGAAGGCAGACGCTTAACCGGCTGAGCCACCCAAGCGCCCCACTCCTTCCATTTTAGAAAGGTTTCTTCACACTAAGACAACTAGTTATCTCATTTTGATAAGCTGCACAAAATCGATTTTTTTTCTCATTCACCTTCCTGTTCCTTCTGGTGGCCACTGACCATCTGAACCATCTTCTTTTCTTGCAAAGTATTTCTCCTTGGCCCAATATTTCTGTTTTCCTCTAGCTCTCAAAGAACACTTTCTCAACCTTTGTCGTTTTCCTTTCAAGCAGGTATTGAATGCTGAGAATTCTGCCAGTTTAATCTTTAAGCTAGTTCTCCTTTGTCAGAGATAGTCTACTTAGACAATCTCATCATTATCAGAAATTGACTCCATTTTAAACCTCCTGCTCACTCGTGAGATCGAGCCCCACATTGGGCGTCCACGCTCAGCGGGGAATCTGCTTCAAGTTTCTCTCCGTCTGCCGCTCCACCCATACACACTCTCTCTCTCTCGTTCTCTAAAATAAATAAATACTTAAAAAAATCAAAAATAAACCTCCTGCCCAGATGTATTCTGACTCATCCTTCAGTTACGTATTACCCATCTCTACTCAGATGCCTTCCTTATAGGAACCTCAAAATCAGCATCTCAAGGACTAACCCCCATCAAACCTCCCAAATCTGGTATTCCTTACATCTTTCTTTTTTCCTTTTATATTTCTTACTCAAAAAATGAAACCAATACAGATGTGACAGTACAGGTCACACACTTGGGACTAATTCTGAATGCCTCCTGAATGTTTAGCCTATATGCCAAGTCAGGTTTTATTTTTTTGTTTTTTTGTTTCGGTGTAATACTGTTCCCATCCCTGACTAGTCTCAATCATTTTTTATCTAGCTTACTGCAAAAGTCACCTAATTGGTCCTTTTTTAAATTGATGCACTCTTGCCTTCACTATGTTCTACAAACATCACCAAGTGTGGTATTTTCAAAACATAAATTTGGCCATACAAACTATCTAAAACTCTTCAATGGCAAATGAAATAATTAATGTGTGTATTATAGTTATACATGCGCATGCACATTAAATACATTTTATTAAAGTTACAGTAAGTTAGTGGTTTTGTGTAGCTCTTCGAGGTAAACAACAAAATGCCTACAAGACCTTGCAGATGCTCTTCCCGGACTCCCTGCCTCTACCTGCACCTCAGCTAATCATCCCGTCTGTGCACCGTCCATGCCATGCCCCCTTCTGCTCACTCCGAAGCTTGCTCACATGGTCCTTCTACACAGAATGTGCAGCAGAAACTTCAGAATTAAATAATATGCACTTTCTCTGCTTTCTATAGCACTTCAAGGAGGATTTTGTGTCTCTCTAAAGAAAAGAATCATATATCTTGGCATTTTACATAAGACCAAATTCCTTTTAGTCGGGTTTCTGCTGTGCTAACTCTGATTTCGTTTTGTGAATTCTCAATGAAATATTGCCCTACATTTTCTTCTTCCATTTCTGTATTCTAATCTTTGTGTATGTGTGCGAGTTGGAAGTTTATATGGATAGGAAGACACACTGGAATTTTATTCTAAGTAGACAGCTGCTTTGGGCAATGGGATTAATGTGAGAGTTTTGGCAACAGTTTTCACCACCCGTAGTTAGGAATAAGTGGACTGACAGTGATATGTTGTAGCCCCATTGGGCTCTGAGCTCTTTCTGTCCACTTTCTGAAACTTGAGGCTGTGTGTGTTCAGAATGATCCGATCTGCATTACTATGGTTTCTGCTCTAAGGATCTAAGTGATACTTTCTAATTAGGTGACCATGAACAGTTATGTTCTGAGCTGGATGAGCCCCAGCACATCTAGAATGAACTGACTTTTATCAACGCCTCTAATTTAATGATAAAAAGCTTCCTAGGGGCGCCTGGGTGGCTCAGTTGTTAAGCATCTGCCTTTGGCTCAGGTCGTGGTCCCAGGGTCTTGGGATCGAGCCCCGCATTGGGCTCCTTGCTCTGCGGGAAGCCTGCTTCTCCCTCTCCCACTCCCCCTGCTTGTGTTCCCTCTCTCGCTGTGTCTCTCGCTGTCAAATAAATAAATAAAATCTTAAAAAAAAAAAAAAAAAAAGCTTCCTAGAAATTTAAGACTATTTACCTATTTGCTCTGAAGATCTGAAGTGTACTCTAAAGATAAGTATGTCCCAGGCTTGATGTAAATATTGACAATAAACACTGCCAGCAATTTACTTCATTTGCTTTTACTTCTTTTCCCATTCAAATGTACCTTTAGGTTATATCAAGAAATTAGAAAGAAATGCACTTAATATCAAAATGATTATTTCATTCTGTGTATTATAAGAAAAGAGAAAATTTAGACTATATTAAGAAAAAAACATCCTAATTGCTCAAATCAGGCAGGGTTTTAAAAATCCATAATGGTTCAGCAAATATGGAAATACTACTTCGTCTTTTTTTCCATAAAAAATGAACATCCCCCCCTTTTGCCCTTCATTTAAATTCTGCTATTTAGTCTAATTTATTTTATTATCAGCTTTTACTTTTTATTATAGAAAAAGTAAACCTTTGTATAATCTTTTTAACTTTACTTCTATATTTTCTGTCTCTCTCTGTCATCTGTGCTGTTCTCCCCCTCCTCTCTTTTTCAATCGCTCTTCCTTCCTCCCTTTCGCTCACTCTCTCTCTCTTATACACACACACACACACACACACACACACACACACACACACACAGGGTTTGATTCTGTACTCAGATTTTTTAGGTACCTCCATATTTTTCTTTTTTTTTTTTTTTTTTAAGATTTTATTTATTTGACAGAGAGAGACACAGCGAGAGAGGGAACACAAGCAGGGGGAGTGGGAGAGGGAGAAGCAGACTCTCTGCTGAGCAGGGAGCCCGATGAGGGGCTCAATCCCAGGACCCTGGAACCATGACCTGAGCCGAAGGCAGACGCTTAACGACTGAGCCACTCAGGTGCCCCGGTACCTCCATATTTTTCAGTCACACCAGCATTTATTGTTTAACTTGAGGCACCAGGATTCATTACTGGTATAGGTCTTCAAATATGTTATCATAACACTTGCTCTTTTCCTCTGGCTGATGAAAATAAAATTGCATTTTCCCTTTTAGCCATTTTTCGTTAAGAATACACTCTCAAACACAGCATACTAATATATTTTCTCCTTAAACAGATCTGTGGATTGGTCAAAATACAGTCATTTATGTAGCCTGTAAGATGAAGCTACAACTTAGGAACTAGTGCTAGACAAACTTGCTCATTCAAAACTCAAGGAAACAGTAATAGTTTTAATGGCTAACTGGAGACACTTACCGTAAGGACAACGTTTGACAGGGAGAAGACTGCTGAAAAAAGAGGAGGTCTTGGAGATTCAGAGTATGTATATTTTGGGCAGATACAGCTAGTGGCCCACCCAAATTATACTTGCCCCTTCCTTCTTCCTAAGGAAGTTTAGGGGTGACAATACATGCAATGAAAATGCTACATTTCCTGGTCTTTCTTGCTACTAAAGATGACCATGTGACTCAGGTCTGACCAATGAAATATAAACAGGGTCTTGCTGATTCCCAGCAAAACTTTTTTTTTTTTGGCACAGGCTCATACTGCAAGAACTGTTTGCCTTTTGTCTTTCCCTTATCACTTGCAGACTGAATGCAAAGGAAGAGTTGATACTGTTTCCTTGTGTCCCCTGTTAATTTCTTGATTTGTTGGGTTTTTCTTTGTGCATGGTAAGAACACTGAAGATAAGATTTACCCTCTTAACAAATTTTTAAGGGCACAATACCATATTGCTAACTGCTAAATGTCATGTTGTATAGTAGTTCTCTAGAACTTCTTCAAGTAGCATAACGGAAATTGTATATGCCCATGAAGGGCAACTCTCCATTTCCCCCTACCTCTTGGCAAACTACTGTATTCTCTGCTTCTATGAGTTTGACTACTTTAGATATCTAATGTAAGTGGAATCATGCTGCATTTGTCATTCTGTGACTGGCTTACTCCATTTAGCATAGTAAGTGTTCATGAGGATATGGAGAAATTGGAACCCTTGTGCCTTGTTGGTGGAATGTGAAATGGTGCAACAGCTATGAAAAATAGTGTGGAGGTTCCTAAAATAAAATTTAAAAAGAACTACCATGTGATCCAACAATTCTACTTGTGGGTATATATATCCTAAATAATTGAAGATAGATAGATAGATAGATAGATAGATAGATAGATAGATAGATAGTAGATATATAGATAGATGATAGATAGATCGATCTAGAGAGACATGATTTTGAACATATACATGCACTCCCATGTTCATTGCAGCATTACTCACAATAGCCAAGATATGGAAACAATCCAAGTGTCCATAAACCGATGAATAGATAAAGGAAACATAGTATTGTGCAATGGACTATTTAGCTTTTTAAAAGGACATTCTGCCATTTGTGACAACATGGATGAACAAGATTCTTATGTGAGCAAAATACATTTTCTATTATGTGAATCACTGTGATTTGGGTCTTGCGTTAGGAACAGCTAAGCCTATTTCTAACATATAGTAATTTTATAATGGTGCAGAAAGAGGTCAGGATTATGAAGTGTAGGAGACTGTACATTATATATTTGGTTATATCACCTCTCTTATTCTTCTATGCATTGATTTTCACTACTGATTAAGCCATTTTTCTTGGCCTTTTAATATGATCATTGGCCATAATGTTTGTGACAGGAGTTAAGCAAGGGTAAAATGCAGGACAAAGTTCCACAAGTAAGTAAATAAGTAGGTAAATAGTGGTGGGAGGCACCACAAGCAAAGTCCTGCAGTGCTTTTCGGAGGCCTCATACTTAGAGCAAGATGTAGACTTTGCAGCTTTTTAAAGGCCCCTTTCTAGAATAAGATTTTACGATTACCAAAATAACAATTTTTCATAACATTTAGATTACAGAAGAATTAAAAAAAAAAATCTCACTATTCTATCACCTAGACATAACTACTGCTCTCCTTTTGGGTTATAAATCCTTTTTAGTTGACATGTATATATTTCTATATAGTATGATATGGCATTTTTAAATACCAATGATATTTAATGGTTGAAAATATTTCATCATATTGATACATTCCACACAGGGTTATTAAGCTATCTTATTTTCAGAAATTGTGATATTTTACGGGTATTCCCTATGATAAATATTACTATGACACTGATCATAAATCTTTCCTCAATATGAATTCCAACTAGACTACGTATCTTTTCAAGTTGTGATATATTTTTAAAATAACCGTAGACTTTTTATTTTAATTTGCACTCACCTGAGTAATGTGGGTGTTTATTTCTTTCCATTTCTCATTACAATACTCTAAATATCATTCAGAATTAAAATTCTGAATGTTTTAAATCAAGTGGAATCTTTAATTTGTGCTGTAGTAGGTTTATAATATAGTTTTCTCTTAAGATTCTTCCTCCAGCCACCTTCCACTGGAGGAAGTGCCTTGATGATACTCATGTGCATATCAGTAAATTAATCTGTTTCTCTTTTAGTTAAATTAGGATTACTACTATAATTAAAATATTTTTAAGAAGTGTAATGACAGAAATTTACTTTTTTCTCACAAATTTCTTAATATCTGGTTTTCAAGTTTGTTCTCGACATGAAATATACTGGAAGCAATAGGGCAAATAGAACAGAGCAGTGTTCTTCAGCCTCAGGACTGCTGTCATTTAGGATCAGATTATCTCTGTCATGAGGATTCTCCTTTGTATGGCAGGATGTTTAGCAGCATCCCTAACCTGTACCGATTAGATGCAATTAAAAATTGCCTCTGGATATTGCCACATGCCCCTAGGGAGAAAAATCTCCCCAGGTTGAGAAGCACACAAATAGAAGAAGATGTTTATGAGCGAAGCTCAGAAATACTGCTTACCATTCTTACATTTCACCAGCTAAAATTTAGCTAGGAGGCCATATTCTCAGAAAGACTGCAAAGAAAGGCAAGCTAACTGCGAGTCAAGGAGGCAGAGGAAAAGTGTTTGGCCAGTAACCGTAAGTCTCTGTGACTGTTACACAATACCTTCACTTTCCCCTTTTATTTTTCTTTTTGGGATACATGTTGGCGTTTTTTAGGGGAAAAAAAATCACATCCTCTGCTGTGTGTCTATTTTGCCATAGTTACTGCCTCTGCCCACCTTGTTTCATCTAGGAAGCTTCCTGCACCTTACACCTTCACTGAAACAATTTCTATATATGTATATGGAAGAGCCACCTCTTCTTTCTGCAACAAATGAAGCTAGACAATTAGTTACTGTTGATTTTTAATTGTTTTACCATCTATGATAGTGTACATGTTATCATAATCAAAGACTGTCTTTAGCCAAAAAGATAGATGAATCTCAAGCATATGTTGCAAGACAGACGTATTAGATTGAAAATGATTGGATCAATGTCCAGTTTAAGTTTGTGGGGGTCTGAATTTTACCATATTCCATGACTGCTTACTAAAACACAATTTTAATCATATGAATTAAGTCGGAATGTATTTCCCTAATTCTCAAAGTATTCCAAAATGTTGCATTATATTCCATACCTAATGCCATTTCTGAGCACTGCCTACAACCCACTTCCACCCCCAATTTCTCTCCAAGATAGCTACAGTCTTCATAATTTTTTACTCTGGACATTGTTTCACTTTCCTCCTTGGACTGATATAATCTTCATTATAAACCAGTCTTTCATATTTCATAAATTCTTTATACAAGAAGCCAACTGTCAATACTCCAGCTCTCATCGTGCTGCCTCCAGTTCTTCTGTGATCATAATTGTACTTAGAGTGTAAATTATGCAACACAATTTGATTTTATATTGTCAATAGGATAATTCCTTCTTAAGAACATTTCATAATGTTTTCACTAAAAACAAACTTGATTATTTCTTTTTAAACAAATACAATTATATTGTTTCACACACCTATCATAATTTTAAGTACAGTAACAACTTTTGGCAAAATAAAAGTTCTTCCTGGAATACTTAATGAATATAAAGTACTTGCACTTCATTTTTATCTTGTTGGTTTTTTTAAAAGACTATAGTCTTAAAAAGGCTGCCCTTGGTAAATATGCTTCCTGAACTATTTCTTACTTGATTAATATTAACTTTGCATCTTTTTTATTTCTTCACTGAGTAATGGAAAATTTCGTATCCAGGAGCAATTTTAACATAGATTTCTTATTAATGTACTTTTGATGCAATGGGTTTTACTGCAAATAATAGACCTTGCAGTTTTTGCTAGGGAGCTTATTTCTAACTATAAGGAAAAATGAGATGTGTGGATTACCTTGGTATTTAATTTACCTAAGTTCACCAGATGTCCCCAAACCATAGATAATTAAGTATACTTATTAACTGTACCTTTAGAAATTATTTATGTAAGTGAATATGAACTCAGTCTCCAGAGTTCTTTCATCACCTCTCCATCAATGAACTTGACCACTTGCTAGAAAGGTCCTTTTAAAAACTAATGTTAAGGGACGCCTGGGTGGCTCAGTTGGTTAAGTGTTTGCCTTCGGCTCAGGTCACGATCCCAGTACCCTGGGATCGAGTCCCACATCAGGCTCCTTGCTCAGCAGGGAGCCTGCTTCTCCCTCTCCCTCTGCTGCTCCCCCTGCTTGTACCCTTGCTCACTCTCTCTCGCCCACTCGCTAACAAATAAATAAATAAAATCTTTAAAGTAAATAAAAATAAATAAAAACTAATGTTAATAAGGAAAAAGAGAGGACACTTGGGTGGTTCAGTCATTTAAGAGGCTGCCTTCGACTTGGGTCATGATCCCAGGGTCCTGGGATTGAGCCCCGCATGGGGCTCCTTGCTCAGCAGGGAACCTGCTTCTCCCTCTCCCACTCCCCCTGCTTGTGCTCTTTCTCTCTCTGACAAATAAATAAAGTTAAAAAAAAATAATAAGGAAAAAGAGTTATCCCATCCTCACACTCTGAAACTGATATTGAAAAAATCAATTCTTTTACGGATACTTCTAAACGATGCACTTGAGTGAGCAAGTTCATAGAAAATAAAGAAAAATGGAAGATCCCTTAGACCAGAATCTCCTTATCCAATAATGTCAGGTCTATGAGACCATGTCTATGTAGCAGAAAACTGTTCTGACAAGTTTTCTCCTTGTAAAGGCACTAGCAAAATAGAACAATTTTGTGTGGTTCCATGAACTGGAGACATAAATACCTGTAGACTATTAAAAGCTCATTTCCTTATAATCAAATGATGCTAAAATTCAAGCAAGCAAGTTTATATGCTTTGGGGACATTGAGACTAAATTATCATAATTTTACTAAATTTTACATTTTATTGCTTTATTATTAAAGCATGACCTTTAGATCCATTAAAGGACACACAGAAAGCAGCAAAGCTGCATAAGATAACATAATCATTGAATGAAATATATTTAGAGATAGCACTATTTTCATAAATTATATTTTATACCAACTTATAAATTGGCAATTGTTTCCCCCCAAATTCACACACTCATAAATGATACAACCAATACTGTTGGTTTTGTTGTTGAAACATAAGGTGTGCAATTTTTATAATATGGGATAAATAAATTAATGTGAAACAGTGAATAAACCTTATGGAGGCAAAACCCATCAGAAAACTAAAGTACTGTATGTTTACTATTGTAAAGAATTATTGGATAAGAACTATGAGGACCCTTTCATGAATGCTCACATCGTGATATAACTTTTTGTCAGAGAATGTATAACTAATTTTCCACTTATTTGTAGGGCTTTGTAACTGTCTATATCCCCTGCCCCCAGACTTAAGGGCATAGATGACCCCCATTTGCTTATCACTGTATCCCCACCACCCCCACAGGGCTGTATATAGACCTGACACTCAGAATATGCTTAGTAAATAAAGAACAATCCTATTCAATGGTGATTCCAGCCATATTAAAAAAAAAAACATTTTGAATACCAACCTTTTAACAAGGGATGGAGTCTACCATATTATCAAGCATTCTGTTAAGTACTAAAAATGTAAAGAAGTAACACATACTCTCCTCAGATTTAGACCTTGTGCTCAACTCTAGATGGTAAGCAAACCATATAAACATCCACAGTGTTGTAAGTTCCATAATAGCTAGGTGCATAACACAAGGGTAACTGTTGGATTTAACATTTTCTGGGGAGTCAAACAAACTTTCAAAAAATTTTACTACTAATTAGGTGTATATTTTACTTCTTTTTAACTATAAATAATAATAATAGTTCTCTCATTGAGAGACTAGACACATCCATACTATGTGCATCTATACAACCTATCAGATATCTTGATATAGAGATTAGATAATCCAAAGTTTCTTCCACCCCAATAATTTTGAGGTACCTCAGTACCCTGATTAAAAATAGATACACTGGCCAAATAAAGTGCCTAAATGGCATCTGAGTTGAGTGGTGATGGCAGATGCAAACTTAAATCAGATTGGGTGACAGATTTATATTGATTTATAGATTGGTTTTATTGATGCTCCTGACTACGTCCCCTAACCACAGATTCCTGAGCCCAATGTTCAGACCCCTGTCTCGAGCTAGGCTAATCAGAGACTGTGGAAGCTTCAGTGGAGCCACAGACAAGAAGAGAGAGAATACTATGAAGAGGTCCCCAACAGCACCTGCTGATGTGCCTGAACCGATCCCCCCAAAGCTGCCTGGAAAGTTCTCCCCTCACTCCTGCGAATACCCCTGCATAGCTGTTTCCTCAGTTAAGCCACAGTCACTGGGTATTAGTTTTTAATCCCGAATCAATCTTAATGGATACACTTGGTTTAGAAAATCCTCAACAAAACAACATTTATTGTACAAAAAAAAAACATTAAATAAGTTTCTTAGATGCTAAACTCTTTAACGTGCCTACAAGCAACTTCTATGCACAGACATTTTCTTGGGATTGCTTTTAGCAATGAAATGTTGCCAAATAGTTTAACAAATCTGTTAGCGCTACTGTCAAATCTACAGAAATAATAGCCTTAATGATGTTATATAACTGATAAAAGCATATAATTGTCTAAGATTAAAAGTATTTTATTTCTTTTAAAGATTGAAACTAATAATCAGCACTCCCCGTTTTTATCGATCATAGGAAGCAATGATTCGTAAAGAAGGAAATTGATGATGTATGATGAGAACATTAGTTCTGTCCTCTGAAGTCACTCAAAATATGCCATTCTAGGTAGTGTTGAAAGAAAGCTCTAAAATTAAAACAGAAAACGTACTTTGCAGTCACCTTAAAAACCTTTGCTTCTATTGCTTAGTAATAAAAGGAGGTAATCCAGAAGTAAAAACCAAACATATTTTTTCTAACATTTGGACTTGTTTAGAATTAGATATTTTCTTTTTTTTTCAAGCTAACCATACATTTTTTATTTTTATTTTTTTTAATTTTATTTTATTATGTTATGTTAATCACCATACATTACATCATTAGTTTTTGATGTAGTGTTTCATGATTCATTGTTTGCGTATAACACCCAGTGCTCCATGCAGAACGTGCCCTCTTTAATACCCATCACCAGGCTAACCCATCCCTCCCACCCCCTCCCCTCTAGAACCTCAGTTTGTTTCTCAGAGTCCTTAGTCTCTCATGGTTCATCTCACCCTCCGATTTCCCCCTCTTCATTTTTCCCTTACTATCTTCAAATGAAAAAGGAAAGAACAATAAAAATGCATAGTTTCAGTAGTTAGAGATTCCAAATATTAAGAGCTAATTCTTTTAGTCTTACCATGGGAAGGTTCTCTCTACCTCTTTTCTGATTATTAATCACTTTAAGTACATGTAAGGCATGAGTTTTAGATCTGTATTCTTAGATGTAACTACATTAAATGAATCTATTATTTTATATTACACAGACATTTTCCATTAAATTAAGAAATCAATATATCTCTGCTAAACTTCCAAGTTTATGGAAGTATATTTGAGGTTATCCATAGGGCAATCAGACCAGGCATATTCACAGTAACAGCTAGCTATGTGTTACAATGAAAATCCATAACTACAGTGTCTTAAAATATATGCCTCCAGACATACTAAAAGCATATTTCAATAATTCATTTCCTAAATGAATGCAATGATGTCATCATTCTTTTAACAAAAACTACTACATATAATTTTAGGAAGCCAGAATAGATTTATTGGTAAATAAAATTGGAAAATTGGTGACTTGGAATTATTATGCACATATATTCCTACGAGAATGAAATCTTACATTTATGAAAAAAGAATTAGGAATTTTGCATACAACAAAAACATCTTCTGTTTCTTTTCTTCCCCTAAAAGAAAATGCATTTTAACAAATTTAATGTTACATTCTCTCACCATGTATAGTTTTAACACTATAAAAAAAATTTAAACCTTGGATTTGTCTTTTCCAACATTCTTTAGTAAAAAAGATGTGTGATTGAGGGGTAAGCCTGTATATAGATTATCTACCACACTAAATTCTCCTAATATATTGGCTCCTAATACTGGCTTTTCTGATCATAGTGATGGTATTACTTGGGCATAGGGCAGATCTCTTGGGCAAATTATTTGAATAAAAAATCATCCACAGAATATATCATTTAATTCAAATTTTAGTTTAATTGATAATTATAATAACTTAAAATCATGGAGGCATATGAAGTATCATCCTTTGTCCCCCTAGTACCTAATTATTCCAGATGGCAATACATTTTCTAGATGCTACTATCTGGAAGACATTACAGAAAGATGTTAATAAGGTAAAATTAAGAAGAGCTATCCACTTAACCTATAAAAACTAAAATAAGAACTATTTCTGTTAAATAAACTGTTTACATATAAAACAAGAAAGATTTTTTTGTGTGTGAATTTGCCACATAGAGATTCAATACAACACCAGACCACGTGTCTGCCTAGGTTGCAAGCATTCACCACCTCATTTATTCCAGCTGATGTTTAGTGAACAGTGAACCAGAAGGCAAGCACCTTCAGGAGTAAATGGTAAACAGGGAATAACATTGTTCTGTAAGGTTTATCTTAGAAGTATCTAAACAATACCCAACCAACAGGGAGTGGAGAGAGCAACAGAGACTTTCTAGCAACCAGCTTAGATTCTGGACCTGGACAGACCTGAATGTGCCTACCTGCCTACCTTACTCACTAACCATGTGATCTGGGCACATAATTTAATCTTTCTCTATTTCCTTCTCTCTAACATGAAGACAGTAACATTATCTCACATAGTTTTGGTAATGTAATGAGTGAAAAACAGCAGGCTGACTCAATGAGTGTTAAAGTGTTATTATTATTGTAATTACTGTTCATCATTGTTTTTTATATTATTCATATTATTATTTACTATGTCGTCTCTTTTTTTAGAAAAATAACAGCTATGAGTTTAAGTAGTATTATTCTATGTAAAAAGTGCAAAAAAAAGCTCAGGGCACTTTGATGGCTTGCCTGAAGATACAAAGATGGAAAATGACAGGGTCTGGAATGAAATTCAGTTGTTTAACTCTATATTCACCATTCTTTCAACAATCATAACTGAACCATGTGACAACTGTGGAGTCCTTAATAATCAGTTTTTAGGATATGTTGGTTAGGACATTGGCTAATTCAGTTTTTCCTCCAAAACACACCTTGAACAGCCACTGAAAGCCATTTGGAGTTAGACAGGATGTACCTCTTACTCTTCATCTGCATTCTTAATCAAATCTCATCTCTTTCTTGTTCTTTCTGAAATGCACCCTTCACTGACCCTCACCCTCTGTACCCTTAAAAATTTTCAGATTGAGATCACATCATGATACATTTAATATATACCAAATGTATACCTTCTCTGAACCATAGTATTTTAACCCTCCTCTATGAGCAGTATGACTCCTTTACATCCATTGTATTTTTAAAATGTAAATTTAAAAATTTTGAGGTTGATATTTTGTTACTCATGTTCAAATATATGCTTATGGGCTGTGCACTCAAGTAGAAGGTGTCTGAGAAATCCACTAATTGTAATTAATTACTGCATGATTAAACAACCTGAATTATTTCTAAATAGACAACCTCTAAAATTACACTGTAATGCAGGAGTGCTACGAAATTATACACTTTGTACTACTCTGTGTTACAACAGCAATAACTATTAAGCAAAGTGATTAAACCTTTAGGGATCTACTTATGTAAAAACTATATATATATAAACTATATATATAAACTTATAAATTTATATATATATATAAATGTCTAGATATTTCTTTCTTATTACTGAATGGCATAGTTTAACAATGAGCATGAAGCAGTAAAGTTCATTTTTAATTGTGTTTCATCTCCTTCTAACCCAAGGAAAAAATTTCATGGTGTAAAAGCATTTTGATAAGTTGCATGCCTGACTCATATTTGCTCAGGTAATTAGTGGGGATCATTGCATGCTGGGTGAAATGGGGACTGCAAAATCGTGATCTGTCATATCACCTTAGTTTAATGAATTTAGGGAGTCATTTTTGAGGGATGATGCATATTTAACTATAAAAGGGGCAATTTGTGGGTGTTTTAGAGCTAAAGTCTGACTTCAGCTTTTTAAATTATCTACATAATTCTGTACACTCCTCCTTCCAAAGATATAACTAAATGCACACAATATGTTTTCCAAAAATGTTGCTAAATGCAAATTTTGAAACATTGCAATTGTTTCAGATTTTGGGATACATGATAATTCTTATGCTAGATTTCTAATCTGATTTGTAGATAGAATTAGGAGGAGGTATCTTTTTTTCACTCGTTTTTGATAAATTTTGTACAAATCAATCTTAATGCATTATTTACTATAGAATGGGGCAGAGTTTACTTAGAACAGTTTTCTTTTATTTTGGTTTCTATATCTGATGGCATGACATGAAATCCATCAAACAATGTAAGAGAAAAAAAATTCTCCAAACATATACATTCATGGAAACATAAATCAAACTACAAATTCTACTGTGTTAAGAAAATATGACTCTCTTTACCCAGTAATGGAATCACCTTGAATTCCTTAAATCAATTGTTCACTGAACCTGAAGAACAATTTTCATGCACTGGCACATACATAATCTGGTTTATGCAGTGTGCTAGAACTTGTTCGATATGAGAACGGAGTTCAGCTCTTAAAATAAAAATGCCTTTACAATACAGACCCCTTCAGCACAAGACACTTTCGAACATCAAAACTTCAGACTATCCCTGTTACTACATCAGTATTCATAGGCATTGCCTAGATAGTTAATAATTTTGGACGAAATGGAGAGTTTGGTAAAACTTAAATAGCATTGTAAATAAAATTCATCGCACTTAAAGTTAAGCAAGTCTCATTAATATATGTAGCTTGTTTTACAATTTACACTAAAAGGTGGAATGCAACATACACTAGAAAAATCCCTAATTTGGTACCCTGTACCCAACAGAGGTTCTATTCAAACTTTTATTTTATTTTATTTTATTAAGATTTTATTTATTTGCCAGAGATAGAGATAGAGAGAGCACACAAGCAGGGGGAGCAGCAGAGGGAGAGGGAGAAGCAGGCTTCCTGCTGAGCAGGGAGCCCGATGCAGGACTGGATCCCAGGACCCTGAGATCATGACCTGAGCCAAAGGCAGATGCTTTAACCAACTGAGCCACCCAGGTGTCCCTATTCAAAATTTTAAATGGAGATCTGCAGCCTTCCTGGAACACAGATGATTATAAAACCTCACAGGAACCAGTTATATTTCTAAACCATTACAGGTCTAACTTCATAGAAATATTCTACTGCCTGTTTAAAGTAAATTCTCTCAATGAGAACTTCTCCTACAAAATTCTAATTTTTCTATACTTTTGAAAAAATTTCCTGAAATATTAATTTGGATCCCAAAAGTGGGTCACTGTGCATAGTTAGTGCAAGAGCGAATTTTCCTTAGAGTTCTATTTGTCTTTTCAATAGCTTCTGTCCCTCAGAAAAAAGCTATTGCTACCGTGTCATACTAGATGTTAACTAGTAAATTAACAGTTCTGCTGTCAACTAAAGAAGAAAAATTCACAGCCATACCTAGCATCACCCAGTGAGATGATCTAGAAACATGAAGTTTTTCTATAAAAATGCAATGGAGAAACTCACATCAGCTTCTCTTTTTCTACAGTTTTCAAACTGTAATGAATTTTTTATTATCTTTCATTTAATTCCATGTAGGTTTATTCTTGCTGATAACATGATCTTTTGTTCTCTGAGCCATGGTGAGATTGCCATTTCTTAAACAGACAGCACTTATTGGAAATTAAACCTCTACTAATGTATTATAATTATTACTTGAGGGTAATGTGCTGCTCCAGCAGGGAGTCACAGCCAATGTGAAGGTAACGTTTCTTCCAGGGAGCTGTTAATATTTCTTCTACGCTGAAATCCCACATAATGGATCTTGCCTAAGGCTGATTAATGATTTTAGAGCTGGAACAGTGATTTGTAGCTAAATCAGTCCTCACTGGAGGAGATGCAGGGTTATTTCAGTCAATACTGTTAAATAAGTGTGAACCGTAACTTCAGTTAACACACATGTAATCTAGAAGGTAAGAAAGAGAGAGGCAATAAAAGGAAGTAAATAATGGTAATCCTGCTGTCCGTGCATTTCATTTACTCTTGTAACAGATACAGGGAAGAAACACACTGCAGTGTCATCAAACCCATGGAATTACTTCACTGCAACACATTTTTCTGCATTGAAAAAGCAATTTCCCAAACAAGTAAAAGCAAATTGAGCTAAGTGCCTAAAATAAATCAACATCTTTCCCCCCTTCTTTAGCTTCTATCACCTTCCCTGCTCAAGAAGAAATTGGACAAACAACTTGCAATGAAACTTGTGCAAGACAGATTTAAAGTAGGGGAAAAGGTTTCATTTAGGATAATACCCTACAAGCAGAGAGAGTTCCAACATTCGGCATGCTACCCAAGCTCTAGGGATCCTGTCTTTACCTGAAACAAGGCAGAGCATCTAGCCACAGGAAGTGACCTTGAGATCCCTTTGCCCTAAGACCTCCATGAGTAAGGTACAGAATCGGTACTCTCTAGTCACTCAACTGGATCCTTCTTCATTAACATGAGGTCGATGTCAATAAAAGGCAGTGACAGGACTGCACTTGACGACTGCTGTGGATGTCAATGTACATCCTGCAACATGTAATTTACTAACAGTCCCACTGTTCCAGTGATTTCCAAACAGAAAACAAGAAACAGTTACAAATATTCTGATAGTACATTGTGTGTCTGAGGTCCCTGGTTTCTGACCAGCAAAACCCATGAATAAGCACTCTGCCTAAGTAACATAGTAAGGGAAAGAAGAAATATTTGTGTGTTAAAAGCTGATGGTCTAGACATACACTCATTAATATGAGCATGGCCATCAAAGTGATCATGAAGTCAAAGTGAAAACTAACTTTATTTTACTTTTACTTAGCTAAACAATATAATTCCAGGTAACATGGAAAATATGGCCTGCAACTTATTATTGGGTTTCAAAAATCTGGAAGAATCAAAAACAAACAGAAATCTGGAAGAATCTGGACTTACTAAATATCTCAAAAAATATCAATGCATTTATAATAGGAAAACTTTCCCCCTGCCCTCTAGCTAGAGGGCTGTGTATAGAAAGGCTACAATAATTGGTATTAGCCTTTTAAGAATTATGTCTGAGCTTTCATTCAGTTTAGACTTCTACATAAACAATGCAGCTCACACATACACAAGTGCCTAAATACACACATACCTTGAGTCAATGGCTTTTAACCTTCAATCACAGTCAATACCAAACTACACCTCAACCTTCAATCAAATCAATGCCAGTGTTTCTCAGTGAAAAGACATAAGGCATGAGTTTTTTTCTCTGATAGGCTCAAAAAGTCAAACGCAAAATTAATTTTGCCAAGGGGACTATTTCTACTTTTAATGATAAGCATAGGTATTTGATGGTCCCTCTACACATATATTTTATCTGGTTATTTGAAGTGAAAACTTAGCTTCATATCCTATAATTTTTATAATGGCTTTATTAAACTTTATTAAATATAGTTTATAAAACATACAATTCACCCATTTAAAATATAAAATTCTATGGCTTTAATATATTCATAAAGTTGTGAAGCCATCACCACAATTGTAGAACATTCTCATCACCCAAATGAAACCCCGTCCTCATTAGTAGTCATTTCTATTCTTATGCTCCACCCCTAGTTACTAAGAAACTATTAATTTATTTTGTTTCTATAAATTTGCCTCTTCTAGAAATTTCATAGAAATCAAGTCATACAATAATTAGTGGTCTTTAGTGATTGACTGGTTTATTTCATTTAGCATATGTCAAGTTTCATCCTTTATGTAGCATGCCTCAGTTCTTCTTTTTTTAATGTCAAATAATATTCCACTGTGTGGATATAACACATTTTGTTGATCCATCCATCAGTCTGTGTGAATTTGGATTGTTTCTGCTTTTTGACTATTAGCAATAATGCTGTTATGAACAATTATGAACTAGTTTCTGTGTACATATTTTTATTTCTCTTAGGTATATACATAAGAATAGAACTGCTGAGTCATTAGGGAACACTATATTTAACATTTGAGGAACTATGTAACTGTTTCCAAAGCAGCGTACTAATTTGCATCCCCATCAGCAATGCGCAAGAATTACAATTTTTCCAAATCCTCACAACACTTGTTATTGTCTTCTTTTTTGCTGATAGTCATCCTAGTGGGTGAGAAGGGTTTTCTCCTTATGGTTTTGATTTGAATTTCCTTGACACCCAATGACATTGAACATTTTTTGTGTGCTTATTGGGCATTTTAATATCTTTGGATCATTTATCCATTTTTAAAGAGGGTTGTCTTTTTTATTATTGAG
Source organism: Phoca vitulina (assembly GCF_004348235.1). Classification (NCBI taxonomy): domain Eukaryota; kingdom Metazoa; phylum Chordata; class Mammalia; order Carnivora; family Phocidae; genus Phoca; species Phoca vitulina. Next base: position 17,836,792 of record NW_022589720.1, read on the forward strand.
TTGTAAGAATTCTTTTTATATTATGCATATACTTCTCATATGTTCAATTTGAAAATATTTTTCTGATACTGGGAGTTGTCTTTTCATTTCTTGTTAGTGTCCTTTGATGCACAAATATTTTTAATTCTTATGAAATGCAATTTATCTATTTTTTTCTTCTGCCTTTTTCTTTTTTTTTTTCTTTTTGTATCATGGCTATGAAGCCTTTGCTTAACTCAAGTTCATGAAAATTTACTCCTATGTTTTCTTTTAAGAGTTTCAAATTGTTCAGCTCTTCCATTTTGGTCTATGATCCATTTTCAGTTAATTTTTTGAGAGTTTTGAGGAAGGGTCCTATTTTACATATTGCATATAAATATCCAGTTACCCCAGAACCATTTGTTGAAGAGTCAAGTTAATTAAGAACAAGACACTTGCTTCTCCTAAGCCTCAGTGTCTTCATTAGCAGGTTGGGGGTGATGGATAAAAGTGCCTGAGTAATTTTCAGGATTGAATTCAGTAATACATATAAAATTTCTAGTATCATATTTAACATATAGTACTTGCATTTGACCTCTTAATAAGTCTCCAGAGGGTATCTTTACCTATTTCTGTCCTCTGAATTTTCTCCTCAGTATGTGACCTGAAGTTGTGGAAAGAATTTTGTTCTTAAAATGTGTTTTTTCTTATCTGCCTCCTGCTAAATTAATTAATTAATTAATTAGTCTCCCTGTGCCTCTCAGCTACCACTTACGAAATATCTGATGGGGTCATTCATACTTAAAAATACAGACTTATAACAACAACAACAAAAATGATCCTTTAATGGAGCTATGTTTCTTTCATGTGGCTGCAGATACAGTACCCTCACATTTATTAACATCATTCATTTGTGTACTGAAGGCTCCTAAATGACCAGTGCCCCACACTGTAGTATAATGAAAAAGATACTCGGTCTTTGTCCTAGTTCCTGGTACAGAATTCCTAAAACCCTTGGAATTTCCTGAGTGATCAGGGTGATTTGTTTTAGTGAGGCAACTCTTCGTGGAACCATAATCGATTCAGGATGAGGACTAGTCAGCAGAAAAGTCTGAAGTTTACAACTTTCAGCCCTACCCTCCTAACCTCTGGGGAGAAGGCAAAGGCTAGAGATTGAGTCAGTCACCAATGGTCAATGATTTAATCAACATGGTTATGTAATGAAATCTCACAAAGCTCCCTAAACAACTAGATGCATAGAGTTTCTGGGCTGTCCACCACCCAGAGGTGCTGGTGAGTGTGTGGAAGCATCCGACCACAGCCTGCCCCATGTATTTTTTCCACTGTCTTGTTGCTGAATTGTATCCTTTTCAATAAACTGGTAACAGTAAGTAAAGCACTTCCCTGTATTCTGTGGGATAGTCTAGCAAATTATCAAACTTGAGGAGGCAGTCCTGGGAACCCCTGATATGCAGCTGTTTTTTGTTTTTGTTTTTTAAAGATTCCATCCATTTATTTGACAGAGAGAGAGACAGCGAGAGAGGGAACACAAGCAGTGGGGAGTGGGAGAGGGAGAAGCAGGCTCCCGGCTGAGCAGGGAGCCCGATGTGGGGCTCGATCCCAGGACCCTGGGATCATGGCCTGAGCCGAAGGCAGATGCTTAACGACTGAGCCTCCCAGGTGCCCCAGATATGCAGCTGTTTAATCAGAAGTTACAGGTGACTCAATCAAAGGTTCAGGTAGCCTTTGCAAGTTTACAGCTATGTTACCTTGACTGAATTGTTCTCTCCTACATACACTTGCCCATTTTGTTGCATGGGAGTGCCAAAAGTTGTAAGTAATCTCAGGAGAGTTAAGTGCGGTAGGGTATGTGGAAATGCTATTAAGATGTAAAGCCCTAGATAAATAAAATATCCTAATAAATTCTATGGGTAAAATGATATAAAATAATGTAAACTGATTACAGAATTACAAGCATATTCAAATTATTCTCACAGTGTTCAAATAAAAATAATAGTAAACTATTTGGAATAGAAACTCTTTTTTCCCCCCACTTTGTTTTTTTTAAATTTTTTATTGTTATGTTAATCACCATACATTACATCATTAGTTTTTGATGTAGTGTCCCATGATTCATTGTTTGTGCATAACACCCAGTGTTCCATGCAGAACGTGCCCTCTTTAATACCCATCACCAGGCTAACCCATCCTCCCACGCCCCTCCCCTCTAGAACCCTCAGTTTGTTTTTCAGAGTCCATCATCTCTCATGGTTCGTCTCCCCCTCCGATTTCCCCCCTTCATTCTTCCCCTCCTGCCACAGCAACTTCTTCCTAGAAACATCGCCAAAAGCAAGGGAAGCAAGGGCAAAAATGAACTATTGGGACTTCATCAAGATAAAAAGCTTCTGCACAGCAAAAGAAACAGTCAACAAAACCAAAACACAACCAACAGAATGGGAGAAGATATTTGCAAATGACATATCAGATAAAGGGCTAGTATCCAAAATCTATAAAGAACTTATCAAACTCAACACCCAAAGAACAAAGAGTCCAATCAAGAAATGGGCAGAAGACATGAACAGACATTTTCCAAAGAAGACATCCAAATGGCCAAAAGACACATGAAAAAGTGCTCAACATCGCTCGGCATCAGGGAAATCCAAATCAAAACCTCAATGAGATACCACCTCACACCATCAGAATGGCTAAAATTAACAAGTCAGGAAATGACAGATGTTGGCAGGGATGCTGAGAAAGGGGAACCCTCCTACACTGTTGGTGGGAATGCAAGCTGGTGCAGCCACTCTGGAAAACAGTATGTAGGTTCCTCAAAAAGTTGAAAATAGAGCTACCATGTGATCCAGCATTTGCACTACTGGGTATTTACCCCAAAGATACAAATGTAGGGATCCGAAGGGGTATGTTCACCCCAGTGTTTATAGCAGCAATGTCCAATGTCGATGTCCATTGACAGATGAATGGATAAAGAAGATGTGGTATATATATATATATATATACAATGGAATATTATGCAGCCATCAAAAGGAATGAGATCTTACCATTTGCAATGATGTGGATGGAACTGGAGGGTGTTATGCTGAGTGAAATAAGTCAATCAGAGAAAAACATGTATCATATGACCTCACTGATATGAGGAATTCTTTTTTTATTGTTATGTTAATCCCCATACATTACATCATTAGTTTTAGATGTGATATGAGGAATTCTTAATCTCAGGAAACAAACTGAGGGTTGCTGGAGTGGGGGAGGCATGGGAGGGATGGGGTGGCTGGGTGGTAAGACACTGGGGAGGGTATGTGCTACCGTGAGCGCTGTGAATTGTGCAAGACTGTTGAATCACAGATCTGTACTCTGAAACAAATAATGCAATATATGTTAAGAAAAAAAAAAAAAAGAAGAAGAAGAAGAATTCCCCCAATTTTGAATTCATCTTGTGCAGGTTTTTGGATCCACTGGCCAACTAGTGGATCCTGCAGTAATGGAACATTTCTGTTATATTCTTTTCTCAATAACCAATAATACCATCTGCCAACCTGCATGTTTTTCTCATCATTGAAAATCGGAAGAGTGTCTAATTATCCCACTGAAAGGGAATTTCTCAAGAAAAGCAAATGGAAGAAATATTTTCTTGTTGCATTGGATGAAAAAAGAGTGCCAAAAATGATAGGATGTTGTACAACTTTATATAAAACCATAACACATAAACACAAACACTATCAATGGAGGCACAATGCTCCATGCTATTAATTACTAAAATCTCATATTTTTAAGGCTCTTGGCACTTGGGTTAGAATTGGATGATGACTGTGAATCTCACCCTGAATTAATTAGGAAGAGGGTGTTTTGAATGATAACAAAACTGCCAATTAAGATTTATTTACTTTTGGAGCAGGTGTTAAATGATTGATTTCAAAGTGCAATAATAAAGTCTGCTTTGTAACTAGAGCTGTGAAAAATATTCACAGCCTAAACTAAAATAAATGTTTAAAAAAAGAAAGGAAGGGTGGTCCAGATACAAGTAAAAACAACAACTCTATACATAATTACATTAACACCGTGGATGATCTCTAGTATGCTAGTATATATCACAATATGTATCTTCCCTTCAGAATATTCAACAATATCCTGAGAGAACTTGCAAAATGTCCTGGTTTCAAACATTTGAAATTACTGAGATTCTGGAATAGGCACATAAGGTGGAATGAGAATATTTGGATAAAGAACTGTGTGATGGAAAATGTTTAAGCAGTATCCATATGGCCATCATAAGTACCCGTGGTCCTCAGCTTACTGAGAATATATGCATGTCACATTATAATTAATGTACCAAGAAAATACTTGTTCTGAGAACCCTTACAAAGATGTCATATATGGAACAGGTACACAATATCCAGAGTATATCTTTGAGATCCTTTTCTAACATTATAATGAAGTAGTTACAGACAAAAAATAAAAGGTATTAAAATTGGAAGATACTTTCCCACATTAAGTGGAAATACATAACTAAGAATTCTATCTATATGTTTGGCTCCAGAGGGATTATTGCATAAACTGCAAGAATTCTGTACTCAAAACAAGATTGAATTAATTAGAATAATACATGAGATTCAAACTGGACAGGTACATGCCAAAAATCCTACTTAGTTTGCAAATATTCAGTTCTATTCAAATACTATTTAATTTAAAAAACTGTCCATATATTAGTACCTGAGTTGGAAGTAATGGTGTTTGGGGATTAGCATCAAAGTAGAACATGGATTTGATTCTTCAATATCACATAGACTATGAGCAAATTCATGGGTACCAGTAAGTATAAATAAAATGCATTTCATTAAATTCTATAATGTGATGGTTAATTTATATGTCATCTTGACTTGGCCATGGGATAGTCAGATATCTGGTAAAATATTATTTTTGAGCATATCTGTAAGAGTGTTTCCAGAAGAGATTAGCATTTTAATCAATAAACTAAGTAAAGCAGTGAAGCAGATTGGCTCTCCAATTCATGAGCGCCATCCAATCCATTGAAGGCCCGAAGAAAACAAAAGGGCAGAGAAAGAGAATATTCTTTCTTTCTAATGGCTTGATCTGGGACATTAGTCACCTCTTGCCCTCAGAACATCACATACAGGGGCGCCTGGGTGGCTCAGTCGTTAAGCGTCTGCCTTCGGCTCAGGTCATGATCCCGGGTTCCTGGGATCGAGCCCCGCATCGGGCTCCTCGCTCAGCGGGAAGCCTGCTTCTCCCTCTCCCACTCCCCCTGCTTGTGGGTTCCCTCTCTCGCTGTGTCTCTCTGTGTCAAATAAATAAATAAAAAATCTAAAAAAAAAAAAAAGAACATCACATACACTATTGGCACTCCTGGTCCTCAGGCCTTCAGACTCAGACTGAAAGTATGTCACCAGCTTTCATGGGTCTCCAGTCTACAGATGCAGATCATGGGACTTCCAAGCCTCCATAATCACGTGACTCAGTTCCTTGTAATTTCTCCCCCCCCCCTCTCTAGATATAGATAGATCTCATCTATATCTGTATCAGAGTTCTCCAAACAGAAACAACAGTATAGATAATGTGTAAAATATAGTCTATTTTATATTACTACTATTTTATACTACAATGTGTATGATATATGTATACAGTTAGAGCAAATTATTTCACCTCATCTATATCATATTTTATATGTATATATATATATATATATATATATATAGAGAGAGAGAGAGAGAGAGAGAGAGAGAGAGAGAGAGAGAGAGTAGAGGCCACTTTTGGGCAAACAGGCTTGAGCAATGGAATACAGATGGGCCCATCAGGCGACCCACCTCAAAATATCCATAGGTTAGCAACTAGGCAAAGTTACCAAAAAAGGGAGAATTCCATAAGTTGCCATACCTCCTCATCTTCCCCTTTTAAAAACAGCTCTCACCCACTACCTTGTGACAGTCTCTCCTCTATGGTCCTGACCATGGCTCCCTTGTCCTGTGTTCAATAAACTTCTATCTCCTTTGTTTGGTCTCAGGTGAATTCTTTCACTGCCTGTGCCGCCAGCCTCTACCTGATCATCGCCCCACACTTGGGGGCCCCCATCTGATTGAGAGACACCCCATTTAGATATAAACTCAGGGAGAGAAGAAGAATGTATCATAAGAACCAGAATGGTATGGTGGAAAGAGAAATGTGATGTGGGAAACAAAGGCAAAAGAAAACATTAAATTTCCTTACTACTTACAGCCCATTGATAAGGGCCTTGAAACGGGCAGAGTGACCTTCCCCTGGGAACTCAGCTGCCTCAATGTCCACACTTTGCTAAGGGCAAAAGACAATCTTAGCCCAACCATCCCAGGATCCTAGGAGTCTACTTTATTTTTTTTTTTTTTTTTAAGATTTTTATTTATTTATTTGACAGAGAGAGAGATAGTGAGAGCAGGAACACAAGCAGGGGGAGTGGGAGAGGGAGAAGGAGGTTTCCTGCTGAGCAGGGAGCCCGATGTGGGACTCGATCCCAGGACTCTGGGATCATGACCTGAGCCGAAGGCAGATGCTTAATGACTGAGCCACCAAGGCGCCCCTAGGAGTCTACTTTAAACATATAAAAATCCCTTTGGAAACTTCCTTTATCTCCACCCCCCCCCCCAAGATACATGTTAGGAATCATCCTCCAAGCATATGGCCCACTGATATACATCTGGAGGGTCTCATGACTGAGAGTTTAGCAAACAGCAGTTAATGGCATTTTCCCAACAACAGCTAGCCCCCTCAAGGTCCTGGAAACCTTGTACCCAAAATACCTTGGAGGCTTGTGCTATCCCCAACCCCTTCCAACTTGAAAGTATATGATGGACCACCCCTCATGACCCTAGTAAAGTTCTTTCTGCCCACCGGGTCCTGTCTCTGTGCTTTAATAAAACCACCTTCTCATACTGAAGACATCTTAAGAATTCTTTCTTGGCTGTCTGCTCCGAACCCACCACTTCAAACCACATCAAAATGGACTGAGTCCAAAGATATACAATCTGCGAAACCTTTTTTCTAAGATGAAGAAAGTCATTTAACCTTTCTTTGGTGCCACTCCGGCAAGTTACTTGATCCCTCTGAGCTTGATATTTACCTCTCAAGCCATTATAAGGTTCTTAAAGATCATTGGCTGGTATATTTTAGTCATTGTCAACATTTAGGATTTGATTCTTCTCACCATGTACACTTTCCCCAGTACACTCTCCTTTCCTGTTATAGTCTCAGTCTTCCCACCATTTCTTTTTTTTTTTTCTTTTTTTTTTTAAGATTTTATTTATTTATTTGACAGAGAGAGACACAGCGAGAGAAGGAACACAAGCAGGGGGAGTGGGAGAGGGAGAAGCAGGCTTCCCGCGGATGAGGGAGCCCGATGCGGGGCTCGATCCCAGGACGCTGGGATCATGACCTGAACCGAAGGCAGACGCTTAACGACTGAGCCACCCAGGCGCCCCTCTTCCCACCATTTCTTAGAGACAGCTTCCAGGTCATGCAACATCCTTCTGGTTCTGTGCTGGACAAGGCTGTTAATGTCTTTCCAGCTGTGAGGCCCAGACCTAAACTCAATACCACTGATAAACTGAGCAATGCAGTGAGGTTCATCTCCTTTTAGATAGACATGGTATTTTACTAAAATCTCTTAGGTCTGACTTAGGTTTTTGTTTATTTGTTGTTTTTCTTAGCAATAGCACATGTATAAATTGTAGAAAATTCAGTAAGGTCAGGAAATGTTTTAAAATTACATGTGTATAGCTGAACATAGAACATTTTAAATGGAAACACAAAAAAACTGTATTTTTTGACTAGGACATTTTTTGACTATCATTTTTTGACTAGGACAAAAAAAATGCTTCATTCCACGTTGCTCATTTTTTACACGGATCTGTGTTCTTTAGTTCCTATTAAACCAACTACATTCTATGTCAGCGAACAGTAATATAGTCTAGTTCACAGTTCACTGTCTTTTCACCAAGACATGGTGAGAAGTCCCTCCCCAAGTATAATAGCATAGCTCTTCACAGCACCTGTGAATTGATGGTGGAAATCCTCGACTTTGGGTTCAGACATTTAGTACCTGTGATATGCACAAGAGGTAACAAAATTTATTTCAAACAACTTCGAATGTAACTTATTTGAATTCTGGATTACTCCTGCTGAAAACTAGAGCATAATACCTAATTGAAAGGTTTGTTTTGATTATAGAACAAAAACATTTCAAACTTTGAATATAATGATTTCCATTACACAGAGTGTAACAACACCTAACAAATCTCTGCTCAAAGAAGTCAAGCCTGAGAATGCCCAAGGCAGAAGCCATTTGAGATCATGGGGATTAAGGGGAAAAAAAGACAAATGATAAAGAAGGAAGAAGGGAAAGAACAAAGAAAGGAAAAAAAAATAAATATTTTCTCTATCTTCTCACTTTGTCTATCATAACAACATATTCTTTGAATGGCATTTCAGCTCATTGTTTCCTTGGCTCCTGAATAGATCCTGAGACTCTTGGAGGTGAGACTTCTGTTTAATTTAACCTCCTCAACCCAATTCAGGGGAATTTCAGGTGTACAATATTAAAGGAGTTTGAAAAAAAATGAAATAAACATCAAAGATGGCGAATATTTTATTTGCCCGCTCAAAAAAATAAAAAAAAAGTAAAGAAAGGAAAAGAAAAAAAACAAACAAACAGTGTCTGTATGCTCATCTCGAAGGATTTCAAACACAATTAGTTGATGATTTCCATGAACCCAAAATGTGAGGGGGCAACAGAAAAGGTATCAGTGATCATACACGCTCCACCATGATGGGAGTGTTCTTTGGAAGTAGTGGCTTAATAACATTATGGAAAAATAAATGGATTTATTAGAAAACTCGTGTGATTCTAACAATTGCTTCATGTGTTTCCTGCTGTTTCACAATGTGTTTCAGTATTGAATTTGTAAAATTTTAATACAAACTAGGGTTAAACTTACCATTTTCTCCTAGGATAAGTTATTGCCTTCTGTCCAGAATGTTTTCTGCCATTTCTAATGTTCTTCTACTGATTCTCAAAGATTAATAACAGATACTCAACTGCAGATAGTATATTAAAGTGAGATGGAGATTTGAATTTACATGAAACACTAAATACTTCTCTGCTCTTTGGACTTACTCCACGTTTTGATTTCTTATCAAAGTGTGTTCTACCTTTTAAAAACATCCTAGCTTGATTCCATTTAATTGACACACACAATGTAATTTTGTCTTTATTCATTTATTCTTCAAATTCTTATATAGAACCTTCCACAAGGCATGTGCAGTAGTAAGTGTGAGGTAGAGAGCACTGGACGAAAAAGCATGATTGCACGGTGCCCATGTGTGTGTGTGTGTGTGTGTGTGTGTGTATGTGGTGGAGTAGCAGGGGATGTCAGTCACCCAGCCACAATACAATGGCCATGGAAATAATAAAAAGAAAGAAAGGAGGAGTGGACTTAGATTGAGGTTTTATATTATCTCTTTCAAGTGAACACCTTATTTCGTGTTGTCTTCTTTTGAAAATTACAAATATTTTAGAAAATTTGAGCAAAAAGAATAAATGAACATTATTCATAAATCATTCATAAGCCCAATATAAAGTTTGATTCAAAAATGTTCTATATACACACATATGCTATATATATATATGTATATATATATATATGTATATAAAATAAAACAACAGTTTTACTTAATAAGATACCATCCCAATTCTTTTTTTTTTTTTTTTTTTTTAGAGAAAGAGAGAGAGAGAAAGGGCATGAGCACGGGGGCGGTAGGGAGGAGGCAGAGGGAGAGGGAGAGAGAGAATCCCAAGCAGGTTCCATGTCCAGCACACAGTCCAACATGGGGTTTGAGCTAACGATCCTCAAATCATGACCTGAGCCAAAATCGAGTCTCACACTTAGCCAACTGAGCCACCCAGGCCCCCCAAACCACAAACTTTTGTTGTATAATTTGTCAAACAAAATGTGTTTAATGAAGTTATATAGTATATATATTATGTATACATAAACAAATTTTATGCATTTGCTTCATATTGAAATACATTTTTAGACTACTAATTTAATGGTTGCATAATAGTCTACTGTTTCATGACTTACTTATCTATGTCACCATTTTAAAATGCTTAGTTATTTCTATATAAAATAACTATATGCTGGATATTTTTACCTAAGGATCAATTGCAATATTAGACTTACCGGATAAATTAGAAGAAACACTGTTAAAGCTTGGATATAAAATGACAAACTGCTTCTGATAATGACTGTATTTTCTTTACAACTTTCATCCATTAATTTCTCCTTAGAAAATCCTTCTACATCCTAAAACCTAGTAAAATATTACCTACTTTGATCATGCTATTGATATGACCTCATTCCTATACTAGGATTTTAAAATTATTTTAAAGTTAATTTTGATATGTTGAGTGAGAATATTTCTCCAATTAATTCCAAATAATTGCTTAACAAAATTACTGAATACTTTGTGGTTCCCCTAGTTGTTTAGATGATACACTTACTATGTAATCATTTCTTCTGTATTCTGAAACTTGTTTCTTATAATTTTTTTTTCCACAACAGTATTTCTATTTCAGTACTTGTTCATTTAGATTATTGATGAATTATAACACATTTTCAAATAAACCTCTTAGGGAATGGTTTTTATATCTACAAAACCAATATAGTTTCCTATAGCTCTTATGCCCCAACTCAATTCCCCATTATTAATATCATTCATTACTATAGAATATTATAATGTATTTTTTTTAAAGATTTTATTTATTTATTTGACAAAGAGAGAGAGCACAAGTAGGCAGAGGGCAGGCAGAGGGAGAGGGAGAAGCAGGCTTCCCCCTTAGCATGGAGCCCGACGTGGGGCTCAATCCCAGGACCCTGAGATCATGACCTGAGCTGAAGGCAGCCGCTTAAGACTGAACCACCTAGGCGCCCCAAGAATATTATAATGTATTTTTAAATTACTTATAATACAGAATTAAATCTTTGCTATTCTAAGTTTTATATCCACTTCTTGACAATTTTTTGTTTGTTTATTCTTTTTAATAAACTAACAATTTTTGTTGACACTTAACTGAAATCACTTGGACTTTAGAGATTAAATCCACAATGCTTGGAATTTGGATAATATTTTTTAGTAACATCTTAAAACTTACTATGCATATATTCAAGTTTTCTTCATTAATCTTCAGGAAGATTTTTTTTTTTTTCCTATATGCTATATACATATCTTAGTAAAGCTTTATTTCTCCCTATTTTCTCAAGGATGACTTTAGGAATTAAACTTGTCCATTCACTATTTTAATTCACCATAATGTTATGAATATTAATAATCCAACAAACTTACTCAGTAAATACTGGTTCTTTCAGTTGGCTTTTAAATTATATAAATTTATCTGTAAATACTACTACTCTCTAAACCCCACCAAAAAAAATTGATTTCAGTGTTAGTCCTTTAAAAACATATTTTCCCCTTAATTTCACCATTATTTCCTCATGCATCAAAGTAAGAGAGCCTATTGATTTTACTGAGAGAACAGAAATTCTCTATTCTTGTCAGGAATACATATCAAGTTCTGTCAAGTATCCATTAGCATTTATTTTGTGCCGATGCATATTATTTGTATTCAGTCCTTTTCATAGGCTAATGTTTTTTAACATACTCATTTTTATTTTTACATTCATCAGAGTGTAGATCAGTACATATTTTCTATTCACATAACCATGGGTAACTTAATAACCATATGTTTCTCTTTTTTTTATTATGTTATGTTAATCACCATACATTACATCATTAGTTTTTGATGTAGTGTTCCATGATTCCCTACGTTTCTTAAAAGAAAGTAAGCTTCTTTTTAAGGTGTAGCCTTCTATCAGCTAGAATGATTTCTCCTCTTGTCCTTTCTGTCACCCCAATAAATCTTTTACTTCACATTACAACAGTATCAGCATCTCATTTTAGTGTTTTTAAAACAGGTATGCATGCAGTGTTTTATGTCATATTCTCCATAACACTGCAAGGTTGAAATGCCAGGAATTCCATTGCTATTGAAAGAAACTAGCAGGACGTCTACATCAGATCCCTGGCACACAAACCAACTATTTAACTTTCAAAGGAAACCTTAAAAATAATTCCCATCTTATAAAACAGATTGAAGTGACTTAAAAGCCACATTCCATTAGACCTGGACTACTGATTCTGGGCCCAGAGTTAGATCCACGTGGCAGCTCAGATAGGGGATATTTTTAGGCTGCAATTATAAAAACTGTCATTTGATGACATGTCAGGCTACTGTAGTCTTACTATGTTTTCTCAGATGGAACAGTTAAAGCAAATTATATTAAATTATAGAGAAGAGTTGATTTCAGGTGACAGTGCAAAGGGCTTTGATGCAGAGATATTACATTTTAAGTTCAGAGCGAGACCCTGCTTTATAGAAGAGGAAACATATCCTGAGGAGCACACCTATTGTCACCTATTCAACTACTCACTTTTAAGAAAGTCCCAATTGTTTTGGCAAAACACTGGTATTAAAGACTGACTTATGCCCCCTCTGCCCAAATTCACCTGTTGAAGCACTAATCCCCAAAGTGAATGTAATTGGTGATGAGGTCTTTAAGGAGATAATTAGGTCATAAGGGTGAGGCTCTAATCCAATAGGACTGATGTCCGTCCCTATACAAGGAGGAAGAGGTCAGGTGAGGATAAAGAGAGAAGCAACCATTTACAAGCCAGGACGAGAGACCTCAGCAGAAATTAATCCAGATGGCACCTTGATCTTGAACTTCCAGCCTCCAGAACCGTAAGAAAATGAATTTCTGTTATTTAGGCCATATAGTCTGTGGCTTTTGTTATGGCAATGGAGCAGACTAACACAATCGAACTCACTTTCAATTTTGGAAACTATCACATAGGTCACACGTTTTCAATGGGCACATAAAGGAAGGCATTTTACCAGGAAAACAGAGCTTTACTGACTTACGTAATTCTAGAATCTTTCATCCATGGTAACTCCCTAGAGCCTGAAAATAACTTTGTGATATTCGTATGAAAAATCACAAGCATGCCTTTTTCATGGATGGCTAAAAGGATGAATCTGCCTAAGCATGTCTATCACACAAGTTTTAATCATCGCTATGCTCACCTACAAAGTATGTTACTGGAAAGCATTACATCTAGTTGCATGCAATCCCTAGATGTATAGATGTATACTGTGTGTGTGTGTGTGTGTGTGTGTGTGTGTGTGAAAGAGATAGAGAGAGGATTAGACAATTTTAAGAACAATCTTGTATACACGCTTTATGGTGGGAGAAGGAAGAGGAGTTTTATCTATTTCCATTAGATGTAGCTCCTCTCTATCTTGAGGATATAAAAAGTACGGATATAAACAGTATGAGAAAAAAGAACTAATGACCTAAGACTGCCAGGTAGTAGCTGTGATGCCTGTATTTCTTGGTGTTTGATATGCATTTCTTATTAAGAAAGAAAGTAAGCTGTGTATGCTGTGGACGGAATGCATGAGTGTACTGATCCGAAAAATAATTCGGTGTGTTGCCTCTAGAACACTGATGTGAACAAGAAAGAAATAAAAGGCTGTGAGCACTTTCATATTTCTTCTCGTGTGCATCAAAAGCTAAAAGAGCAATAAAAGGAGATGATTCAGACCTACTTATATATCTGGTGTTTTGTTTCGTTTTTTTTTCTTTAACACAAAGTGTTCTAAAATCGCCCCCTTGTATTTATCTTCTAGATCCTAAAACTCTTTTGTGATTTAATAAATGCAGATATATGTTTAGAGTTGTGGTTATCTTTGTCACAGAGGGTTCAGTTTAGAAAAATTATTTAGGAATGATACCAATAAATCTGTGTTAATACAATTCATTAGAAAGTAGAACTTAGTGTGAAAGGGTTCCCCATGGGTCCTATCTAAGATTTACTGATGTATGAAAATATCGAAAAGGCTTTGCCATACAAAATCTCTAAAGTACATGTGAATTGTAGCATTAATTAAAAAAAAAAAAAAAGCAAAAACAAAACAAAACAAAATAAAAAACCTCAAACAGGAGGAGAGTGGTGCCTGGGGAAGACTTGTGGGATACTAAATAGGGCCCTATGGATGGAGCACATGGTTCAGTGCCTGTGATCTGGTCCCATAAAGGGTGCCAGAGACCTTTTGCCAAAATACACAAATATGATCAATGTATGAGCATTAAGACACGTAATCAAACTCAAAATGTAAATATAGGTGTAAGGCAGAAGGTATTATAAGGGATACAAACACTGCTGTTTTGGAAAGAATGTTCTCTTTCCATAGATATATTCAAACGAAAAGTCACATCACAATCAGAAGATGGCCCAATGAGCTTCAACAAAAATCAAAGAAGGGAGAGTAGAGTGAATCATATTAATGTCTACTGTCCTTGTATTATGCTCATCTCATGCATCTAGATGAACTAGAAGACCACACCTGTTGGTGTATGCTTTTTGGTCTGGGAGCACTAATGACATGCTGACAAATTAAAACTCTCTAAAAAATATCCTCCGGGCTCTTCTTTCATCAACACTTTTTTTTTTTTTTTTTCCGTGTCCTTCAAACATCAGTGGACAGATGACCTGCACTGAATGCTACAGGTTACCTACTGAGCACCCCTTCATGCATTCGCATTCGGATTTCCTGTCAGAACTCTGGTGTTGCTTAGGAACCCTCCCCAACACAGCAGAGGGATGTGTTCAAGGTGGCTGCCTGGAGTCCCAACTCCAACAGGACTTGGCTTTGCTCTCAGTATATTACCTTACCTATTGCCAGGGATTACTTCAAACATGTCTATGTTATTAACTCTGGCTTATGAACTGCGCAGTGAAATAGGCTGAGTAACTTCTGTCAAAGTTTCTTCTCTCCTAAGTGGAAACCACAAGAGAAGGGCTGCTTCTCGCTGAGTACTCCTGAATCCGGATATCATAGATAGAATGGCTACAGCTATTGTTTTATAAGCCATCTTCTGTTTACTGCACTAAGGATAGAACTAATATTGGTAGTAACAAACAGATAAAAATAACCCAGACTGTTGACGGCATCATTCACATATTCAGTCTAGTAATGCCACATTTGAATACCCAGACACATGAGACATAAGCCGACCCATCACCGTGAGCATTGATATTGCAGCTGAAAAGACTTTTTAAGGAGTAGGAAGTTGTAAAATATTCTCAGGACATCTCTCCTCACATTTTCTTGCTTGCTTCTACATAAGGAGGAGAAACGCAGCTCAGATTCTTCCTTTCACTTTGAATACTCTTCCTTTCTTCCCTTTCGTGAGTTTTTCTTTAGAGTTTGGTCATTAACCTATTAACCTTTTCTACACCCACGCTTTCTATAGTTGATCTGATTAGATCCCATGGATTTAATTCTATCCATATGCCCCAAACTTCCAGATTTATTTCGCCAGCCAAGCCTCTCTAGAGGCTCCTGACTCCCATAGCCAACTTCCCAGTTGACACATCCATTTCTATGTCTGATAGTCATCTCAAAGTGATCAAATACAATATATTTTTTTAAGATTTTATTTATTTATATATTTGAGAGAGAGAGAGACAGCATGAGAAGTGGGGAGGAGCAGAGGGAGAAGGAGAGAGAATCTCCAGCAGACTCTGTGCTGAGCATGGAGCTTGATGTGGGGAGTAATCCCACGACCCTGAGACCATGACCGGAGCTGAAACCAGGAGTCAGAGGCCTAACCGACTGAGCCACCCAAGTGCCCCATATACAATATATCAAATGTTATTTTCCAAGTTCTCCCCAAATGTTCCTTTTAGTGACAACCTCCTTGATTTATAATCCATAAATAGCAGTATCTCCAAATATAACTTGAGCTATCCTAATGCTCCCAAATCCACAATCTTAAATACTACAGTCTTAGTCTTAAGCACCATCATCTTACCCCCATTCTAGAGCAATGTGGTTTTTAAAAACAAAACCAGAACACATTGTCACTTCCCAGCTTAAAATTTCCAATGACTTCTCATTGTCCTAAAAATAAAATTGAAGTTTTTACAGTATCATGGAAAATCCTACATAAGCTGACTTTGCCTCTCTCTCTGACTTCAACTGAAACTACATTCATCTCCCTAAGTAAAATCCAGCCACTCTGGGTTTGCTCTACATTCTTAATATCTTTCATGTCCCAAAGCCTTGCCTATTTTTGCTAGTTCTCTATCAATCTAGGAAAAACCCTTTACTCACAGATCTTACCAGGATTTTTCATTTCAATTTCAGTTTAAACATTATCTTCTCAAGAGGTTTTCCCTCACTTCCCAACCTAAAACAGGATCTGTTTCTTGTACTCTCTATAACATCACTCATACAAATTTGTAAAATGTTTCAAATGTTAAAGGTTATCAGGCAAACGTTAGGTTTTTAGTGGAGGCTTGATGGGAAATGCTGTTTAAAATATCGACTCCTGGGCACCTGGGTGGCTCAGATGGTTGGGCATCTGCCTTCGGCCCAGGTCATAATCCCAGGGTCCTGAGACTGAGTCCCACATCGGGCTCCCTGCTCAGCGGGGAGCCTGCTTCTCCCTCTGCCTCTCTCTCTCTGTCTCTTATGAATAAATAAATAAAATCTTTAAAAAAATAAAATATCAACTCCCTCACTGTGTTCCCATCTTTCCTAAAATCTCCCTATTTTATTTTTTGCCATTTTATTACTGAGGTCTGATAGAATGTTTATTGCTTATTCACTGAACTTTCTCACGCAGGACTTCAAGCTCCTTGAGGGCTAGATTTTGTTGTTCTTTGTTTACTGTTGTATTACCACTGTCTCAGGGTGTCAAGAACATAGCAGGTAATCAATAAATACTTTTCGGGTAAATGAATAAAATCCTTGTTTTATTCATAGTACTTGACACTCTTTGAAATAATTTATTTTTGGACTTTTTCCTTCTAGAATACAAACTCTTGGCAAACAAGGAATTGGCTTTCTAAATCATTTTAGCATCTTCAGTTTAAAGCTTATCGTCTGGCACAAAAGAAGCATCATGAATGTAGGCATGCATGAACAATTCATTTCTTTGGTAGTGATTTGACGATGGAGGCTTGCTTTTTGCTCAGCATTTCTTAGGTGGTTTAGAGTTTTAGGAGTTTTTTTTTTTTTTTTTTTTTTTCCCCCAGTTCTTCCTTGGTAATATAATGAAATATCATGGTTAAGTACATGTTCTGAGGCTAGAAGGCCTATCCTTGAATCCCACCTCTTCCACTAACTCTGCGATCTGTGGAAAGTTATTTAACTGTTATGTTCCTCAATTTTCCCACATAATTAATGATAATAATAACAATTGAATGAGTTACCATTAGACTGCGCAAGCACATATCGACTGCTCAAGGTATGTTGAATATTATTTTATTAGTCATATATTTTATCCAGCCTAAGGCCTGCACCCACTGACAATGGTAAGAGAGGTGTTTAGGAACTTCTGTCTCCTCTAATATTATATTGATAGGAACAACAAGGCAAATTCTGACAATCTCCCACCACCCAGACTGCAATTCCTGCCTGGTCAAGTTGGTCAAGTTCTACTACTACTCACCACCTCCTTCTCTGGTGTTTCTTCTTTTTTTTAAACCCAGAAGGACTAACTGGTGCAATGTCCTAAGAATTCTCCCTCTCTCACGATCAATCAATCTCTCTTTGTCTCAAAGATCTGTTTGGACTTCTCATGTAGCTGGTGAGCATGTGATACCTTCCCATATATGAGGACGGGCTATGGAGTAAGACAAATTTTTTTTCTTTTCCCTTTGGCTTGGTCCTATTTCCAAATCGAGCTTATCAAAGCTCTTTATCCTGATCAGGACACAAGCTTGATAACAATAAAAAGCAGCCTTTACTTTCTTTTTCTAATTTTTTTATTGTATATATTCCTTGTAGAAATCTTTGAAGCAGTTTGAACCTCATCTGGGCTGGGTTAAGGGGCTCCAATAATATTATTGGACATAATATTATCCAGTCGTGCTCCAAACTTCATCATCTTTTCCCTAAAACCTTATTACCTCCTGTTGCAGTAAGAATAAATAACGTTGTTAAATGTATAAATTTCTCTTCTGCAACAATCTTTTTTCTTCTTATTCCCCCTTCCCTGATTCAACCCCACTTGACAAAGAACAAAGATGAATTTTACTACCTCTCCTATCTATTATTTCACTCCTTTGCTCACAATTTTTTTTTTAAAGATTTTATTTATTTATTTGACAGAGAGAGAGAGGCACAGCGAGAGAGGGAACACAAGCAGGGGGAGTGGGAGAGGGAGAAGCAGGCTTCTGCCGAGCAGGGAGCCCGATGCGGGGCTCGATCTCAGGACGCTGAGATCATGACCTGAGCCGAAGGCAGACGCTTAACGACTGAGCCACTCAGGTGCCCCTGCTCACAAATTTTTATTAGCTTTCCATTTCTTACAGGATAACCACCCACATCTTTGCCATTTAAAACCACATATCTATGCACACTGTAATCCTCAGTAACATTTCCACCTTTTCTTTCCTCAGTTTGTGTATAAACACCTGTGTTATAGTCAAAGGGATCTTTCTGCTTCAGACTAATGCACACTGTGTTTTTGTGTGACTTTAGATAATCTTTTCCCCAACTTGGGTACCACATTATCCTTATCCATCTAAACTCCCAGCTGGAAATATCATCCCTCCCCTTCTGAGCAGTAGAGCCTTGCACGATTTCTCTTTTCTCTGAATTTGATTCGTACTAACATCCTACAGCATCTGTATGACATTATCCCAGGATAACGGTCCTTCACCAAAGTTTTTGACTCCTTGTTAAAACTATTTTAAAATGTCATTTTACAATACTTAGCATCTTTTTCTCCTGAAAGAGTAGGTACTCAAAATTAATTATAGACAAAGTGAGTGTCTAAGTGAAAAGTTAAATCAAGCCCTTGTAAGAAGTGCTATCCCCAAAATAACAGTCAAATCTAAGAAAAATGTGGCAAAAAATTAAGTATCCTCAGAATTCTTTGAGCCTCATCTTTATACATTTTCCCCCTCTATGGGGTTAATTTGGTATTCTTGCTCTAATCAATGAGTCAAAATAAAAGAATATGTGTGTGTGTGTGTGTGTGTGTGTGTGTATATAAAGAGAAATTTTAGGGCTGAGAATCATAGAAAAGACAATGATACTTTAAGAAAGCATAATTTTCATAGGAAAAGTTGGAACCTATTTTCTATCCTAAATGTCCCCCTTGTTTTTGCAGTGGTTCTTCACAAAGAAAATAAAAATAAAATCAATGCAATAATGTATATATGCTGTTTTTATTAAGACTCATGGACAAATAGTTAAGGCTAATACAGCAGAAGTATTCTGGAGTGGCTGTTCAGCATGACATACCCTCCTTTCCTTGAGAACTGTCCTCACACCTAAAAGAAGCATATAGTAGATTCTCAAAATTGTTTTCTTTATGCCATGTGCTCTCCACATCACTGATGTGGGTTTTAATTTCTGGTATTTAAAATTTCTCCACTAGAAATTTGACAGTATTTTTCATTTCTCTCTCTTTTTTTTTTTTAGATTTATTTATTTAATTTAGAGAGAGGGTACAAGCAGGAGCGGCAGAGGGAGAGAGAATCTGAAGCAGACTCCATGATGAGTGTGGAGCCCAACATGGGGCTGGATCTCATAAACCTGAGATCACAACCTGAGCTGCAAACAAGAGTCAGGGGCACCTGGGTGGCTCAGTTGGTTGGTCATCTGCCTTCGGCTGGGGTCGTGATCCCGGGGTCCTGAGGTCGAGCCCTGCATCAGGTTCCCTGCTCAGTGGGAGCCTGCTTCTCCCTCTCCATCTGCCACTCTCCCTGCTTGTGCTCTCTCTCTCTCTCAAATAAATAAATAAATTCTTAAGAAAAAAAAAAAAAAAAAAAACAGGAGACAAAGACTCAACCAATTACGCCACCCAGGTGCCCCACATTTTTCATCAATAGATTCCAATAGTGTTGCAACTGAGGATTTCTAAACTTGGAAACTCTGTGGTCATCTTCCCCTAAGTATATGGAAGGGTAGTAGAAGCAGCAGAAAGAAGCTGCTAAGAGAGAATGCTAACAATGATACACAAAGAAATGGGGAGAGTAGTATCTGGCTACAGAGCACTACTGCTTTTGGAGACTGTGAAATGGCCCTATGTACTTGTAATAAAATCCATTTGCTTAATCCAGTTCAAGTTATTTTCTGTTATTTGCAGTCAAAGGTGTTTTCAGCTAAGGCAGAACGCTTTTGAAATACTCCCTAGGGAAATTACATAAATTATTAGGGTTATATAACTAAAGTTCCAAAGCTCCAGCAAGAAATTCACAGGCAAGAAACTGGGAAGGAGTAACCCTTACTTTAAGGCTGGATTTTGTACAGCTAATATTAGTAAGTATGGCAAGTTACAAAAAAAAAAAAAAGTTAGAATATTTATAATTTTGAACAATAGGAAATTCAGAATTACATAAACTGATAGAGAGGGACTGTAATATATTTAGTATCCTGGAACAAGTTACAAATAATATTTTAACAGTAATGATAAGGTTGTCAACATCTTTTATGTTCTTCAGAGTATTATGAATCCAAGTATTTTAAGGTGGATGATGAATTTGCATTATCAGATGAGTGATATATACTGTGGCTTTCCCCTTTTGGAGAGCTGAATTTTCTGATCCATTCATTATAGGTTTTTTTTGTCTTAGATACTGCACTTTGGGTTCACAAAACTTCATTTTCTTTATACCATGTATAAACAATATAATGTTAGAAATAAAGATAGGGAGGTGCCTGGGTAGCTCAGTTGTTAAACGTCTGCCTTCAGCTCAGGTCATGATCCCAGGGTCCTGGGATTGAACCCCACATCGGGCTCCCTGCTCCTCAGGAAG